>NC_083734.1:9854583-10166666 GCF_028564815.1 Eubalaena glacialis | reverse complement strand
AATACCTATCTTTACTATGGGAGCTGCATTCCATGCGTTTTTCATTCTAAATTTTTTTTTTTTTTTAACACTGGTTTGGGGCCACTCATTTGATTCCGGACCTATGAAAAGGGTCGTTAACTGCAGTTTGAAAACCACTGTTTTAGAGGCTAGCGTGCAACCCCCTCGTTTTTACAGAAAGAAGAAATTGGGGCCCGATGAGAGGGAAGGGGAAATTAGTTGATAGGGTCCCAAAGAGTGCAGGTGGAGTCTTAAACAGAGCCCCGGCCTCCAGAACCACAGACCATGCCTGCGCGGCTCTCCTCCCTTGCACTCCCTGCCCGGGCTTCCTTCGCACATCCCAAGACTCCTTCCAGCCTCTAGCCCCAGACGGCCCCTCAGCCTCTGCTTCCCTAGGAGTGGACTGACTACAGGCTGAGCTGGGACCCTGAGGAGCACGAGGGCATCGATTCACTCCGCATCACTGCCGAATCCGTGTGGCTACCAGACGTGGTGCTCCTAAACAAGTAAGGATGTTCCCAAAGTCTGGGAGGTGGGGCAGGGCCTCTGGAGGGGTGCGGCCTCCGGAGGGAGGGGCCTGATCCCAGATGAGAAGATTCTTTCCCTGCAGCAATGACGGAAATTTTGATGTTGCTCTGGACATCAACGTCGTGGTGTCCTCCGACGGCTCCGTGCGCTGGCAGCCCCCGGGCGTCTATCGCAGCAGCTGCAGCATCCAGGTGTCCGGGCCCCACCTGGGAAGCTCAAGGCGCTCCTAGAAACCCTCACTCAGACATCCCTCCTTCATTATCCCCATGACCCTCACGTCTCCCTTACCCTTCTGATTTTCCGTTGAGTTTCATCTTCTCTGTCCACTTTCATTGACTTCCAGTCTTCCTCAGTGACCCCCCCCTCCATTGTCCATGACCTCCCCACATAACCTTCTTATTCCTCTGTGACTCCACTTCTCTGTGATCTTCCCCTGGTGGTCCCTATCTCCCTAGTGCCCCATATCCTCTGACCCCTGTCTGCCCTGTGACCTCCCCAACTCCCCCAGCCCTGACCAGCTCTCTGGCAGCTCTAGTGACTCTCCACTCCATCCAGGTCACCTACTTCCCCTTTGACTGGCAGAACTGCACCATGGTGTTCAGTTCCTATAGCTATGACAGCTCAGAAGTCAGCCTGCAGACTGGCTTGGGTCCCGATGGGCAGGAGCGGCAGGAAGTGCACATTCATGAAGGCACCTTCATTGGTGAGTGGGCATGGCTCCCATGTCCATGGGCTTTATGATTTCCAGTTTCTAACAGGCTGATAAATATACTCCATCAGTGAGTCCCTGTGGGTTCAGCGAGATAAGTATAACTGTCTATATTTTGTGGTTATGGAAATTGAGACTTGCTCATTTATTAGAGATGGGCTGTCCAGCCCAGGGACCATAGCTAGCCCCTTATTACATCAGTCCCCCCTGCTCTAGAATGTGGCAGAGAAAGCCATATCTGGGAATTCCCTGGCAGTCCAGTGGTTAGGACTCCACACTTTCACTGCTGAGGGCTCGGGTTCAGTCCCTCGTTGGGGAACTAAGATCCCACAAGCAGCGCAGTGGCGTGGTGAGGCAAAAAAAAAAAAAAAAGAAAAGAAAGAAAAGAAAGCCGTATCTGGCACCAACAAAGACAGGTTCCACATCTGTGTCACCTTCTCTTCTCCCCCCCACCCCCCAAGAGAATGGTCAATGGGAGATTATTCACAAGCCTTCTCGGCTAATCCAGCCTCCAGTGGATCCTAGGGGAGGGGGGGAAAGACGGCGTGAGGAAGTCACCTTCTACCTCATCATTCGCCGGAAGCCTCTCTTTTACCTGGTCAACGTCATTGCCCCATGCATCCTCATCACTCTTCTGGCCATCTTCGTCTTCTACCTGCCACCAGATGCAGGTAAGGGGGGAAGGGGCCCGGCACTCCTTCTTACCAATAGCTCAGCTTCTTCCTCTTCACCCATAATACAGGGAAGGTTCTGCCAACTCAAGCCTTCATGAACTGTGCTTCAGCAATCTCACCCAGGTTTTCCTTTCAGGAAGAGCCTTTGCCTCTGCATCCAGATTTCCCCTCCAACCTCAAGCTCTACCTCCCTTCTGCTGCTCACTTCTCCGCACCCAGTAACTTCTGAATTCTTCCCTTCAGAATCCTAGGGTCTCATCCTTGGAACTGCCACTCCTCTGACCAACAAACTCCCAGGCTTAGCTAACGCTTCCTTTCCCTTTCCCCATTCCTGGCATCCTCCCTCCCCCACTTGTCAAATGCCTACTAGTCCCTTAACCTCCTATCTCCCTTGGAAATAACAGCCAACATTTCTCTGGGAGACAGCACAATATGCTAACAGCGTAACCTTGGGCAAATTCCTTAATCTCTTAGTGTCCTAATCTGGAAATAGGACAGTCGTTGTCCCTCCCACATAGGACTATTTTGAGGATTAACTGAGTTAATAGAACTATGCCTGGTACTCTGTAAGCTTTGTGTAAGTGTAGGTATAGGCTTTTCTAATTTTGAGCACTTGCTATAAGATAATACAAATAATGTGTTACATATATTAACTCAGTTCTAATCTTTACAACTCTGTGAGGTAAGTACTGAATTGTCTTCCCATTTCACAGAGGGTAAGTGAGTTTAAGTCATTCACCTGACATTACACAGAGAGAGGCAGTGTTGCTATTCCAACCCTGGTTAGTACTAGTCTGATTCAGAGACTGATATCCTAAACTCTCGTATTCAAAACATGCTTTCCTGGGAGTTCCCTGGTGGCCTAGTGGTTAGGATTCCGGGCTTTCACTGCTGTGGCCTGAAAAACAAAACAAAACAAACAAAAAACACGCTTTCCTTCTCTCTGTAATCAAGCCCTCTCTCAGTCTAGGGAAGGAGAGTGATGCAGCTCTAGAACACACTTCCACATGTAACTTCTCCTTCTTCCTGGAGCAAGGCAAATCTTGGAACCCAATATTACAGGACTAAAGTAGAACAGACCATAAAAGTTATTTATTTCAATACTTTCCATGAAGTTTGCAGTGCCTGTTGTATGCCACAGTAATAACCAGCCACCTGGCATATTCTTATATACTTGGTTTCATTTTTAGATCCTTCGATTTGCTATATAGCTCCTGCTACAGGGGTTGGTCCATTCATTCATGCAACAATATTTGTTGAACATCTGTAATGTGCAAGGCACTGGGAATACATCAGTGAATAAAACAGACAAAAATCCCTGCTCTCATGGAGTTTATATTCTAGTGGGGGAGACAGTAAACATAATAAATAAACCCATTGGATAGTATATTATTATTTTTTAAATTAATTAATTAATTTATTTATTTAGGCTGCGTTGGGTCTTCGTTGCTGCGCGGGGGCTTTCTCTAGTTGTGGTGAACAGGGGCTACTCTTCGTTGCAGTGCACAGGCTTCTCACTGCGGTGGCTCCTCTTGTTGTGGAACACGGGATCTAGGCGCGCGGGCTTCAGTAGTTGTGGCACATGGGCTCAGTAGTTGTGGCTTGCGGGCTCTAGAGCGCAGGCTCAGTAGTTGTGGCGCACGGGCTTAGTTGCTCCGCGGTATGTGGGATCTTCCCGGACCAGGGCTCGAACCCGTGTCCCCTGCATTGGCAGGCGGATTCCTAACCACTGTGCCACCAGGGAAGTCCTAGATAGTATATTAGGAGAGGTCAATTCCTAAGAAGGAAGATGAAGTAGGAAAAGGGTTTGGGGAGGATGAGAATGGGGGTAGGGGTTGCAATTTATTTATTTATTTAAACAATTTTATTGAAATATAGTTGATTTACAATGTTGTGTTTCATTTCTGCTGTACGGCAAAGTGACTCAGTTATAGATATATATATTCTTTTTCATATTCTTTTCCGCTATGATTTATCACAGGGGTTGCAATTTAAAAATAGGATGGTCAGTGAATGCCTCACTAAAAAGGGAATGTTTGATCAATATTTGAACAAAGACTTGAAGGAAGTGAGAGAATGACCCTGGTAGATATCTGGGGGAAGAAATTACCAGGAGGAGTTAACAGTGAATGCAAAAGCTCTGAGGTGGCGTGTGCCTTGCATATTCAAGAAATAGCCAATGTAACTGAATGAAGTAAGCAAGAGAGAAAACAGTAGGAGATGTAGTCAGAGAGCTAATGGGAAGGCCTTGTAGACTTCAGTAAGGACTTTTATGCTAAAGGCGATGGGAAGCCACTGGAGTGATATGATCTGATTTACATTTTAACGGGATCAATCTGGCTGCTCTGTTGAGAACAGTCAGCAGGGGGGCAAAGGATGAAGCAAAGAGGAGGCCTTTGTAATAACTCAGATCTGAGGTAATGGTGGCTTGTACCAGGATGGTAGTGGTAGATGTGATAAGTCATCAGTTTCAGGATATATTTTGAAGGTAGAGCCAATAGGGTTTGGTATGGATTGGATATGGGATGAGAGAGAGGAGAGCTGAGAATGACTCAAAGGGATTTGGCCTGAGCCACAGGAAAGATCGAGTTGTCATTTATGAACTGGGGAAGACTATGTGGGGAGTCGGTGGTGAGGGAATTAAGTTTTGGACATGTTAAGTTCGAGATGTCTATTGGACACCCAAATGGAGAGGTTAAGTAGGCAGGTGGATACAAGTGTGGAATTTAGGGGAATCAGTCCAGGTTGGAGGTATAAATGTAGGAGTTATTTGCATGCAGTTGGCCCTTCCAAAAGCCTGTCCTTGAGTGGGCTGGAAACACGGTCACTGATTATGCCAGGGAGATTGCTTTCTGGCAAAGCCTAATCCTTCTGCCTTCCCCTCTGTCCCCCAAGGAGAGAAGATGGGGCTCTCGATCTTTGCTCTGCTGACCCTTACTGTGTTCCTGCTGCTGCTGGCAGACAAAGTGCCTGAGACCTCCCTGTCTGTCCCCATCATTATCAAATACCTCATGTTTACCATGGTCCTCGTCACCTTCTCAGTCATCCTTAGCGTCGTAGTCCTCAACCTGCACCATCGCTCACCCTACACCCACCAAATGCCCCTTTGGGTCCGTCAGGTAAGAAGATCTCCTCTCCAACCTGTGTTAACTCTCAATCCTAGTATTTGGCTTTTTGTCCAGGTATCGCTCCTCCCTCCCACCAACTTCAACCTTCCCTTTCACAGACCTGAGGGAGAACTACAACTCCTGGTAGAGTGTCAAAATGCCAAGGTCTTTGGGTGTTGAAATGTTGCCCAATTAATTTTATCCTCCCATCATTAACATTGAGTAGATCCCAGACTCTCTTCATCTATACTGCCCATCGTGGGTCCCAAGGAAGCATTCTCAGGGTTAGGTACTATCAGGGTGGAAGCCCTCAGAACTTTTCTTTCCAGTCAGGATGCCTCCTAACCCACTTAAGAACTCTTGGGCTGTGTAGTTGCATTTCATCCGTGGGATGCATGCACGCATGCGCAGGAATGGGCCCGTGCCGTGGGGGTGTTTGGCGGCTTCCCTTCTGGTCTGAAAGCATAAGAGCCCCCTCCAACACGCCTCTTCTTCTACTCTGCAGATCTTTATCCACAAACTCCCTCTGTATCTGGGTCTGAAGAGACCCAAGCCTGAGAGAGACCAGATACCGGAGCTACCTCCTATACCTCTCAGGGATTCTCCAGGAAGTGGCTGGGGTCGGGGAACAGATGAATATTTCATCCGCAAGCCACCAAATGATTTTCTCTTCCCCAAACCCAACAGGTAGTATCTACTCCCCATCGCCCACGTAGAAGGGAGAGGGAGAACTACAGTTCCCAGAAGACTGTGCGCAGGCAGGCGTCCTAAGCTCCCGGAGGATGTCGTGGTTGAGCATCATGGGAGTTGTAGTATCCCTTCTGTTGCCCACTTTGCGGGGAGGTTGGGACTAAAGCGTACGGGAATAGGAGGAATTGCGGAAGGCTAGAGAGGTCGCCGCTGTCAGAGAGAACCTGAAGGGCTCTCTCACGTTTTGAAACCTGGACGGGCGTTGGAGGAGGGAGTTGGGGCGGGGCCTAGAGCACCAGCGCAGGCCGTCTTTGCGCCCGGGTCGTGGCCAAACAGACTCGCCTCTTCCAGGTTCCAGCCTGAACTGTCTGCCCCGGACCTGCGGCGATTTATCGATGGTCCAAACCGGGCTGTGGGCCTGCCTCCCGAGCTACGGGAGGTCGTTTCCTCAATCAGCTACATCGCTCAACAGCTGCAGGAACAGGAGGACCACGACGCGGTGAGTCCGAAGAGGGTGGGCCAAGGCAAGGCCTGGGTGGCCTTGGCTCCACCCGCAAACTTAGGCTCCGCCCCCAGCACTCGATTTTATTTCTGATTGGACGTTTGCCTCACTTGGTCCCGCCCCCTGATTTCCGACTTGTTCTTTACTCACATCCGTCGCCCGCAGTTTCGCTCTCTGCTACTCTGCGGGCCCGCCCTTGTCTCAAAGCCGTGGTAGGAGGACCTGGGTGCGGTACAGAGCCTTGGGGCCGCCTTCCCTGGGGGTCTGGAGCTCAGGAACAGTTTCCTCTTCCTACCCCCAGCTGAAGGAGGACTGGCAGTTTGTGGCCATGGTGGTGGACCGCCTCTTCCTGTGGACCTTCATCATCTTCACGAGCGTCGGGACCCTCGTCATCTTTCTGGACGCCACGTACCACTTGCCCCCTCCCGACCCCTTTCCTTGAGGACGAGAGGGCCGAGACCGAGGTCCTCGGCCAGTTGAATTGAGAGTTAGTTTGATAGTACTCTCAAGCCCTATCCCTTTCTGCATCTTAACTCCTTCACTAGGAGTCCAATCCTCTCATCATTTCGTTTCTAGGGAGGAAGCCCAAGTGGGACTGGGCAGATGGGGGCCTTGGGCCCACCTGAAATGCACTATCCGCTTATTTACTCTTTGGCTTCTTGAAGAAGCTCCATTGGATATCCACACCTAGGTTGGCAATGAATGGAACAAAGAACAAGAACTAGCTTGTAAGCCTTCTGAGGGCAGGAACTATGTCTGTTCACTGTAATATCCCCAGCACCTAGCACAGATCCTAACCTATATAGCCGCTACCTCTGGTTGAATGAATAGGGAAATTTTTTTCTGTAAGGAAATACACTAATATTGCTTATATTTGCATGTTGGGACTAGTGGTCGTTTTTTCTTTGTTTTTACCTTTCTGTAGTTTATTGTATTTTGTAGTATGTATTATCTTTAGGATAAAAAAAGTTATTTCTAAAAGGATGCATTTGTAATGAGGATAAAAAAGCACACTGTAAGAACCTCAAGTTCCAGCTTTGGTGCTCAAACTTTGGACAAGCTAATAAACTGCTCTGTGCCTCAGTTTCCCCATCTGTAAAATGAAGCTAATAACAGTATCTGCTCCCTAGTCTGAGGATCATATGAGAAGATGAGAACAAAAGCATTATACAGTATACATCAGAGGTTACAAACTGGTGTGTTTTGTTTGGCCCATGTTGGCCAGCAGAATTTAAAATTTGAATTGGTTTGCTACTTTTAAAGTGTGGATATTTCACAGAGAAATTTGGATTTCTGGCTTCTCTTGAAACTTTTTAAGAACTACAGTAGGACCAGGTCTGATTCCCCTGTTGGCAGCAACCTGCTAAAGCTGATTAGTGGCTGCCCACTCTGGTCAAGGTATTTGTACCAGAATTCCTCAAAGGCCCCACCCACCTGACCACTCATTTTACTTGCCCATCCCTGCATAACACTAGACAAAATACAGGGGAGGGGAGGAGGGACAGGGAGTTGAAGCCCGTGGGAGGCCAGGAGTGGAACAAGAAAGGGTGTTGGTGTCTCTTATGGCCATCACACATTTTGTGCCTCAGTTTCCTTTCAGTTTGGAGAAAAGGCTTCATCTGGGAGATGAAGATCTTGTGCCCAGCAGGCTGTGTTAATATTTCTGCCTGGAGGTCAGAGCAAAGTCAGCTTGAGCCTAGTGGCTGCAGCAATTACAGTGAAGTACCTAGGGTCAACAGGCTCTCACACCTACTCAATTGCTGGAAGTTGTTGTCCTAAGAGGGAGAATAGGGCTACAACTTGTAGGGATCCCTGTGGGACAAGGTTAGCATGTCCCTGTCCAGCCAGACCCACCAGCCACGCCAATAATTGCACCTGGCATCCCACTGCGGAGCACAGTTCGTTTGTCTTGTTGGTTTATTGGCCTAGAGAGTTGGACACACACACAAATGCGGAGATAAATATTGGTCAGTTTCTCTAAATCTGGGTCCTCACTACGTATAGAGCTAGAGTCTGTAGAATTCTAAATCTTGCGTGCTGTGGCACAGAACCAGTGGCCTTTCCACTCCACCGTCACCCTTCTTCCCAGGGAACATGGGGAAAGAGGGCACAAACTGACAAGACTTGATAATTTTCAAAAGACAAAATTGCAAAATCCCAAATTTCCAACATGTGAAATTCACAATATTCAAGTTCCCCAACTCAGATACATGTATTTTAATCGCCATTTCGCCACAATCTCCTTTGTTGCCCAGAACCACCAAATTCTGGAAACTATTTTCCTAAATCATATTTTCAAAAAAATAAATGTCTACAGTCTCAGTTCTCCCAAAATGTCCATGGTTTTAGAATTTTGACCTGTTCTGAAATTCAAATTCCCTGTTCCATCCTCAACCCCTTCCATCTCTGTGCCTTTTTGCCTCAGAGGAGTGCAGGTTAAGGATATAGGGGGACTGTTAACGCATCTGCCCCCTGCCTCCAAGGCCTTCCTCAGTCTCTCTTGTGGTTCCGCTGTGTATATATATATATATATTTTATATATATAATTTGTGTGTAGATATATATGTATTCTTTATTATGTACTTTTTTTCGCAGTTTTTCTAAAGTGCCAGAAACAAGATTTGTGGGAATTTTTTTAGTGATTTTTTTTTTTTTTTTTTTTTTTTTTGCATTTTTCCCCGTTTTAAACTTTTCTCCCCCTTAAAAATTGGAACTCGGTATGGTACATTCAGTAGGAAACTCTTCACTCGGACTGTGGCCAAGACCAAGAAAAGTGCAAAGAGACAGAGGAGGAGTGAAGGAGCGACACTCCTCCGTGGTTAACATTCAGGGAGCCTGTCGAAAACCTCCCCTTTCCATATGCTGGGAGGGCGAGAAGAGGCAGGAGGATGCTCCTGTCCCTCCCCCCAAACCCCCTCCCTCCAAAAGCCATGATCTTGCCCTTTCAGCATCAGTTGAGAGGGCAGCCATCTTGGCCCAAAAAAACAGTAGCTGAGAAAAAGGCTGCCATTTTGATGACAACTTTTCCCCTTTTTAAACTGCACTCCTCTAATTCCCATTTTTCAAATTTGCTCCCCCAAACTGGCTCTCCCCTCGTGAGCTGTTTTTTTTTGGGGGGGGGGGAGGTGGGTGGATGGAAAATGTTCATCCAATCACAGAGTGGGGAGGCCCAGTTATCAAAGAGAATTAGGAGCAAACATTTCTTCAACTCCCCCACTGGAAGGAAACATAGGGACCCCTGACCAGGGTTAACTAGTGCAAATTAGGGATTAGGGACTTATAAGGTCCCTGTACCCCATCCCTAGGCTGGGATCTTTGGGTGTGGGGAACTGAGTCAAAGATGGGGTGTAAGGTGCTATTTTGCAGGGAAAGTTGGTGGGGATACCCCAAAGCCCACCAAAGGAGTAGGATGGTTCCCCAAAAACCATCTGGAGTGATTGGTGAGGGAAGTGATACTGGGGGAAAAAGCGGGTTAAGGTAGGGATGGGAGGTCATGTGCAAATCTTGGGCTTACCCACCCATCCAACCCCCATCCATTTTTCTGGCTATTTGGTCTAGTCTGGGAGAAACCATCGGGAAAAAAAAAGGGAGAAAGTAGATTCCCTTCCCCATCCCATATAGAGCTCCTCCCTCCTGGCCCCCAAATCTGGTTTAGCCCAGAAGAGGCCATATGTAGAGGCAGGAAGAGGTGCAATCTACCCACCTCTTTTGCCTTGGAAGAGTCTGGGGCTCACTAGATTTGAGGGTCAAAGTAGGGCTGAGATTGGTGCTGCCCTGGGCTGGGAAAGTACTCAGCCATGGAACAGATAGGTAGCCCTCCCCCCAGCACCTCCTTGACCTGGATGGGAGAGGCCATCTCCAGAGTCTAGGAGTATAAGGAGGAATATGGAAGATCCAAAGGCGTGGAAGCCAAGGAAGGGATGGCATCTTAATGTGAAGGAAACGAGCACAGAAACCCACCCTCGGGAAGAATGGAATCCAAAGCCACACTCCCAGGTGGGCAAGTGTCAGGTATCACAATGGTCTGGTCCAGGCCCTGGGCCACAAAGGATGGAATGTGCTGGGAAGCATCTGGGCAAGGGCTTAGAGAAAGCTTCAGAACGAGGGGGGAACATTAGGTGAGAGAGATGGTTTCCCCCTAGGTTTACGAATCAGGGGGGCGGGTTAGACATTCAGAGCTGGTGGGGGCTATGAGTAGAGATTCATTTAAGTATATTGCTCAGTTGCCCCAAGGGCTGGAGAAGGGATGGGAGCTGGCCCTGCCCCTCACGGAGGCCATTCCCTGGAGGAGAACTGAGAGGGGAACCACCAAAGATCCCTTCCCAGGTGGTGGGAAAACTACAATCTCACACAAAGCAGCCTGACCCCTGAGCTCCAGAGGCCCCCAAGTCCCTGCACAAGAGTGTGGAGGGGCTCCCAAGGGGCAGGGAGGCCAGGGAGCTGGTAGTGGCGGGGGTTCAGGGAGGGTGGCATCTGGTGAAAGGGGGGATCTGGGCCCAGAGCTCACCCCACATCTCCCTTCTGGGTTCTTTCAACCCCTGCCCTTTCCCCTTCTCCCTTAGGGGGGACTGGTGGAGGGAGAGTTGGGGGCGGTGGAGTTGGGGGGGTAGGGGGTGCTGCTTGAGGATTGACTGCGTAGCCAAAGACCCCTGGTAGGAAGGGAAGGGCCCCCCCACCCTTCTCATCAGGTAGGACCATGTTAAGAGCAACTGGGAGAGCGGCCAAGTTGCTGAAGTTGTAAGGGTAGGCGGCAAGAAGCTGGGGCCCATAGACGAGTGGGTAGGGCTCAGGGTAGAAGGTGACTTTGGCAGCCCCCATCCCCTCCATCCGGTCCCCCCGCCCAGCCCCCACTGGCCCCTCGCTCCCAGCTTTTCCCCTGCCACTGCCAGATTCCCGGCCGCTCCCGATCAGAGCCAGTGGAAATTCCTGCACAGGTGGGTATGCATAGGTACCCCCTCCTGCCACCACTGAGGGCTCCTCCCCCCCTGAGATGACAGGGTCCTGGAGCGAGGCGGTTTTGGAAGCTTCCTCAGCAGCAGCGCTCCCGCCACCCGCCTCCCCGCTGGATGAGGAGACTTGCATCTCTTGGGGAGCCTCCTCCTTGACGTCCCCGGCTCGGGTGCCAGCGCAGCCCTTGGAGTAGGCAATGACAGGCGTGGGGGTACCCCCGGGCCGCTCGGCAGCATGCCTCTGCCCGTGGCGGCTCAGGGCGGCTGCCGTCTTGCACACCTTGGCGCAGTGAGGGCAGGCGAAGCGGGTGGAAGGCTTCCGTCCAGCCCGGGAGTTGTGGGAGCCCCCGCCGTGGGCCTCCTGGTGCTTGCGCAGCTTCCTCAGGGTGGCAAACGTCTGGGCACAGTCCCCGCAGCGGTGCCTCCGCTCGCCACGGGCACGCCCTGCGGGGCTCTCGGCCGCCGGGGTCTCCTCCCAGCTCCTCCGTTCCAGCTTCTGTCTCCAGCGAGGCGGCCGGCGGCCTCTGGGCATCCCGCCGCCCCCGCTGCTGCCCGGGCCTGCGGCTCCAGCCTTGCGCTTGGGCTTGTACGAGTAGTAGGGCCTCCAGAGCTGGTCCTCCCCGCCAGCCTTCGATTCCTCCTCCTCCTCCTCTTCCTCCTCCTCCTCCTCCTCGTCCTCTTCTTCCTCCTCCTCCTCGCTCTCCTCCATCTCCTCTCCGCTCAGCTCCCCAGGACGCAGGTCAGTTTCTGAGATGCGGCGCTTGACAATAGCCTCCTCACCGATTCGTACAGTGATCTGACACAGTGGAGGTGGAGCCTGCAGCTGAGAGGGACCCCCGCCCCCGCCAAGCCCACCAGCTGGCTTGGCCGTGTAGGTCAGAGTCCTTGTGGCCCGTGGGTTCCGGCCCTTGGCCTCCTCCGTGGCTGTGGCTGGGCTGCCGGCTGGGGCTGGGCTGGCTGGGGCGGCTGCAGGCACGGGGGGAGGAGGTGGGTACTCACGTTTTTTGGGGGGCCGTGGCGGAGCAGTGTAAGTGATGACTGAGGCGGCTTGGGCCCCCCCTGTGCTGGCCGGCCCACTCCCTGCTCCACCACTGCTGCTACCCCCATGCACAATGACAGAGGGAGCTGGGTGGGCAAAAGTGATGACAGACGGTGGGGGGCCAGGCTCTGGGGCAGGTGGGGGTCCGGGTGGTGGGCTGGCCGGCATTGCCGCAGGGGCCGGAGTGTTGAGGCTCGGAGAAAGGGGGGCCTCGGGGGCTCCCTGGCTGTAGGTCTTGTAGGGCCGCTTGGCCGCCCGCATGGGGAGCAGGCGGTACAGCTTGAGGGTATTGAGCTTGGGCTTATAGCCTCCATTGGGCGTCTTCTCACTGGCTAGGAGGCCCGGGCTAATGCCATGGAAGGCTCGCTGGTGGGTCTTCAGGTTATAGTAGGTGACAAAGGTCTCCCAGCAGAAGATGCACTGGTACCTGGGCCAGGACAGCATGGAACAGGGCAGGGACAGAGCCAGTTGAGCCAGGGGCCCTGAAGCTAGGGCCTCAGCTTCCCACGTCCTCTCCTGCCTCCACTCAGACCTTGAACTGCCCCAGCCATTTGCTCACCCTCCTTTCAGGCTGCTTGTCTCACCCTGCCAGCCTCAGAAAGGACACCAGTCCCAGTACAGTGCCCCCCACTGGCTATGAGATGCCAGGCCTCAGCTGTTCCGTCTGTGAACTGGGAATAATCACACACCTTGCCTAACTCCCAAAGCCTTCTTCTGAAGCTCACATGACAGAATGGGGAAATGTCTTATGAACAGGGGTACATTACAACCGTTGGTGGACATGCCTGAGCTCCCCATAGTCCTGTCCCATGAGGCAACTTTCTCTTCCTCGGTCTTTTCCACATCACCAAGCCAGGACATGACACCTGGAGGTGCTAATAAACATCAGCGGAAGGAAACGGGGCTGAAGGGAGGCAGAAGGGTGAGTGATGGAGAGCAGGTGAGCAGGGGCTAGTGGGTGAGCAGGCGTCTCAGGATGACTTTCTAGGCCCCATGCTCTGCCCATTCTCTCCCTTGTCCCTGTGATCCCTGAGTGGACAAGGTCCCATGTGACCCCTCCACCCCCACCCCAACCAGTCCCTGGCCATGCAGGCCACTCACCTGCGCTCCCCGGTGTGCCACACCTCGTGCTTGGTACGGTACTCAGCCAGGGCGAACACCTTCTCACAGTAGCGGCAGGGGTACTTCCTCCGCCACGAGTGTACATTGCTGTGCCGCTTCAGGCTGGACAGGGTCACGTAGGAACGCTCACAGGCCGCGCACACGTACAGCACGTGGCCGCCCACCACCTTCACCACGTGCTCGGGACCACCTCGGAAGCCCACTGGTGGGGGCAGGGCTGAGGCGTCCACTCCTGAAGGGCCACTGGGGCCAGAGCCCCCGGCTCCCAGCCCTGCAGACCCCCGAGTGCTGGCCCCCCTACGACACTGTGCCTCATGGGTCTGCAGCCGCTTGGGATGGATGAAGCTTTTCCCACATCGGGGGCAGGGGAGGGGCCGCCGGGGCAGGGGGGGCTGTGAGTCAGGGGCCTGGGCCTCAGCCCTGTCACCCTCCCACTCCCCGGCTGGCCTAGGCCCAGGCCCGAAGTTGTCTTCTTCAGGCTGTGAGGTGGCCATGGGGGCTGGGGCAGGAGGTACCCAGGCATCACCTCCCTCCCCCAGGCCCTGCAGGCGGGAGATGCCCAGACGCCGCCCCAGAGCGCCGATCTCTGCCACGGCTGCCCCGTCCCCTCCACCACCAGGTAGTGCCAGCCGGGCACTGTAGATGAAATTAAGGACATCAGAGAAGGCAGCTGCTGGGACCCCTGGCAGCTCCAGGACCCGGGGTGGGGATGAAGCGGGAGGTGAGGGTGGAGGGGGAGAGGAGGAGGAAGAGGAGGAGGAGGAAGAGGAGGAGGAGGAGGAGGAGGAAGAGGAGGAGGAGGAAGAAGCTGTGGTGGAGGCAGGGTTGGGGGCAGAGCCCCCAGTAATTGGTGGGAGGGGCAGTGGGGCTGAAGCGAGCAGGGCCTCTCTGAAGAAGGGACTAGAAGCAGCCAGGACGCTGCGGTGAGCAGGGAACTTGGTGTCTCCGGCTATGAGGGTGACGTCACAGAAGAGGCCACGGAGCCGCTGCTCATTGAGCTGGCGCAGGACGGCGGGGGCATGGGACGGGTCTGTCACCTCTGCTGGGGGGGGCATGGCGCCAGCCTAGATGGAGGAGAAGAGGCCAGGGGAGGATCTCAGAGGCTGGGCAGAGGGCAGGGGCCTCTAAAATCAGAGGTGAGCTGGGAGGGGGTTGGAGGCTGTTGGCCAGAGACTGGTGGAAGGCTGACTGACTTCTGGTCACAGAAGTGAGGGGTTAACCTTAGCCACCCCACGTCCGGCCAGCATCCAACGCCCGCATGTCAAACATCGGGGGCTGGAAGAGGCCAGGAATACCTCAGGTCTTGAAGAAGGTCAGGGGTCAAGATTTCCAAGTCACAGACTAGCGAGGTAAGCAATGGACACCTCTCCCCCACTGGGAGGGGGAGGAAGGCCCCACAGCCGCTGCTGACCATTTCTCAGGACTCCCCGGCCTGGACAACACGGCTGCTTTGCTGGCCTGCTGCCTCAGGCCCAGTCTCCCTCGGGGCAGACCTCTCGCACCACCTCACCTGAGAGCACAGCCAACATGGAGCAGAGCGGGGGTGGCTCAGCGAGTCCCTTCTGCCGGGCCTCTTCCCTCTGTGGGGAAACAGAAACCGCGTCCTCAGGAAGGGAACCGGGCGGGAGGGGACCTGGGAGGAGGGCGGTGGCGCAGCGTGCAGGGCCAACGAGGCCCGGGCTGCTCTGCAGACCCTGACCCTCCTGGGAGCCCGACAGGTTATTTGCTGAGCTGCCTCCAGTTGGACCTAGGAGTTCACACAAATTATTGCAAAGCCTTGTGCTGCTGGTCCCCAGAAGTACAGGAACAAGATAATTTGCATATTCCCAATTTGCCTCCAAACAATCCAGGAGCATAGTTCAATCCCGTAGGTCCAGGGAAGCACGCTGGATCACTCTCAAGTCCCTTTGGCCCAATATTCCGGGGCTCAAAGGAAATCAAAGATTTGCATGTTGTCTTTCACTATAATAGTCTCATTTACATATCAAAATAGATTTGTTTGAGCTTTTTCATTGGACCAAGCTGCTAGATACTCAAATTAGCAGAGAACCTCTTCACATTAAATCTCAGAGGGGGTTTCTGGCCTAGGTGCCAGGTGACCGCTGAAGACCACGAACTCTTGCACACGCGCCAGCTTGCTCCAATCTCTGAAGGGCACTAAAAGGCCACCAGACCGGAAGTGAGGAAGCTTGGGTCCCACTCCTTATTCTGAGAGCTGGTGGCTTTGGGACTTTGGCTTAAAAAGGGGGGTGGGGGGCTTCCCTGGTGGCGCAGTGGTTGAGAATCTGCCTGCCAATGCAGGGGACACGGGTTCGAGCCCTGGTCTGGGAAGATCCCACATGCCGCGGAGCAACTGGGCCCGTGAGCCACAACTACTGAGCCTGCGCGTCTGGAGCCTGTGCTCCGCCACAAGAGAGGCCACGATAGTGAGAGGCCCGCGCACTGCGATGAAGAATGGCCCCTGCTTGCCGCAACTAGAGAAAGCCCTAGCACAGAAACGAAGACCCAACATAGCAATCAATCAATCAATCAATAAATAAATCTTTAAAAAAAAAAAAAAAAAAGGGGGGGTGGGGAACACAACCCCTATCTCACTCTTGCTGGGAGGCTCATCCAAAAGGAATAGCAGGCAGCCCAAATGTGAGCTGTGGTGGTCACTGCCCAGAAAGCACCTCACAGCCTCGGCTTTGGGGGCTAATTTTTCAGGTGAAGATCTCAATTCCAGAGCCATAGAGTAACTTAGCCAAAGACACACAGAGCTGGTCATAACAGGTGGGGCCTGTTCACAGACCCAGGCCTCTTGACCTGAGAGCAGAGCTCTCGGCCCCTCTCATCCACCTTCCATGAAGCCTGGGAGCCCTCTCCTTGCGCACGCCCTGCCCTGGGCCACACACGACCTCCGAGGTGTCCTGCGTCAGGAGTTCCTCATACAATTCCCACCCCCCAGAAAACGCTCTCTTCCCATTTATTACTCATACTATCTGGACTAAGATGCCTTCCCTCCACAGCCCATTTCATGTTCCCAAAAGACTGCTCTGAGTCCTGTCCTGGAGGAGGAGGAGGGTGGTAAACAGGGGTGATATTCAAAAGTTCTAACAGCCCCGACTGCCAGGCACACACCTAGGTCAAGTGCTTCCCCATAAGTTGCTGGATTGCAGGTGGGTCAGGAATCCAGGGGACGGGGCCCCGTTCGCGGTCTGGTGTTCAGTTCTGTAAAATGGGGAAAGAGAGCAAGGCCTCCCACTCCCTTCTGTGACAGCCACCAGCTGACAGGGACCCCCAAGAGTCGATGCTTTACTTGTATTACCTCATTTGTTCCTCATCACTACCCTAAAAGGTAGCAGTTAGCTTCTTGACTTTAAAGTGACAGGCTGAGGCTCGGAAATGCTAGGTAGCTGCCCAAGGATATATGACCAGTTAGTAGCAGGGCTGGGATCTGATCCCAGGAAGTTTGGCTCAAAAGCCTGCGTTCTTGACTATATCACATCAGGATGAAGGACACGTTTACAGCTGTGATACTGTGATATAACAAGAAATAAAGTTGACCCTTGAACAACACAGGTTTGAACTGCACAGGTCCACTTACACGTGGATTTTTTTCAATGGTAAATATGACAGTACTACACGATCCGAGGTTGGCTGAATCCGAGGATGCGGAACCTTGGATACGGAGGCCCGATTGTAAGGCTATACTTGGATTTTCCACTGCGTGGAGGGTCTGCGCCCCTAACCCGCACACTGTTTGAGAGTCAACTGTAATATATTTGGTCTTTGTCCCCATTGCTGACACAGAGCTCCTAAAACTCTTGTAATTTCCCAAGTGATAGGGGTGCTAGGGGCATCTTATTCTAACATTTGGTCTTTGAGCCCAGTTCTTGACATCAAGCTCCTAAACTCCTTGGAATTTCCTGGGTGATACGAGTGTCTCTTGTTCTAATGAGGCGACTCTTGGTGGGATCCCAGATGGGGGCTGGTCACCAGAAAGACCAAGCCATGATTAGAAGTTTGGAACTTTCAGCCCCAGTCCCCCACTGCCTCTGGGGAGAGAAGAGGGCCTGGAGACTCAGTTCATAATCGATCATGCCTATGTGATGAGGCCTCCATAAAAGTCCCCGAACTATGGGGTTCAGAGAGCTTCTGGTTGCTAAACACATCCCCATGGCGAGATGGTAGTGCGCCCCAACTTTGTGGAGACAGAAGCTCCTGTACTCAGGACCCTTCCAGACCTCGCCCTCCATACCTCTTCATTTGGCTCGTATCATATCCTTTATTATATAATAAACCAATAAATGTAAGTATTTCCCTCAGTTCTATAAGCCATCCTAGCAAATTATCAAGTCTGAGGACGGGGTCGTGAGAAAGCCCGATGTCTTGACGGTCAGTCAGAAGTACAGGCGGTCTGAAGAATTCCCTGGTGGTTCAGTGGTTAGGACTCTGTGCTGCCACTGCAGGGGTCACGGGTTCAATCCCTGGTCAGGGAACTAAGATCCCACAGGCCGCACGGCACGGCCAAAAAAATAAATAAAATAAAATAAAAATAAAAGCTCTTTTTTAAAAAAAAACTACAGGAGGTCTGGGCTTGCAAACTGGTATCTGAAGTGGGGGCAGTCTTGTGGGACTGAGCCCTTAACCTCTGGGATCTGATGCTATCTCCAGGCAGACAGTATCGGAATTGAACTGAATTGTAGGACACCCAGCTAGTGTCAGAGAACTGGTCAGTGTGGGGAGAAAGACGCACACATTTCGTGTCAGAAGTGTCATGAGTTGAGTGTATAGGAAAACAGTTATGTTTTTCTTTCAACAG
Organism: Eubalaena glacialis; assembly: GCF_028564815.1. Classification (NCBI taxonomy): domain Eukaryota; kingdom Metazoa; phylum Chordata; class Mammalia; order Artiodactyla; family Balaenidae; genus Eubalaena; species Eubalaena glacialis. The sequence goes on along the minus strand of NC_083734.1, from coordinate 10,148,542 downwards.
CACCCACTAGGGCCGCCACCAGCCCATCTAGGATCTTTGTGAAAATTGGAGGAAGGGGAAAAAAAATAGAGGAAAGGCCTCTTCCTCCATAAGGTAGCAGCCCTGCACAGCAAAGCTTGATTCCGGCCCCCACTCACCCCCTTGGCCAGGCCTGCCCAACTGCAGAGCCATATGGGCTTGGTGCCTACTGAGGCATGGCTGTGTGCTGACTGCCAAGATATTTGGACAAGGCCTATCAAGGCTTTTTAGAACCACAGAGGTCCAAGGCTGGCCTGGCCCTTGGAGATCATCTAGAACCATCATCATCATGGTACTTGGAGCTGCCATTGATGAGAAAAATATTATGTGCCAAATCCAGTGCTAAGCATTTTATCTGCATCATCTCAACACTCAAAAGGACCACAGTGAGGCAGGGGCTAGTGTCAACCCCATTGTACAGATGAGGAAACTGAGGCTTTAAATACTCAAGACACTTCACTTGCAGGTAGAGAGAACGTAGTGACGGGGTGATTTGCCCCTGGTCTCACTGCTAACCAAGCTGGGTTTGGACCCTGCTCTCCTGAGTTCAACTGCCCCACCAGTGGCCACTGCCCTGCAAGGGTTTATGGGAGGTGGAGAAGACACTAGTTATGGGACCCTGGGCAAGTTACTTAACCTCTTTGTATGTCAGTTTCCTTGTCGATGAGGTGGGGATAATGAGAAGCGCCCACTACATAGGGTTGTAAAGAATAAACGAGCTGATGACTGGCAGTACGTAGAAGAGTGCCTGCCATGCAGCAAATGCTCAGGAAGTGCTATAGCTCTTATTATCATCTTGGAACTCAGTCCCGGAAAATGGTGGGGGGAAGTGGTGAAGAAAAAGGGGCAGAAATCAGGCTTCAGGGTAGGTTTGATGGCTCTGTGGTTTTTAGTTTGTTTTTACCATTTCTCTACTCTTAACTGGCTGTGTGATCTTAGAGGTGTGACTGAGGTGCGGATCTGAGGGCTGCCACCAGATACACTCCACCTCTTGCTGTTCCCTCTGCCTGGAATGTTCTTTCCTCAGGTAGCCTCATGCCTTGCTGCCCCACCTCCTTTAAGCCTTGACTCAAAAGTCACCTTCCCCCAAGGCCCTCCCTGGCCGCCCCATACCTCCCCAAACTCCCTATCCCTCTCCCCTACTTTATTTTCCTCCTTGGCATTTAGTAAGACATACTGTTCATTCGTCGCCAGACTGCAAGCTCCAGGGGAGGGAGAGATTTCTGTCTGCTTTGTTCACTGCTACCCCCAGTGCTTAGAACAGTGCCTGACACATAGTGGGAGATCAAAAACATTTTGGGTAAATGAATGAACCTGCTTTCTTAAAGTCGTCCTGGAGTGTGTCCACCTTCAGGAAGGACGCCATCCTCAGTCCTGGACTGACTTGGCCAGGAGCTGGGGGTGGCGAGCGTAACTTGACCACTTCCAGGGTGCTCACGCTTTGCCTGATTTACCTCCAGGGCTTTACACGCGTTGCCTCATTTAATGGTTTCCTCAGCCACCCAAAGTTGGCATTTATATTATCCCAATTTTACAGATGAGGAAACTGAGGCTCACAGAGGGATTTACCTTGCTCAAGGTCACACAGCTTGTGAGCAGCAGAGTCAAAATTCAAATCCAGGCCTGTGTGAACCCAGATGCAGGGTCCTTCCCTCTGCCATACCGCCGGGGCCAGCGGGCTGCCGAAATCACCATGCAAGGTCTCACGTGCTAAATGGTAACTGTGTCACGTCTGACTCCACCCTTTCCCTCACTCTCCACATCCAGCAGCCACTGAGTCTGGTCAAATCTGCAACCCAGTTTTTTTTGTTTTTTGTTTTCTTTTTTGGCCATGCTGTGCGGCTTAGGGGATTTTAGTTTCCCAACCAGGGATCAAACCCAGGCCCTCAGCAGTGAGAGCGCGGAGTCCTAACCACTGGACTGCCAGGGAATTCCCTGCGGCCCAGCTTGGGAATGGCTCTGGAAACCTTCCCTCTAACCTGCCTCTGGCCCCCAAACTAGCTCAGGGCCTTGTTAACACTCTCATGGTCCAAGGCCATGGCCTCCCAGCTAGTTCCCTGCTTCTGGTCTTAGCTTCCACCATCCAGCCTTCCTCTCACTGAGGATCAACCGGCCCCGAAGCAGGTCAGGTGGCATCACTCCTGGGCTCAGAAACCTTCTCGGGTCTCCACTCCAGAATAAAGCTCAAATTCCTCAGCCGAGCATTTGAGTCTAATTCCCATCTTCCTCTCTATTCTTGCGTTGCATGAGTCTCCCCTTAAGCACACGCTGTGCTCTCCATCCTCAGCTGTCCCACACCTCCATGCCCTCGCCCATGCTGGTTCTCCTGCTAGAAATACAACCTTCCCCCAGCCTCTTCCCCAAATCCCTCCAAAATGTTAAGATCTACCTCAAATGCCATCTCCCTCTTGGCCCTCCCTGACCCTCAGGACAAGAACAATCTCTCCTTCACCCGGTTCATCAACGTTTTGTGCTCCTGTGGCCAGTATCCAGGATGCTAGGTTCTTCCTCCCAGGCTGAGACTCCCTGAGTCACTGTCTAAACACACCAGTCTTCTGAAATGGATTGGTGCAGGTGTTAAGTTCTGCAGAAATTGGGCAGAAGTGTGTGTGTGTTTGGCGGGGGTGGTGCACAGGGAGGCCCACAGAAAGCTTCAAAAGGGCACTAGAGGACACATATAAAGAGCACATGATCTGGAATCAGACTGGCTGGGTTCAAATCCAGCTTTACTTCTTACTAGCTAAGTGGCTTTGGGCAAATTACTTCTCTGGGCCGCGGCTGGCTCATTTGAAAAAGGGAGGTAATTAGAACTCCTACTTCCATGCGGCGTTGGGAGGACTAAATGAGTGACCATACGTAAAAGCACTGAGGACAGTGCCTGGTCACAGTGTTAAATAAGTGTTTACTGTTGTTATTAACCAAGCCCCAGGAAGGGGCTCAGTGCTGGCAGAGGGCTGACAGTGGCTGGCACAGGCATAGTCCCCAGACTGTAGCTACTTTCCAGGTACGTTTTCCATGTGCTACCTACCTACAGCCCTGTTGGAAGATGGACAGGGCAGGTGATTAGCCCCATTTTAAAGATGAGGAACTGAGGCTCACTTAGGGAAGGTGCCAGCGAGGAAGTGGTAGGGCCCGAATTCCTCAGTTCTAGTCTAGGCCTCCTTGCCCTCCACCAGGCCGTGGTGCACCTGTTGTGCAGGCCTGACATAGCAGCCAGCATGCCCCCGTGCAGGGGGGCCTGGCCGTAGTGTCCTCCCTGCCCCCATGCACACGCACCCTCCCCGCCAGGACAGGCGCAGACCACAGCGGTATGTACACTTGGAACACACACACACACACACACACATCTACAGAAGGGCCTGGGCCCCAAAGGTGAGGAAAACCTGTTCTGAGGAATCTGCCTAGCGAGCAAATTCCATTCCCAGACCCTTCCACAGTCGCAGGAGGGGCCCAGTGTGCGTCACAGAAGAGACAGAAAAGCAGAGATCCCTGCAAGGGGGGCAGAGAGAGGGTTGAAACAGGAGGAGGAGACTGAAAACTTCATGTTTCTTTTTTCCATTTCAGTGACAAGAGTCACACCCGGCCTTTACATAAACATGGCCAAGGAGCCGCTCCGTCCAAGTTGAGTTTCCTCGCAGCCGCCAGGCCTCTCCACCCGGTGACCCTGACGCGCTGGGCGGGCCGGCGAGGGGCTAGCACCAGACCCTGCACAGACTAGCTGGGCTGCCCGACAACACCCAGGCCTCCCGCCGGCTGCCCTTGCTCTGCCCCATGTTTATCTCCCCGCCTTCTTCATAACATATCCCCACAGCAGCCCCACACGGCCACTCCAACACGCAGAGGCAGGCATGCACACACAGCTCGCGGCTGATCTCTGGAGGCCGAGGCCCACACGGCCCTGGTCACGCCATCGCCCTCCCCACAAGTGTTTTCTGACGAGCTCGCTTCCCAGCCCAACAGCACAGATGGGCTCCCACAAACGACGTCACAAAAGAATCCCGTAGGGAATGTTGCAAACACACAACCTTCCCCTCGCTCGGCTGCCCCCGATCCCATAAACACAACCTGCATGTTCCACCCAGGGACCCTCACACTGGTGCCAGCCACCCCACGGGTACCTGAGACACACCCTGGGGCTTCTCACTTCCTGCAGGACCCGCGGGACCTGAGTTCTAGACATGCACCACCCTGTGCCCTCCCTCCCCCGTGCCACCTGATCGTCACATGGACCCAAGAACCCATCCAGCGGGCCATCCTCTCCGAGACTGGACCACACCTCAGCAGGGCCGCATGAACGGGACCGGACCCGACACCTTCCCACTCAGACTCAAGGGTACACAACTGCCCCCTCCAGCTGGGCACACAACACCCTGCACTCTGGCGCCCTCCACAGCACTTACCCCTCGCCAGCTACGCAGAAAACAACAGTTCCCAAATAGTTCATATGTGCAGCGCCAGACACATATGTGCAAGAAAACACACGCCGCTGTAAAACATAAAACCCCACACCTAACAAACTCCGCAGGTACTGTGCCCGGCTTCAAATGCGGACCTGTCAACCAAAGCCACAGGGCCACATCTTGTAATTCTGTCCCACAACACTGGACCCCCTCCATCTGGCTTTCTGTCCCCATGGCCCGGGAGGGCCCTGCAGGACCCCTGGCTGCCACACCAGCCAACAGTGGTGACCAGGAGAGGTTTACCTTGCCCCACAACACAGCAGGAGACACACAAGCTCCAGGACTCACAGCCACAACCCTGCCCCGACGGCGCGGCGGCTCCGGGTCGCCTGCTCGTCCTGCGCACCCCGCACACCCCAACTCTGGGGAGCTCGGCGGCCCACCCCTCCCCCCCCCCCCACGCCTGGCTCCTACGCCATCGCCCTCCCAGCGGCTTGCAGCGCCGGCCCGGGCTCACACCCGCCCCGCCCCACCCCAACGTGCCCCACGGGGGGAGGGGGACACTGGGCTGCAGAATTAACCCTTCAAGCCGGCAATGAGCGCGGCCCTTTCCACGGCCCCAGGCGATCGCGCCCCCCCGGCCGCCGCTGGGTCGGACGCCGTACCCGGGCTCCCTTAGTCGCCCCTCCAGCGCCGTGCGCGCCTGGAGGCGGGGCCAGATTCAGCCCCCGACCCCTGAGCCCCCAGGTCAACCCCAAGGGGGAGCGGTCGCGGCGCGGGGCGCGGCTCGGGCCCCCGCGGCACCGGGCAGCGGGGAGGGGGCCCGGCTGTTGGCTCCGGTCCGCCCTGGCCCTGCCCGGTTCGCCCTGGGGCCCACCTGACTGTGATGGCGCCGCGTCCGCCAGGCCCGGCTCATCACCGTGGCCGCCCCCGGCCGCTCCGGTTTCGCCCGCCTCCAGCTCCGGCTCCGGCTCCGGCCCCGGCCCCCCCAGCGCCCGGCCCCGGCCCGGCCCCGCCGCCGCCGCCGCCGCCGCCGCCGCTGACATCATCGGCTCCCCCCGCCCCGGTCCTACCCCCACCCCCACCCCCGGAAACAGTACCCCCCCAGCGCCGCCGCCGCCGCCGCCGCCGCCGCCGAGAGGAGGCTGGCGCAGCGCAGCCGGCACAGACACCAGGCTCCGGGCTCGGGCTCGGGCTCGGGGCGAGCGCGCCCGACGGCCTGCGCCCGGACCGATCCCAGGAAGGGAACGGCGCCACGCAGGGCGGCCGGACGGGTGGGCACCGAGCTAGGCTCGGGCCTGGCTGCAGTAGCAGCGGCGCGGGGCCGCACGACCACCCACTCCCTGGGAAGGGGTTATCTCCCCCCCCCGCCCACTGCACGCCCTTCACTCAGTGGTGCACACCGCCCAGAGCACGCACACCCTCTCCGCAGACACACAACGTGGCAGGCTCACAATCAGGCCCAATGGGACCCGCAGACCCAGGCTCAACACACTCAAAGGGGCAGCCCTGGAGAAACACACACACAAACACACACACACACTCCCTCTCCAGAAATGCACAGGGACCCCCCCCCGCCCCCCCAGGCCGCGAGCTGGGAACGCCCCAGCCCTACAGAGCAGGTACACGTAAATGGCTACCAGCGCAGATGAACACGCAGCTTGCTATTTTGTTCCCACCGGCAGAAATATCCACATCTATATGCTCTGCGTAAATGCAGAGGACTTGGTGTGGACCTCCTGGGACAGCACCAACACCACCAGGTGGAAGCACACAGAGGAGAAACACATTCCTGAAACTCCAGAGGGACAGTCCCAGAGACTCCTCCCAGGTGTTCAAAAATTCAAAACTCAGGAGAAAGAGGAGCTGGCCCTCAGAGGTCCTTTCCATAAAACCTTTCTGAAATCGGGCAAGACATAAATAAACAAATTAACTAAAAACCGAAGATGTCTCATCACAGAGGTAGGTGAAAAGAGGAAAAAAAGAATCAGACAGACTTTGGAGTCACAAAAATGTAAAGCAAGCAGAGTTGGAAACAATGAGAAAATAGGCCCACCCCCACCTCAGGGAGGTTCCAAGGAAGAACTCCACCAGCCCTCCAACCAGCTCACAATGGCTGGAGCTCTGAAGGGCCCAGGGCCCCTGAGCCAGGAGGAGAGGAGGAAGTCCAAGGAAAGATGGTGAGTGTGGGGCGCAGGGGAGCACAGCCCCCTTCCCTGTAGCTCCTGGCTGCTCCCTTCCCCCTCCTTCTCTAAAACTTCCCAGCTTTCCTAGACACCCACAAGCGAAATTCATAATGGTGTTCCCAGATGTCCCTGGAACCTGTGACATCACACAGACACACAGCATCTGAGGTCGCCTCCCCTTCCTCAAACCAACAGAGCATCCCTGGGTCCTCTTCTTCTCCTCCCGGGAACAACTTACCCAGAGAAACACGATGCTCCAGGACCGCTCACTCCCGGCTTCCTGCTTTAGAGGCTCCAGGCCCACACTGTACCACCTCATCCATCTTTCAGGCCCTTTCTAGCTCCCAAGAGTTCCTCGGCAAGACAGCCTGCCCTTCTACTGCCCTACAGGGTCCCAGAACCCGGCCTGGCATTCGCCTTACCCCAGGTCCCCTGGACTATGGCTGCCCTAATGCCCGAGCTCCTTTCTCCCTAACAGGCTGGCTGTCACCCCTACTTCAACGTGCCCGACTTCACCCAGCCATCACCGCCCTCCACTCCGTCCAGCCTCCCCTCGCACCAGCGCTGCAGGCCCTCTGATGTCACCAAGGGCCTGCTCGTGGCCCTGCTGGGTGGGGGCCTGCCCGCTGGCTTCGTGGGCCCCTTCTCCCGTATGGCTTACCAGGCTTCCCACTTACCCTCGCTGGAGCTGCTCATCTGTCGATGCCTCTTCCACCTCCCTATTGCCCTGCTGCTTAAACTGCATGGTGACCCCCTCTTGGGACCTCCCGATGTCCGGGGCCGGGCCTGCCTCCACGCCCTGCTCAACGTCCTCAGCATCGGATGCGCCTACAGCGCGGTTCAGGTGGTGCCCGCTGGCAACGCTGCCACCGTCCGCAAAGGTTCTTCCACCGTCTGCTCTGCTCTCCTCGCTCTCTGCCTCGAGAGCCAGCGTCTCAGCGGCTATGACTGGTGTGGCTTGTTGGGCAGCACCCTGGGACTCATCATCATTGTGGGACCTGGACTAGGGACACTGCAGGAGGGGACCACAGGCCTCTACACTGCCCTGGGCTATGTGCTCGCTTTCCTGGGTGGCCTGGCGCTGTCGCTGGGCCTCCTGGTGTACCGCTCCCTGGACTTCCCCTCCTGCCTACTGACAGTGGCCTTCCTGTTTGGCTTGGTGGGGCTGGTGGGCTCCGTGCCAGGCCTCTTTCTGCTGCAGACCCCCGTGTTGCCCAACGATCCTCTGAGTTGGAGCTGTGTGGGGGCAGTGGGGATCCTCGCCCTGGTCTCCTTTGTGTGTGTGAGTTATGCGGTCACCAAGGCCCACCCCGCCCTGGTGTGCGCCGTCCTGCACTCTGAGGTGGTGGTGGCTCTGATGCTGCAGTATTATGTGCTCTATGAGACCGTGGCACCTTCTGACATCATGGGGGCAGGGGTCGTGTTGGGCAGCATTGCCATCATCACCGCCCAGAACCTCAGCTGTGAGAGGGAAGGGCAGGTGGAGGAGTGAGATCGAACTTGAGAGCCTGGGGGTGGGGGGGCGGGACTGGGTAAATAGAAGGAAAAACTGGAATACAAACATAAGAGAACAAGTGACTGGAAAAGAACTGGTGTGGGAGAGTGACACCCCTTGGAGTCAAGGGTGAATTGGGGACTTGCTGGAGAGGGACTGCCTAGAAGACTGCCTGGAAGACCTGGAACAAGCCTGGAGAGCAGCATATTTGGAGTCTAGGCTGGGGCTCGAAGGGAGGTCTGAGGAGCAGATCAAAGCGGCTGAGGCAGGCAGGCCATGAGCCACCGGGAGGATTTTTCCCTCAGCGGCAGAGAGAAAAGCCTTGGGGCTGGAGTGTCTGGGGCTTTCAGGCAAACAGAGCAAGCAGCTGCGGTGGGGGAAGGGAGTGTGTTTTCTTTCCCTGAGCGATGGTTTCCCTTCCTCGTGGTTATGCCTCCCCACCTTGGGGTGGTGACGTGATATTGACATCAAACAAGGATCACTCTGAATGTGGCTGTGCAGTTGGTGTTGTCTCTGCTTTGGAAGGACAGTGCAAGTCCTACCCCCTGCTCTTATTGGAGAATCCCTTGGGATCCCCGCACACACCCCCCGCCCCATTTTTGAAATATTCTAGAAGGGGTAGGATTTCCTAATGTTCAGATGCATTGACCCTGAGTCCCCCAGGACTTTTGTATCCCACCCAATGGCTAATCTGCTTTTCCTGGATTGTCGCGGTCCCGTGATCTCTCCCGGACAGTGGCCAGCGTCCTTCCGGAGAAGGCCTCTGAGCTGAGGCCTCTTCGAGCGGCTCAGGTCGAGGATCCAGAACGAGAGCTCCGTACAGCGCCCCATTAGAGGCTAGGAGATGCCTACCCGCCCCAGGAGGCCGCTCGGCAGATATCAGCTACTTCCGTACAAGCAATTGGCCTCGCCATGTTGATCTGTTCTTGCATATTCAGCGCGATTACTGCATATTCATGACCAAGGACGGCCCCAGTACTCCCCCTCTTCGGGAACCCACTTGGGAGGATCCGACCGGCCCCGCCTCCTTCATTACCGAATCTCAGAACAGACCATTTTCCAGCGTGGGGGGGTGATATTAATGAGAAACTTTTGGCTGAAGATGAAACCACACGCCAAACTAGAATAAAAGCGGCCTATATTTACCCTCGAATCTTCAAACCTTAAACCTCAGGGAGGGAGGTAGTAGCGAGGGGAGGCAGCGGGATAAAAAAATTCCCTTCCACTTCGTCATTTCAAAAGGTGACCCAGCCAGGGAGCCGGGGAGGGAGGATCAACGACGCGAGCGCGCGCCCCGTGCACGCCGGCGCAGGCGACCCCGTAGCGCAAGGGAGGGCGGGAAAGGAAGGGGCGGAGGAATGCCAGGGCGAATCTATAAAGGGCGTCATCCGGCCAGTTCTCTCCTCAGAAGCGCCGAGAGCGCGGCCGGGACGGTTGGAGAAGAAGGCGGCTCCCGGAAGGGGGAGAGACAAACTGCCGTAACCTCTGCCGTTCTGGAGCCCGGTTACTTATTTATTCGTTACCCTTTTTCTTCTTCCTCCCCCAGAACCTTTTCCTTTCCCTTCCTCTTTTTATTTTCTTTTTGGGAGACGAAAAATCTCCGGAAAGGCGGAGGAGAGCTCCTTTCGCCCCTTTTCGTTTCCCCGCCTCCTTCCCTCCCCCACCTTTTCCTCCTCCGGCTTTTTCCTCCCAACTCGGGGAGGTCCTTCCCGGCGGCCGCCCCGGCAGGGTCTGAGCACCTAGGTGCAGGCGGCGCAGGCTTTTTGTAGTGAGGTTTGCGCCTGCGCAGCGCGCCTGCCTCCGCGATGCATGGGGGTGGCCCCCCCTCCGGGGACAGCGCATGCCCGCTGCGCACCATCAAGAGAGTGCAGTTCGGAGTCCTCAGTCCGGATGAACTGGTAAGCGGCTCTGCCCTCTCACTCCTCCTCCCGCCCGCGTGGCGGGCGGGGCTTGACGGCCGCCGCGGAAACTTGGCGCATTTCCCTGCCCAAGGAAGGCAGACGGGGAGGATGGGTCAGCGGCGCCAAGGCAGTGCAGAGTCCAGCCTCGCGGCCAACGAGAATTAAATTTTCATAGGGGGTCAGCAAGCTTAGCGCTGTGTCCGAGCTAGGGGCCGGGCCGCAGGAGGGGCTGGAGGGTGAGAAGGAGGGCGAGAAGGTTGATTGGCTCCACATCGCAGTTACCGACGTTAAAAGATATCACACCCATCCTTTGGGTGAGAAGCCGAGCTCCAGATTTTTTTTCCCTCCCCCTCTACAATTATTAATTGAGCACCTGCTACGTGATAGACGTGACAGACGGTGAGGATGCAGAGCTGAACAAGACAAAGACCCTGCCTTCTAGAGCACTTTCTTTGGGAAGGGGCAGGGGAGACAGACAATAAACACGAATAAATGAATGAACAAGATAATTCTGTTAAGGGCAAGTGCCTTGCATAAAGTGAAACGGTGTTATGCGATGGAGAGTGACCGAGGTGAGGCTGCTTTAGATGGGGTGGTGTCAGGGTATGGGAAGGCCTGTTTGAGGAGGTGACATTACTCGAATGATGAGAAGCAGCCAGTCTCCTAGGCCATAGATTCTAGGTCAGTAGCTTTTCAGGCAGAGGAAAGAGCAAGTGCAAAGTGCCTGAAGGAGGGAATAACTTGGTGTGCCTCGGGGGCTGAAAGGTGGCCAGGGTGGCTGGGGTGTAGTGGGTGAGAAGGAGAGTATTAAAACATTCTTGGGGAAGCATGAGGTGGGGCAGTCCAGGTGGGATATTATAGATCATGGTAAGGAATCTGGATTTCATTCTATTTTCAGTAGGAAGTCATTGGAGAATTATAAGCAGGAGAGTGATATCAAGTTTACATTTTAAAAAAAATTACTACTTTGATGGTCCTGTGAAGAACTGACTGGGGAGGAGAACTAAGAATGGAAGCAGGAAAGATCAGGGAGGAGGGAGAGCTGTTGGCCCTTTGGACGCCTTTGTGGAGCAAACTGGAGGAAGCCAGTGGGCTGGAGAGAATGGAATTGAATGGCTCTGTTTGTGGATGGAGACAAGTTTGCTAGAGGAGGAGGCTCAGCTGTAGAAAAGTTGTGTCAGGAGTTAGAACCTCCTGAACTCAGACCACACCGAATAAATTCCAGATGGGGTTGAGGTTGAAATCTAAAAAACAAAACTGTAAAACACTTGAAAAATGCAGAAGGCTTTTGGGGGCTGATACCAGGGACAGAAACCCTTAACCTTCTCTAACCCCAAGTCTTGACTTGATTTTACTTCATAGCTGGTCAGTACCTGAAAGGATTAGTTTTTCTCTTTCTTGTTTCCTCAGTGGAATGTAAATTTCATGAGTGACTTTGTATTCACTTCTTTCTTCAGCATCTCAAATAGTGCCTGGCACATAATAGACATGTAATAAAAGTTACTTGAATAAATGAGTGAACGAAATAATTGTACAGGTACATAAAGATACATGTAGAAGGATTTTTATTTCAACATTGTGTGAAATTATAAATCACCTAATTATTTATTAGTAAGGATTCTATTGAATAACTCAGGGTTTATTACAATAGAACAAGACCTTCCCAGTAGGTTAAACCCCCTGATCCCCCGTTCCCAAACTGCTGAGACACCGCAGCAAACTCACAGGGGCCCAGTGAGAGATTTTAAATTTTTAAGAGAAGCGCGGAAGCACAGCTGCGTTTGCCTGATGCCCTGGGAACTACTAGGTTGGGCAGTTCCCTTTCAGCATTAGGTGGCGCCAGATCCCTTCTGATGACGTCATATCTTTGTGAAGCTGGGTTTTTAGCAGTTGCTAAATACTGGGCAAAAATCAGTGTAGACCAAGAGATAAGAGTGGTGCTGGGGTGTGGATAAGGCCAAGAAGAGTTAGAGAATACTTTATAAAGAGGTGACATTTGAACTGGGTCTTAAAAATGAATAGAAGTTTGCTGGAAAGGCGCGCATGGGAAGAAAAGGAATTTTGAGGAATCTCTTGTGGTTGGAGCATAAATGTTGAGGACGGGGGACCTCGGCTGTCTAACCTGTTATCACGTGGGCAGTGAGAACCAGTGTTTGGATGAAGGATTGGGGGCTAAAGTAGTTTGTGTATAATTCAAAATCTAAATTATGGTAGAGGGTTAGTCCAGAACATTCCAGGACAGCCCCTGGTCCAGTCTCAATGCCCAGAAGCAGAGGGAGTCCTTAGAAGGTGGCTGGCTTGGTGAGCACGGACTTGGAGCAGCGGGAGGTGAGAAGCTTTGAGTGTTATTTTCCTTAGGCCTCTCTCTAGTGACTCTTCTGGCAGCCAGATTCAGGTCTGCTCCTGCCCTTCTGTGTTTCATTCACGGTGAGCAAACCCCCTCTTTGTGTTTCTCATCAGACACGATGCAGCTGATGGGGTTCCAGCTTTGTGAATTTAGTCACCACAGGCCTGTCTCCCTTTCATCAGGTCATCTTGACGAGCGTGGTGGATGTTCAGAACCTCTTAGCCTTGCACCTGTAGACCATTTTGGTTTCCACCCAGCAGTGATTAATTAGGTCCATTATGAGAGGATTATTGGTTTGACTGTAAGCGAACAACCTTCTGTCTCTTTTCAAGTTCTTTTTTTTCTTTTTTTCAAGTTCTTCGAGGGCACTTCCCTGCAATGGAGGGTCCTAAGGCAGTTTAGTTCAGTTTAGCAAACAATTATTGAGAGCCATCGGGTCCAGGGTGATAGAGGAATGCTACCTGCCTGAGAGATGCTTATAATCTATGGGGAAGACAAACCCCAGTGGATCATTGCATTGCATTATGAGATTTGCAGTGATGGAGGGATTATGGAAGCACAGAGTGGGGCTCACCAGTCTGGCTAGCGAGGCTGTGGAAAGGCTTCTTGGAAGAAGCAGTGCCTGAGCTGAGTCTTCAGATAGCAGTTTGTCTTGTGGGGAGGGCATCCCAAGCAGAGATACAAAGACCCCATGTACAAAGACCCCAAGTAGTGGAGCACATATGCTGGGTGATAGGGGGGCTGCTGGGGACTCAGCTACTGATGTGGAGGAAGAAAGGAAGGTGGAAACATCATAAAACTCTTTGTAAGCCGTCCTGCTGAATTTGGATATCATTCTGAGAACAAGAGGGCATGAAGATGTCCAAATTAGAAAGAGCACCCTGATCATAGTATGGATGGGTAGGAGAGAAGGGCTGGTGACCCATGGAACGCTTGGATACATACCACAAAGGACAGGCCTGAGCTAGGGCAGTGAGCGTAGGGATGGAGAAGAGGGGCAAGATTCAAGAACTGTTTGTTCAGGAGGTAAAAATAACCTGTACTTGGTGAATGATTGGATAATAACAGCTGTCATATATTGAACACCTATTCCATCCTGGGTTTAAGCAGGTTAATTAAATCCTTAATGGTTATATAGATGATAAGTGATAGAGCTAGAATTGCAAATTAGAGGTCTCTGACTCCAGGCCATGCTTGTTCAACTGCTTTATGACTGTGGGTAAGGAAGGGTAAGTGTTGGTTTCTGACTTGAGTTCCACTACCTTAGATGGGGACTAAAAGAAAAGGAGAGATTTTTGTGGAGAAGGGAGTTTGCTTTTAGACATGTTGGATTTGATTTATCAGGAGGATATCTACAGGGGGTTCAGTAGGTGGTTCAGTATGTTAATCCGAAGTCCAGAAGAAAGGTGAGGCCTGGAGGGTAGAGATTTGTTGTGAGTAAATAGTGAGAATCATGGCATAACATTTGGGTGTGATGAGAAGTGTGGATGAGCTAAAACCTTGGGGAGTGGCAGTGTTTAAGGAGCAGACCAAGGCACCCATTACCCCTTTGGTAGCCATGAGTTTGTTTTCTATGTCTGTGAGTCTGTTTCTGTTTTGTAAATAAGTTCATTTGTATCATGTTTTAGATTCCACATGTAAGTGATGTTATATGATATTTGTCTTTGTCTGACTTCACTTAGCATGATAATCTCTAGGTCCATCCATGTTGCTGCAAATGGCATTATTTCGCTCTATTTTATGGCTGAGTGGTATTCTGTTGTATATATGTACCACGTCTTCTTTATCCATTCATTTGTCGATGGGCATTTAGGTTGCTTCCATGTCTTGGCTATTGTAAATAGTGCTGCTTCAAATTCTAGAGTTTAAGTAATTGTTTCTGCTGCAGTATAGTAGAATGGGATGAGCGTATGTTTGGGATCGCAGGGGGGTGGGTTTGACTTCTGCAGGCTCCTTGAGATTGAGGTCTTGGGCAGTCACTTTACACAGCCTCAGGTTTCTCATGTCTAAGAGATAGGAATTCACTCCTAGAAGGTTAGTGGTTAGGGTAAGAGAAACAAGATACATTAGGTACATTTGGTACCTGGCATGAAGTTGACACTAAGATAGAAGCTTTTATTAAATTCTTCTGAGGTCTTCCCTCTGGAAGTTTAGCAGACCAAAGCTTAACTAATTTTAAAGTTCTTGGTTTTCAGCGTGTGAAAAGATGCCAAAGGTTTCCTTGAACAGCCTTTAGCTCAGAGCAGAAATCTCTTCTCCAAGTTGTACCTACTTCTGAGCCCGTCCTTCCCTCCCTTTCCTTCACTGAATTGGTCCCACTGAGTCCTGGCTCCGCCTCTCCCAGGATTCCGGCCTTGGCTCTGCCTCCATCTCTTGAGGCTCCAGGGTTCACTTCTGCTCCAGATAATTTTCAACAACCTCTGCTCTAGCGACCCCCTCTCCTGTTCTATCCTAAAATATCTGAACATGGAAGGGTTCAGGTTGACCCAGGCCCTTGAGAAGGAGGAGGTGACAAGGATGGGGGCAAAGAGTGCCTAACTTTAGGAGCATGTCTTGGGCAGAACACCTGGGCTGTCATGATGGGGGTGCCTTACAGGGAGGTTCTGGCCTTGATTTCAGCTTTGGGAAAGAAACAAGGCATTGAATTTTTTCCTCTTGAAACAACTTTTATTTCTTTTGCTGTTAAATTCTGTAGATGACAGTGACCTAGAATTCAACCCAGTAGGATATCCAGGGTTCAAGTCCTAGAGGTAGGTGACTTGTACGGAGCCCAGAGTTGACCACACACTAGTGTGAGCGCCCCCCCCACTCAGACAGTGACTGGAACGAGCTTTTGATTTGCGATATTTGACTTTGGCATTTCCACAGTCAAATATCACATACGCTGACCCCCATTTCCCTCGCTTCAGGCTAAACCTGCTTAGTTCTTCTGTAAGTAGTTTGGGGTTCTTTAAGGCCTTAGTACAGAGCTCCCCAGCCACGAAGTCTGGAAACTAGGAATCCTATTTAGTTGTTATTGGCCTTTCTTGTCTGCAGAAACGAATGTCTGTGACAGAGGGCGGCATCAAATACCCAGAGACCACCGAGGGAGGCCGCCCCAAGCTTGGGGGACTGATGGATCCGAGGCAGGGGGTGATTGAGAGGACTGGCCGCTGCCAAACCTGTGCAGGTGAGCGCTGGGGGGCCAGCACAGGACCCTAGAGGGAGGGAGAGGCTTGTCCTTACAGAAAGCCAGGACTGGGGGTGGACACCTGGAGACCTGGTCTCTGAGGTGAGTGCTGGGAGGAAAGTGTTGTATGTGTGTCCCCACAGGAAACATGACAGAGTGTCCTGGCCACTTTGGCCACATTGAGCTGGCCAAACCTGTGTTCCATGTCGGCTTCCTGGTCAAGACAATGAAAGTTTTGCGCTGCGTCTGCTTCTTCTGCTCCAAGTTGCTTGTGGACTCTGTGAGTGGGAGATGGGCTCTGGCCTGGGGGCGGGGTTGCTTGGGGGTGGGCAGGGGAGCAGCCCCAACGGACCCCGCTCTGCTCTGTCCCCAGAACAACCCGAAGATCAAGGACATTTTGGCTAAGTCCAAGGGGCAGCCCAAGAAGCGGCTCACACACGTCTATGACCTCTGCAAGGGCAAAAACATCTGCGAGGGCGGGGAGGAGATGGACAACAAGTTCGGAGTGGAGCAGCCTGAGGGCGATGAGGATTTGACCAAAGAAAAGGTAGCCGGGGCTGCCCAGACTCTTGGGAGGGGCTGAAGGCTGGTCCCAGAGGCCCGGAGGGAGGAAGATGGGGAGGCGGTGGAAGCAGCAGGAGCCCGAAGGTCACAGAAGAGCGGGAAGGCCTGGCCCGGCCAGGTGTTGGGGGAGAAGGCCCGACCTCTGGGCTCTGATGGCCCCTCTGTCTCCTTGGAAGGGCCACGGCGGCTGTGGGCGGTACCAGCCCAGGATCCGGCGCTCCGGCCTGGAGCTGTATGCAGAGTGGAAGCACGTCAACGAGGACTCTCAGGAGAAGAAGATCCTGCTGAGTCCTGAGCGGGTGCACGAGATCTTCAAACGCATCTCAGATGAGGAGTGCTTCGTCCTGGGCATGGAGCCTCGCTACGCCCGGCCCGAGTGGATGATTGTCACTGTGCTGCCCGTGCCCCCGCTCTCTGTGCGGCCCGCCGTTGTGATGCAGGGCTCTGCCCGCAACCAGGTCAGTGCCTTCAGGGCCCTGCCGCGCAGCTAGGCCAGGTGTCTGCGTGGAGGGAGGCCGGTGTTGGGGGCGAAGGCGTGCGAGGGTGACGGACAGGTCCCCTGGGCCTGAAGATACCTGCCACTTGCTGGCTGCGTGAGCTTTCGTGAGCCCCTTAAGGAGCTTAGAGCTCACAAAGGTGCTTCTGGATCTGTGAACCGAGAGCCCAGAGCTGCCGCCCGGGGTGGTGTGAAGGGAGGGTGAGAGGCACCGCGTGCTGGCACGTGCAGGCCGAGCGCTCAGGGTTGGCTGGATTGTGATGGTTCTGACTTCCTGCCTCAGGATGACCTGACACACAAACTGGCCGACATCGTGAAGATCAACAATCAGCTTCGGCGCAACGAGCAGAATGGCGCGGCCGCCCACGTCATCGCTGAGGACGTGAAGCTCCTCCAGTTTCACGTGGCCACCATGGTGGACAACGAGCTGCCTGGCTTGCCTCGTGTGAGTGGACAGGCTCCCTGTGCCCTGCGCCTGGAGGAAAGGGGAGGGGGCCCGGGTGGGGGCCAGTGCTGACTGCTGGGGTGCCCCCCACCCTGCGTTTCCTCACAGGCCATGCAGAAGTCTGGGCGTCCCCTCAAGTCCCTGAAGCAGCGGTTGAAGGGCAAGGAAGGCCGTGTGCGCGGGAACCTGATGGGCAAGCGGGTGGACTTCTCGGCCCGCACTGTCATCACCCCCGACCCCAACCTCTCCATTGACCAGGTTGGCGTGCCTCGCTCCATTGCCGCCAACATGACCTTTGCGGAGATCGTCACCCCCTTCAACATTGACAGGTGTGCTCAGTTCAGAAGCCCTGCCTGGAGGGGTCGGGGAGGGTGGGGGGAATGGGCTCGGAGCAAGAAGGAGAGAGTGTTGAAGTTTATTGTTATTATTATTATCATTGTTTTTTTAAAATTTATTTTTGGCTGCGTTGGGTCTTCGTTGCTGCGTGTGGGCTTTCTCTAGTTGCGGCGAGTGGGGACTTCTCTTTGTTGCGGTGCGCGGGCTTCTCATTGCGGTGGCTTCTCTTGTTGCGGGAACACAGGCTCTGGGTGTGTGGGCTTTCTCTAGTTGCAGCATGCGGGCTCAGTAGTTGCAGCACGCGGGCCCTAGAGCACGCGGGCTTCAGTAGTTGTGGCACACGGGCTCTAGGGCACACGGGCTCAGTAGTTGTGGCGCATGGGCCTAGTTGCTCCGCGGCATGTGGGATCTTCCCAGACCAGGGATCGAACCCGTGTGCCCTGCATTGGCAGGCGGATTCTTAACCACTGCACCACCAGGGAAGTCCCAAGTGTCGAAGTTTAGAAGTTTGGGTTCCCACTTGGGGCTTTGGGGTGAGGGTGGCAACAAGGGCTTTTTGGGAAGCATTTTGTTCATTGCATCCCTTTCCTTCCTAGACTTCAGGAACTAGTGCGCAGGGGGAACAGCCAGTACCCAGGGGCCAAGTACATCATCCGGGACAACGGTGATCGCATTGACCTGCGTTTCCACCCCAAGCCCAGTGACCTTCACCTGCAGACTGGCTATAAGGCATGTAATAGGCCAGGGCCTCTCTTACCTGAGCAGGAAGCTTTCTGGACTGGGGGCCAGCTGGAGTGGGCCGTCTGAGGCTGTCCTGTTCATTAGAATTCAGGCTTAAAAGACTTCTGCTGTCCTAGGCAAGCTTGTAGCTGCCAGCCCTTGGCATTCAAGGTGGGGGTCACGTAAGCCCATGGGCAGCAAGAGGGACACGGGGCAGAAAGAGGCCCGGGGGGAGCAGAGTAGAAGGCTTCACGTTCAGAGTCTCGAGCGGTTTTCTTTCCCAGCTGAGTTGCCTGAGGTCTGGGGACTACGTCTTTGTTTTCTCTGATAGCCTGGAATCTAGCCCAGGGCCTGGCCCAAAGCTGGTGGTTGATAAGCGTTTCAAGTGAAATAACACCACACTGTTTCAAAGCATCTTAGGTCCCCTATCACTTCATTCTTAGCATACCTCCTTCACTGAGGTTTTTCCCACACCTCACCTCCTCAGGTGGAACGGCACATGTGCGACGGGGACATTGTTATCTTCAACCGGCAGCCAACTTTGCACAAAATGTCCATGATGGGACATCGGGTTCGCATCCTGCCCTGGTCTACTTTTCGCTTGAATCTTAGGTCAGTCCGCCGGCTGGGCTGGGGTGCTCCCTGGGTCTCACTGCGGCATCTTTCCAACTCACTTCCCTCTTTGACTACAGTGTGACAACTCCATACAATGCCGATTTTGATGGGGATGAGATGAACTTGCACCTGCCACAGTCCCTGGAGACGCGGGCTGAGATCCAGGAGCTCGCCATGGTGCCACGCATGATTGTCACCCCCCAGAGCAATCGCCCAGTTATGGGCATTGTGCAGGACACGCTGACCGCAGTGCGCAAATTCACCAAGAGGGATGTTTTCCTGGAGCGGGTGTGTGGTCCCTGGCTCGGGGAAACCTGGCCTGGGTGGGCAGGGGCCCAGCACAGCAAGGATGGGGGGAGGAGCAGTGACTTATGCCCTGACTTGCTCTGCGCTGACCTGTATGTGAGATAGCAGAAGGAAAGGGAGTGAGCAAAGATCGAGGCCAAAAATGGTGTTTGGCTTTAGCTCCCCATTTAATTCCTTAAAATGTCATGTAATTTTAGGTATCATCTGGAAAGTAAAGGCGAAGAGAGAAATAAAACTTTGTTGAAATCTGTTTATTTCTTTTTTACTTTCTCTTTATTTCTTAATTATTACAAGTAATTTGTACTTATTGTTTAAAGAAAAAACAATCCCAAAGTCTCACTATCACAATTAAGTTTTTAGTAAAAGTTTGGAAAACACTTTTCTTGCCATCTCTTTGCCTTCACAGTCTGGCTTTCCCCTTTGGGCAGCGAGGCCTCCCCTGACATTCCCAAGAGGTGAGACCTCCAGTTCTGACTTCTTGTCTTTCCTGCTCTTTTTCTCCAGGGGGAGGTGATGAACCTCCTGATGTTCCTGTCCACGTGGGACGGCAAGGTCCCACAGCCAGCCATCCTGAAGCCCCGGCCCCTGTGGACAGGGAAGCAGATCTTCTCCCTCATCATACCCGGCCACATCAACTGTATCCGCACCCACAGCACCCATCCCGACGATGAGGATAGTGGCCCTTACAAGCACATCTCTCCTGGGGACACCAAGGTAGGGCCTGGCTTCTGGATGTGTGGGGAAGGGCTTTGGACATGGAAGCCACAGCAGGGGCTGTGAATGGTGCTCTCTGCAGGTGGTGGTGGAGAACGGGGAGCTGATCATGGGCATCCTGTGTAAGAAGTCTTTGGGCACATCAGCTGGCTCCCTGGTCCACATCTCTTACCTAGAGATGGGTCATGACATCACCCGCCTCTTCTACTCCAACATTCAGACTGTCATTAACAACTGGCTCCTCATTGAGGGTAAGCCTAGGAGCTCTACCGAGTCCTCTATAAATCCTGTCCGTCTCGCTTCTTACTGCTCTTTTTCCATCCCTTTCTCTTCCCCTCCTTGGATTTGGTGTCCCTCCATCTACTCTCTTGGCTGTGATTCCATCCCATGTTTCTTGGGAGTCCAAAGAAGGTGCTGCTGATGCCTCTTTTTATTTCTAGGTCATACCATTGGCATTGGGGACTCCATTGCTGATTCTAAGACTTACCAAGACATTCAGAACACTATTAAGAAGGCCAAGCAGGATGTAATAGAGGTAAGAGGAAAGGCTGCGCAAAGACTGAGTAAGAGGCTCTCCGTGGCTTTGAACTGAGGAGTGAAGGGGACATTGGGATTAGAGAGACGGGGACCAGAAGAGGTTGACGTCTCCCTGAGAACTCAGCCTCCTCCTGTGCACCCAGGTCATCGAGAAGGCACATAACAACGAGCTGGAGCCCACCCCGGGGAACACTCTGCGGCAGACCTTTGAGAACCAGGTGAACCGCATTCTCAACGATGCCCGAGACAAGACTGGCTCCTCTGCCCAGAAATCCCTGTCTGAATACAACAACTTTAAGTCAATGGTTGTGTCTGGGGCTAAAGGTTCCAAGATCAACATCTCCCAGGTGGGGAGCCTTGTCTTTCCAGAACTGGGGCCACACTGAAGGTGGGGAGGAGGAGGGAAGGGGTGTGCTGCTGGGGGAGTTGGGGGAAAAGTATGGGGAACTCTTATTCTCAAGGCAGAGGGAGTTGGATGCAGCCCACCTTTTCTGTTCCCCAGGTCATTGCTGTCGTCGGGCAGCAGAACGTGGAGGGCAAGCGGATCCCGTTTGGGTTCAAGCACCGGACTCTGCCTCACTTCATCAAAGATGACTATGGGCCTGAGAGCCGTGGCTTTGTGGAGAACTCCTACCTGGCCGGCCTCACGCCCACCGAGTTCTTCTTCCATGCCATGGGGGGTCGTGAGGGGCTCATCGACACAGCTGTCAAGACTGCTGAGACTGGTGAGGACTTCGGATCCAGGGCCCTTCCACGGGCTGGTCCCAGAGAGGACCCCAGGCAGAGAAGCCCCTGGGGAGTTTGAGCGGGGTTCTCAGGCTAAAGTCTTCTATCTCCAGAGAAGTAATTTTGACCTTTGTGGAAAGAATAGAGACTAAAGGTCAAGAGTTAGGCAAACACTCTTGTTCTGGTTGCTGTGCAGCATTCCATGACGCAGGGCTAGAGCCTCAGGGTCTCTGCTCCTGACCTATCACATGGACGGTGTTTCCTAAGGGTCTCTACTGGGCCCTGGGTCCATCTGGTGGTGGGCATGGCTTTCACTGAGAGGGCTTGGGGATGATAGGCTACTAGCTGGCTCTCCTGAGGACCAGAGTGGCCAGCAGGTCTTGTCCTGAGATAGGGAGGCTCCTCTTCTTGCTCTGGGTCCCTCAGTTGATTCCCTCCCCCTCAGGATACATCCAGCGGCGGCTGATCAAATCCATGGAGTCGGTGATGGTGAAGTATGATGCCACCGTGCGGAACTCCATCAATCAGGTGGTACAGCTGCGCTATGGCGAAGACGGCCTGGCGGGCGAGAGCGTTGAGTTCCAGAACCTGGCTACCCTCAAGCCTTCCAACAAGGCTTTCGAGAAGAAGTGAGGAGGCGGCAGGCGGGTGGTTCTTGCCCCTTGCTCAGGGCCAGAGTTGTAGGGGTTCTCCTCCCCCCCACACGGTGAGATCACCTGGACCGTGTCTTGCAGTGGACCTTATACCGCCCCTTCCCCACCCATCTGGCAGCAGCTGCAAGATGGGAGAGGACGGATGGAGACCAGAGTTGAGACCCGTCCCCACTTTGTACAGAGGGGTGGGCATAAGCTCAAGTCCCATTGGACATCCTTGGGTCTGGATCTTATGTTTCCCCGCCCAGGATTCTTCACAGCCCTGTTCCTGTGGGCTGCAGACCTCAGGAGCCTCACACTGTTCCTTGATCAGGGCCCTCCTGCCCCTTGACTCCACCCCTGTCACCTGCAGGTTCCGCTTTGATTATACCAATGAGAGGGCCCTGCGGCGCACCCTGCAGGAGGACGTGGTGAAGGACGTGCTGAGCAACGCACACATTCAGAACGAGCTGGAGCGAGAATTTGAGCGGATGCGTGAGGACCGGGAGGTGCTCAGGGTCATCTTCCCAACTGGTGACAGCAAGGTGCGTGTGGGCGGGAAGGGCTGGGCTGGAGAAGTGCTGGCCCTGCATGGCTGTCCCTGACTTGGGGTCCTGCCTCCTTCCCTCCTGCCTCAGGTTGTCCTCCCCTGTAACCTGCTGCGCATGATCTGGAACGCTCAGAAGATCTTCCACATCAACCCTCGCCTCCCCTCTGACCTGCACCCCATCAAGGTGGTAGAGGGTGAGTACCTGCCTCAGGACCACCAGGCCAGGCAAGCTCTGCTAGCAGCGTCCTGGTCTACAACCTCTTCATCCCCCGTTTGGCCCTTAGGTGTCAAGGAGCTGAGCAAGAAGCTGGTGATTGTGAATGGGGACGACCCACTGAGCCGGCAGGCCCAGGAGAACGCCACCCTGCTCTTCAACATCCACCTGCGGTCCACGCTGTGCTCCCGCCGCATGGCCGAGGAGTTTCGGCTCAGTGGAGAGGCCTTCGACTGGCTGCTCGGAGAGATCGAGTCCAAGTTCAACCAAGCCATTGTGAGTGTTGTACTGCTCACCCCAGCCTTGGTTCTCTCCTCTGATCTATTGATTTCTCTGGGCTCTGAGAACAGCCCACCTCTGCCCATGATTGCATAATAATAGATCTCATTCACTGAGACACTGCTGTGAACCAAGTCCTGTGTTGGAGGCTTTATACTTTTATTCCTTAGCAGTCTTAAGAAGACCCTAGTAGGGGAGGGGCTGTTAGTCCCATGTTGCAGAGACAAAAAGTGAACCTTGAAGAGGCAAACACATGAAAAGATGCTCAATATCAGTAGCCGTCAGGGAAATGTAGTTCAAAACCACCATGAGATACCACTTCATGCTCCCTAGGATGACTAAAAGAAAAAATAAACAAGTGTTGGCGAGGATATAGAGAAATTGGAGCTCTCATACCCTGCTGGTGGGAATGTTGCAACTGCTTTGGAAAACAGTCTGGCAGTTTCTCAAAAGTTTAAACATAGAGTTACCATATGACCCAGCAATTTCACTCCTAGGAATATGTCCAAGAGAATTGGAAGCACACGTCCACACAAAAACCCATACACAGATGTTCGGAGCAGTATTATTCATAATAGCCCAGCAGTGGAAACAACCTAAATGTTCATCCGTTGATGAAGGATGAACAAGATAAGGGAATATTATGCTGTGGTAAAAAGTAATGAGCTGTCAAGCCACAAAAAGACAATGATCAACTTTAAATAGTATTACTAAGTAAAGAAGTCAGTCTGAAAAGGCTACATACTATATGATTCCAATTAAAAGATTAAATTTTGGGGACTTCCGTGGTGGTCCAGTGGTTAAGGCTTCGCACTTCCACTGCAGGGGGTGTGGGTTTGATCCCTGGTCAGGGAGCTAAGATCCTATATGCCTTGTGGCCAAAAAACCAAAATGTAAAATAAAAGCAATATTGTAACAAATTCAATAAAGACTTTAAAAATGGTCCATGTTAAAAAAAATCTTTAAAAAAAAAGATTAAATTTTATGGTATGTGATTATATCTCAATTAAAATAATGCATTGGGGAGCTTCCCACTTAGAAGACTATTATCAAATGAATATTTACCCTGTAACTTTAGCACACAGTACTTTTAGAAATGTGGGGTTTAGATGACATAGCCCCTATTCCTGGGTGTGCAGCACGTCGGGGGCTAAATGGCGGGTGTAAATTGAAATGCCGTCTGAGGAAGGGGATGATCAAATAAGACCCTGATTTATTTAAGTCTCTGCCTTTTCCAAACACCTCTGCCCAGCCCTGACAGTGTCTCACTCTCATTCACCAGTGGGGAGGGATTTGCTCTTCTGAGGCCAGCTCTTCTTACTCCCCAGGCCCATCCCGGGGAAATGGTGGGAGCTCTGGCTGCACAGTCCCTTGGAGAACCTGCCACCCAGATGACCCTGAACACCTTCCACTATGCTGGTGTGTCCGCCAAGAATGTGACGCTGGGTGTGCCCCGACTTAAGGAGCTCATCAACATTTCCAAGAAGCCAAAGACCCCCTCACTTACTGTCTTCCTGCTGGGCCAGTCTGCTCGAGATGCTGAGAGAGCCAAGGTGCGGCTTAGGGTAACGGGCTACCTGGCAGGAGGAGGAGGGGACTCCTTCCTTAAGTAAAGGGTTTGGCAGTCCCTCTGCAGGTGGGTTTGAAGAGGCCTTTGGAGCCACCCAAATGCCTGTCACGAATCCCTTTTTTTCCCCAGGATATTCTGTGCCGCCTGGAACATACAACGTTGAGGAAGGTGACTGCCAACACGGCCATCTACTATGACCCCAACCCGCAGAGCACGGTGGTGGCAGAGGATCAGGAGTGGGTGAATGTCTACTACGAGATGCCTGACTTTGATGTGGCCCGAATCTCCCCCTGGCTTTTGCGGGTGGAGCTGGACCGGAAGCACATGACTGATCGGAAGCTGACCATGGAGCAGATTGCCGAAAAGATCAACGCTGGTGAGGCTGGGAGGTCCTGCCTGGGCTCCCCGCACTCCCTGTGCTGTCCCCGTGCTCTCGTCGCAGACAGGGCGCCCACACCCACCACCTTCCACTCACTGGCTCTGCTCCTCCAGGGCACCTCTTCTCCAGGTCCCCTCTGCACTGCTTTTTCCTTCTCATCGTTTCCCCTCCCTCTTTCTGGAAGGGTTCTGTGGGAAGGAGGGGAAAGCCGGAAGAGAGCCCATATGGGGAGAGCTGCGGACGAGCCGTGAGCAGAAGCAGTCCTGCAGCTGCAGTTGTTCTCATTTTCCCAGGTTTCGGTGATGACTTGAATTGCATCTTTAACGATGATAATGCAGAGAAGCTGGTGCTCCGTATCCGCATCATGAACAGTGATGAAAACAAGATGCAAGAGGTAAATGGGACCCAAGCAGAAATTTATACGTCAGACATAGAAAACCGTTAAATCTGGTTCCTGACCAAAGATGTTAAAATGAAAGCAGTGTTGAGTGCCAGTCACACCACCTAAAGTAGAGATGGGGGGAGGGTGGGTAGCAACGATCTGCAAAACTTTTAGCAGCAAAAGATCTTTGAAATGTGGAGTAGTAGCCGTATAGATAAAACAGACGGTGTTGGGGAATTCTCTGGCCGTCCACTGGTTAGGACTCCGCGCTTTCACTGCCTAGGGCGCAGGTTCAATCCCTGGTCGCGGAACTAAGCTCCAGCAAGCTGCGGGGTGCAGCCAAAAAAAAAAAAAGCCCCAAAACAGACGGTGTTGATTTGGGGGTGTCCCATAGCCCAGTCACTTGGCTGTCTCCTCCCTGCGGCTCCTGTGTGAGGGCAGGTCAGACAGTAGGAATTGCTGTGTCCTAGGGAAAGTGGTGTGACAGCGGGTGAAACGAGACCCAGGAAAATGTTGACCAGTGACTTCACTCCTGGGCATGGCTCCTAAATAATTGTTCAGCAGATGTGGATACCTTAATAATAATAACTCAGAACTTACTATTGAACTGGAAGAGAGTAGATAAGAATGTGTGGATACACGTCCATTAGAGATCACACGTCAAGGCGTTAGTGGGCGGGCGAATGCTCGGTGAGTGCCAGGACGAGAGCAGAGGTGCTGTGCGCTTTGTTACAGCCCTTGGAGCACGCACACAGAGTGGGAATCGTGTTAAGGTGGTGGAGTGTGGCTGCCTCTTCTGAGGTTTTTTTAAATACCATCGTAAAAACACGATAGAAAGTAACCTCACTGGAACTGAAGAGGGCAGGTCTGGGCCACACCTGGCTCTCCAGGTCAGGCTGTGGTTTGGGGTGAGGGCGGGGAGAGACCAGAGGATCCTAGGAGGGCTGACTCGCTCTTGTTGCAGGAAGAAGAGGTGGTGGACAAGATGGATGACGACGTCTTCCTGCGCTGCATCGAGTCCAACATGCTGACAGATATGACCCTGCAGGGCATCGAGCAGATCAGCAAGGTCAGCCGTTCCCTCCCTGCAGCCCGTCCACCCCCGCTTCCCTCCCTCCCCACCCCCACCCACCCAGCCTGAGCTCGCTCTGTCCCCCTGCAGGTGTACATGCACTTGCCGCAGACGGACAACAAGAAGAAGATCATCATCACAGAGGACGGGGAGTTCAAGGCCTTGCAGGAGTGGATCCTGGAGACGGATGGCGTGAGCCTCATGCGGGTGCTGAGCGAGAAGGACGTGGACCCTGTGCGCACCACGTCCAACGACATCGTGGAGATCTTCACGGTGAGCCCCTCAGAGCCTTCTTCCCAGAGCTCAGCCTTCTTCCCGGGTCCCTCTGGCTCAAGGCCTTCTCCCTAGGTCTCGGGCAATGGTTGCGGTCTGTGTTCTCCCCTCAGGAGAGGGGTTGGTCAGGTGGTTTTATGCCTGAATCCACTTTTGCGTCTGGGCTTCACTGACTCCTGACTGTCCCTCTGTGGATCTGGGTGGTGGCGGCAGCGGGAGGAGAGCAGTTACTTGGTCTTGACCCTTCCCCCGCCCCCCGCCAATCCCCATGCCAGGTGCTGGGCATAGAAGCCGTGCGGAAGGCCCTGGAGCGGGAGCTATACCATGTCATCTCCTTCGATGGTTCCTACGTCAATTACCGGCACTTGGCTCTCCTGTGTGATACCATGACCTGTCGTGGCCACTTGATGGCCATCACCCGACACGGAGTCAACCGCCAGGATACCGGACCTCTCATGAAGTGCTCCTTTGAGGAAACGGTAATGGTAGAAGTTCTGAGCGGGTGGAAGGAGAGTGAGCAGGGAGGAGGGATTGCTGTGGGAAGAGGGCATCCTGCACTGTGTGTGATGGGCCTCGGTGCGGTTCCATTGTTGGGTGGGTGGCTGTAACAGTGGTGGGACATGGTGGGGCGGGGTCTGACGGCACGCCCCCTCTTCTGAGGTTTAGGTGGATGTGCTTATGGAAGCAGCTGCACATGGAGAGAGCGACCCCATGAAGGGGGTGTCTGAGAACATCATGCTGGGCCAGCTGGCTCCAGCCGGCACTGGCTGTTTTGACCTCCTGCTCGATGCAGAGAAGTGCAAGTATGGCATGGAGATCCCCACCAACATCCCCGGCTTGGGGGCTGCCGGACGTGAGTACAAGGGGCTACGAGGAGGAGGTGGGGCGGTGGGGAGGATGCGTGTGGGCGCGGCGGCCAGTCGCGGTGCTGTTCCTTGTGGGTCACTGTGTGCCTCTCTGCAGCCACCGGCATGTTCTTCGGCTCGGCCCCCAGTCCCATGGGAGGAATTTCTCCAGCCATGACACCCTGGAACCAGGGCGCAACCCCAGCCTACGGCGCCTGGTCCCCCAGTGTTGGTGAGTGGCCAGCCGGGAAGGCAGCCCTCTGGGTGATTCGGAGGGCGGTGGGCTGGGCTCATGAGGCGTCCCCATGTGGAGACGCTGGGGGCTCTGGGAGTGTGTTGGGCTCCAGCTCTGGTTTTAACTAACGTTTCTCTCACTTCGCAGGGAGCGGGATGACCCCGGGGGCAGCAGGCTTCTCTCCCAGTGCTGCTTCAGATGCCAGTGGCTTCAGCCCTGGTTACTCCCCGGCCTGGTCTCCCACGCCGGGTTCCCCGGGCTCCCCTGGCCCCTCAAGCCCGTATATCCCCTCACCAGGTGAGTTGTCCTTGTCTGTCAAGGCCAAGTTCATGTCCTCCTTGATCTTCCTTCTGGGTGAGTCTCTCCATCACTTAATGCCTTTCTGCTTCTCTCCCACAGGGGGTGCCATGTCTCCCAGCTACTCCCCAACGTCGCCTGCCTACGAGCCCCGCTCCCCTGGGGGCTACACGCCCCAGAGTCCCTCTTACTCCCCCACTTCACCCTCCTACTCCCCTACGTCTCCATCCTATTCTCCAACCAGCCCCAACTACAGCCCCACATCACCCAGCTACTCCCCGACCTCGCCCAGCTACTCCCCGACCTCTCCCAGCTACTCCCCGACCTCTCCCAGCTACTCCCCGACCTCTCCCAGCTACTCTCCCACCTCGCCCAGCTACTCGCCCACTTCCCCAAGCTACTCGCCCACATCACCTAGCTACTCGCCAACCTCTCCCAGCTACTCACCCACCTCTCCCAGTTACTCGCCAACTTCACCCAGCTACTCGCCCACCTCACCCAGCTACTCGCCGACATCTCCAAGCTATTCGCCGACATCACCAAGCTACTCACCAACTTCCCCAAGTTACTCACCCACCAGCCCTAACTATTCTCCAACCAGTCCCAATTACACCCCGACGTCACCCAGCTATAGCCCAACATCCCCCAGCTACTCACCTACTAGTCCCAACTACACACCAACGAGCCCCAACTACAGCCCAACCTCTCCAAGCTACTCTCCGACTTCACCCAGCTACTCCCCGACGTCACCAAGCTACTCCCCTTCGAGCCCACGATACACACCACAGTCTCCCACCTATACCCCGAGCTCACCCAGCTACAGCCCCAGCTCGCCCAGCTACAGCCCGACCTCGCCAAAGTACACCCCAACCAGTCCTTCCTACAGCCCCAGCTCACCGGAGTACACCCCGACCTCTCCCAAGTACTCTCCTACCAGCCCGAAATATTCGCCCACCTCCCCCAAGTACTCTCCTACCAGCCCCACCTACTCGCCCACCACTCCAAAATACTCGCCGACATCTCCTACTTACTCACCAACCTCTCCGGTCTACACCCCAACCTCCCCCAAGTATTCACCCACTAGCCCCACCTACTCACCCACCTCCCCCAAGTACTCGCCCACCAGCCCCACCTACTCACCCACTTCCCCCAAAGGCTCGACCTACTCGCCCACCTCCCCTGGCTACTCACCCACCAGCCCCACCTATAGCCTCACCAGCCCAGCCATCAGTCCCGATGACAGTGATGAGGAGAACTGAGGGTGAGCAGTGCGCAGTGGCACCCGGCTAGGTGAAGGGCGGCTTCAGGGTGTTCCGCAGTCCTCCCCTCCCCTGTGGGGTGCAGGCCCCGGTCCAGCTCCCTTGTACATAGCTCCTTGTGACAAAGTTCCCTGTTGAGGTTCTGGTCCCATTTCTGCCGGGGCTTTTGTCTTGTTCTCCACTTGTGCTGTCTCAGAACCCACTCGCCTGCAGTGGTGGTCTCCTTCTTGCCCTACCTACCCGAGGCCTGTCCCCAGATCCAGGATCCTCCTTGCCTATGGCTTGATTCGGGGGGTAAAGGGTATTTTAACTTTTTTGGGGTAATTCCTGCTCTGGGTCGTTACATCTGATCCTCTGGAAGAACAAAGCGAAAGCTGCCTTTTGTTTGTTACTTTTTGAAGTTGAAATAAAGTTTACTAATTTTGACCAGAAGTGTGGCTGTTGAGTGCTTTATTAGAAGGCAAGAATATCCAGGCCCCTACTCCCTGCCTGGGCTGCTCTTCCCTTTATCATGTTTTAGCTGATCCCTGCTAATGGGGCAGGGGCAGGAAAATGAGCACAGACAGTACATTCACCGAACAAACACCTACTTTGTGCCAGGCTTTGCTCTGTCCCGGCTTTGTGGTTAAACAGATAGATAGAGGCCTTGTCCTGCATTAAAGCAATATTGACATAACATCTTTTTAACCGATTTTACTGATTATCATAATGTGTAATTTAGAAAAGTACAGAAAGGTGCAGTACAGAAGCAGAAAAATTATTGCCCTTAACACCACCACCAGGAGGCATGTTTTCTTTGGGTATTTTTCCTACCTGTTCTCAAGTCACTTCTAATCAGTCTTTGTTTTGGCCTCAAACCAACAATGAGAAGATTATGGTTACTAGGATATGTTCTAAAGCTGAAGTTAAAGAACTTGGTGATAATTTGCTATTTTCAGTTGGCCATTTCATATTTTGTTTCATTAGTTCCTTTTTTTAATTTTATTTTGGCCATGTGGCTTGCAGGGTCTCAGTTCCCTGACCAAGGATTGAACCCAGGCCCACGGCAGTGAAAGCCCAGAATCCTAACC
The DNA here is from genome assembly GCF_028564815.1 of Eubalaena glacialis. NCBI lineage: Eukaryota > Metazoa > Chordata > Mammalia > Artiodactyla > Balaenidae > Eubalaena > Eubalaena glacialis. The sequence goes on along the minus strand of NC_083734.1, from coordinate 10,118,510 downwards.
ACTAGGCCAGCAGGGAACTCCCTGAAATATTTCAAAGGATAGTTTAGAAAGTAACATGGGGACTTCCCTGGTCATCCAGTGGGTAGGACTCTGTGCTTCCAATGCAGTGGGCCCAGGTTCAATCCCTGGTCAGGGAATTAGATCCTACATGCATGCTGTGCAACTAAGAGTTTGCATGCTGCAAATAAGAAGCCTGCATGCCACAACTAAGAAGTCCGCATGCTGCAACTAAAAGATCCCGCATGGGGCTTCCCTAGTGGCGCAGTGGTTGAGAATCTGCCTGCCAATGCAGGGGACACGGTTTCGAGCCCTGGTCTGGGAAGATCCCACATGCCGCGGAGCAACTAGGCCCGTGAGCCACAACTACTGAGCCTGCGCGTCTGGAGCCTGTGCTCCGCAACAAGAGAGGCCGCGATAGTGAGAGGCCCGCGCACCACGATGAAGAGTGGCCCCCACTTGCTGCAACTAGAGAAAGCCCTCTCACAGAAACGAAGACCCAACACAGCCATAAATAAATTAAAAAAAAAAAAAAAGATCCCGCATGCCACGTGCTGCAACTAAGACCCAGCACGGCCAAAATAAATAAATAAAAATAAATATTAAAAAAAAGAAGAAACATGGCCAAGATCTATTAACTTATCACTAAGATTATAGGTGGCAGATACCATTTTGCAGTATTTAATCCAGATCTTAAACTGTTTTGAAAGAGATGACTTGTTTTTATAAAAGGGTATTATAAAAGATCCAAGCACGGTAGAAAAAAGAATAACATCTTCCCAATCCCCTGAATTACTGTTGGCAATTGGTGAACATAATTCCAGACAGCTCTTTCACCGTATAGAATGATAGAAGGTTAGATAGAAAGAAATGGCTTTTTTCCTTGTGATGAGAACTCAGGATTTACTTTTTTTTTTTAAGGTTTTTTTTTTTAAGATTTTTTTTTTTTTAGTATTTATTTATTAGGTTGCATTGGGTCTTAGTTGCGGCAGGCGGGCTCCTTAGTTGTGGTATGTGAACTCTTAGTTGCGGCATGCACGCGGGATCTAGTTCCCCGACCAGAGATCGAACTCGGGCCCCCTGCATAGGGAGTGCTGAGTCTTAACCACTGCGCCACCAGGGAAGTCCCAGGATTTACTTTTTCAACACCTTTCCAATATACCATACAGCAGTGTTAACTATAGTCATCATGTTGTACATGACATCCCCAGTACTTATATTTATCTAACAACTGGAAGTTTGTACCTTTTGACCACCTTCATCTAATTCCTCCACCCCATGCCCCACCCCCATAACCATAAATCTGACTTCCTTTTGTATGAGTTTAGTTTGTGTTCTATTTGTTTGTTTTAGATTCCACATGTGAGATTATATAGTGTTTTTTTTTTTTTTTTTTTTTTTGTCTGCACCATGCAGCATGAGGGATCCTAGTTCCCTGACCAGGGGGTCGAACCTGAGCCCCCCACAGTAGAAGCGTGGAGTCCCAACAATTGGACGCCCAGGGAAGTCCCTGTATAATGTTTCTTTTTTCTCTGTTTGACTTACTTCATTTAGCATAATGGCCTCAAGGTCCATCCATCTTGTCACAAATGGCAGTTAGGGAAGTGAAATCTGCCAGGGTGAGGCAAGCACAGTGCTCTCCACAAGGGCAAAATTTAAGGGGCAACAAAAAAAACACATAATCAAGATAAATAATATTTTAATGCAATATTTAAAAAATCAAAATTAATGTAAAAGTCCATGATGAATGAAATAGTAACAGTTTAAATTTAAAAAGGATCCAGATGAATGATTTTCCCCCGTTTGCCTCTGGCCCCGATGTGACTTGGCATGGCCCTGGTCTTTGCAGGTGTAGTTCTGTGGTCTCACTTCTCTTTCGAGGACTCACAAAGCCTTGTGTGCGTGTGTGTTTTACAGCTTTAGATTGTGAGCTGCTCTTTTTCCTTGGAACTTTATCTGTGGGAGAACTTTGAGTCCTTGATCGAAGTGGCATACCTATAGAGAGAACGTGTATTTGCTTTCTCCTGGTGCGCGGCTGCACTAGTAACCTGGGAACCCTTTGCATTTTTTAAAAATTAATTAATTAATTTGGCTGCGTTGGGCCTTTGTTGCTGCGCGCAGGCTTTCTCTAGTTGCGGCGAGCAGGGGCTACTCTTTGTTGCAGTGCGCAGGCTTCTCATCGCGGTGGCTTCTCTTGTTGCAGAGCACGGGCTCTAGGCACGCGGGCTTCAGTAGTTGCAGCACGCAGGCTCTAGAGTGCAGGCTCAGTAGTTGTGGTGCACGGGTTATTTGCTCCGCAGCATGTGGGATCTTCCTCGACCAGGGCTCGAACCCGTGTCCCCTGAATTGGCAGGTGGATTCTTAACCATTGGGCCACCAGGGAAGTCCCCAGTTATGTTCTCTTATCAATGTATTTAAATGGCTCATCTGTAGTCTTCTTACCACTGCTTCTCCGCTGTCATCTTTTTTATTCATCTGTCAGGAATGTTTTTCAGAAAAGGCTCATAATTGCCTCATTATAGTCCCTTAATCTTTTATTTTGAGACTATCTTCCTGTAGCCTTCAAAATTGAAGCACATCTTGGCTGGGTATTTCTTTCCCTCACAATTTTGTGGACATTGCTTGATTTTTGTATTGGTTAGGTTCTCCAGAGAAACAGAACCAGTAGAATGAATAAATATATATAAATAAATATATATATATATATATATAAATTCATAAATAGGTAAATTCATATATATATATACTATGAGGAATTGACTCAAGGCTCAAGGATTATGGAAGCTGAGAATTCCCATGATCTGCCATCTACAAGCTGGAGACCCAAGAAAACCAGTGGTGTAATTCAGCCCAAGTTTGAAGGCCTGAAAAGGTTAGATGAGATGTCACAGCTCAACCAAGCGAGGCTGGAAAGAAAAGGGGTGAATTTCTCCTTCCTCCATCTTTTGTTCTATTCAGACCTTTGATGGATTGGATGATGCCATCTGCTTTACTGAGTCTACCAATTCAAATGCTAATCTCATCAAGGACACCTTTACAGACACACTCAGAAATAATATTTAATCTGGGCACCCTGTGAACCGTCAAGTTGACACATAAATTTAACCATGACCAGTCCACCCCTTTTCAATTTGTACCCATATGCACCTCTTTAAACCATACTTAATCTCCAAATAGAGACAATAACAAGATCATAATTCCATGATACAACTGTCATGTGTACAACTGAAAATACACTAATCCCTTCCCCAGAAGAAGAGGTGAAGTCCTTGAGCAGTGTTTACTCTTCTTGATACGCCATAACTTAAATACTATGATATAAAATTAACAATACTTAAATACTATGATATAAAGTCAATACATCTTATGTTACATGATAAGGGAATAACAGAGGAAAGAAAACAGAGAGATACACATACGCAAACATATTCATAAAACAATGAGGAAATATTCATAACAGGTATAGTCCTCATTTCTGTAACTAGCCATGTGGTCATAGCTGGTATTTATAACTACCTTCTTCTACTACCCATTCTGTATTCCCTTTGCCTTCAGCAAGCAACTCAGCTGGTCATGGTTTTTTACTTGGTGGGGTGACCCAAACCTTCATTTTTGAAGGGGCTAAACCATTACTAATTCTTCCTCACCTGGATTGTTGTCATTTTCCATTGACTTTAATTACAAGATATGGTAATACTAAGAGATGCCCACACATATTCTTCCTTACCTCCATTGTGGATAGTAGTCCAATTTCTGCTTGGCCGTCTGGATCAATCACCCCAACTAGCCAACACCGTAACTCCCTTCTTTGCCCGTTGAGTGAGAGGCATGAGATGCCCAAAGTGGCTGGGTGGCTGTCTTAACTTCCAGTTCAATGAAATCATTGTTGAGTCTCCTGGTGGAAGCATCCTTCCCTCTGGAACTAAGACCTCTAGGTCAGCAGAGCATAAAGTCATAGGAACAGGAAACAAAAATGTTGCTGGTGAGTCATTAGGGGTAATAGTGAGTGGTGCCACTCCCTTGATTCCTGGACCCGTGAATCCTGGCTATCAGAGAATCAGCACCATATAGCAAAGGCTGATTCAGAGCACAGACAGCCTCCTAAAGAACCTTGCCCCAGCCCTGCAAGGTATTGCCACCTAGCTAGCATTGTAACTGAGTCTTCAGAAGGCCATTACATAGTTCTTTCAAACCAGTTGCTTCAGGGTGGTGTGGAATATGGCAAGACCAGTGAATTCCATGAGCATGGTCCTGTAGCCACACTTCTTTTGCTGTGAAGTGAGTTCTTTGATCAGAAGCAATGTGGTATGGGGCTTCCCTGGTGGCGCAGTGGTTGAGAATCTGCCTGCCAATGCAGGGGACACGGGTTCGAGCCCTGGTCTGGGAAGATCCCACATGCCGCGGAGCAACTGGGCCCGTGAGCCACAACTGCTGAGCCTGCGCTTCTGGAGCCTGTGCCCCGCAACGGAAGGGGCCGCGATAGTGAGAGGCCCGTGCACCGCGATGAAGAGTGGCCCCCGCTTGCCGCAACTAGAGAAAGCCCTCGCACGAAACGAAGACCCAACACAGCTAAAAATAAATAAATAAATAAATAAATAAATAAATAGAGTAGCTATTAAAAAAAAAAAAAAGAAGCCATGTGGTATGCACTACCATGACATGTGGATAAGTCCAGGGATGGTAGTTTTGGCAGAAGCATTGCATGCAACATTGCATTTTGCCAAACATATCCAGAGGGTCTATTCCAGTAAGAGTAAAACACTGCCCCGCCCATGGTGGAAGCCATCCAGTGTCATCAACCTGACAGCATCTCTCTGTCACGGACACTTCAGGCACCATTGGATCTGCTGGATCTTGTGACCCGAAGGGCAGAGCAGCCTGCACAGCAGCCTGGACCTATCACACAGCCTTCTCTTGTTCTGGACCCCACTGAAAACTGCTTTTTGGGTCACTCAGTAAATGGGCCAAAGTAACGTACCCAAATGAGGACTATATTGCCTCTAGAAGCCAAAGAAGCCCTCTAGGCATTGTGCCTCTTTCTTTGGATGTGAGAGGGACCAGATACAACGACTTATCTTTCACCTTAGAAGGGATATCTCAACATACTCCACACCCCCTGGACCCCCAGAAGGCCCCTGAATTTTAGTTGGATTTATTCCCCACCCTACAACACACAAATGTCTTACCAATAAGTCTAGAGCAGCTGCTACTTCTCACTCACTAGGTCCATAATGTCACTAGGTCATAATGTCATCACTGGTATAGACCAGGGTGATAGCTTGTGGAAGGGAAAGGTGATCAAGATTCCTGCAAACTAAATTATGACATTGGGCTGGAGAGTTGATATATCCCGGAGGTAGGATAGTGAAGGTGTATTGCTGAGCTGAACGCAAACTGCCTCTGGTGCGTCTTACGGACAGAGATTGAGAGAAAGGCGTTTGCTAGGTCAATAGCTTCATACCAGGTACCAGTGGATGTGTTAACTTACTTAAGCAATGAAATCGCATCTGGTCCAGCAGCTGCAATAGGCATCATCACCTGATGGTGGAATAGAATAGAGAGCCCAGATACTGACCCATGCATATGTGGAATTATGATGTATTACAGCAATGGAATGGCAGATCAGTGGGGAGAGGAGGAACTATTCAATTAATGAGGGAAAAAAAGACTGACCAAATGTGAAAAAAAGATAAAAGTGGATTCCTATCTCATTCTCAGAAACCAATCCCTGATGAATTAAGTGTTGAAAGAAAAAATTTAAACAGGTAGTAAAAATAGATTAACATTTTTTCTGAGGTTGGACTAACGAAATTTTTGTTAAATAAGAAACCCCCCCAAAAAAGTACTAATGCTAAAAAAATTGATACATTTGAAAAAATTAAAATTACAAACAGCTATTCATCAAAAGACATCATGAATTGGATGAAGGCAGTCAAAAGGTACAAACTTCCAGTTATAAGATAAACAAGGGGAATTCCCTGGCTGTCCAGTGATTGGGACTCAGGGCTTTCACTTCCGTGGCCCGGGTTCAATCCCTGGTCGGGGAGCTAGCATCCTGAAAGCCTCACGGTGAGGCAAAAAACACACAAACAAACAAAACTTGTTCATAGAAGCAGTGCTTATAGTAGCAAAAACATGGAAACAACTCAAGTGCCTGAGTTCTCATCACAAGGAAAAATAAGTTTTTTTCTGTTTCTTTAATTTTGAATCTATATGAGATGATGTTCACCAGACTTTTTTTGATCATCATTTCATGATGCATGTATGTCAAATCATTTTGTTGTACACCTTAAACTTGCACAGTGCTGGATGTCAATTATATCTCAATAAAACTGGACAAAAAAAGACACATCATGAATAAAGCAAAAAGAAGTAAGTTGCAAAACTGGAAAAAGAGGTTTGTAACACATACGACTGACGGAGAATATATATTAAAAAAAATCTTCTAAAGATGAATAAGGAAAGAATAAACCACCAAGAGAAAAATGGGCAAAATACATGAACAGGGATTTGGGAGTCAAACAACAAACAACGAAGAGATGTTCAGCTTTCTTTGTAACTAGGGAAATTCAGATCAAAATGATAGTTAACTACTACTTTACACTCAATTGACGGGCAGAAATTTAAAAGTCTGATAATACCAAGTGTTGAGAGGATATGGATCCATAGTATTCACATTGCTCAAGGGAGGGATTATACATCTGTGCAAATTGTTTGGAAAACAGTTCGATGTTATTTTGCAAAGTTGGACAGAACGTTCCCCAGGACCTGCATTCCAATCCTAGCTCTGTGCTCAGAGAAACTTTCCCTCGGGCCCCAGGAGGCACGTAGAATCATGTTCATAGAAGCAGTGTTTCTAATAGCAAAAACATGGAAACAACTCAAATGTCTAGAGGCAGGAGAATGAATATATCAATTGTGACATTCACAAAAGAGAAGTAGTTTGAATGCTAACATCATAGATGAATCTTAGCAATCTAATGTTAAATGAAGAATGTAATCTCAAAAGGTTACATGATATTTTTTTTATTGGCTTTTTTTTTAAATTTATTTTTGGCTGCGTTGGGTCTTCGTTGCTGTGCGCGGGCTTTCTCTAGTTGCAGCAAGCGGGGGCTACTCTTCGTTGCAGGGCGCGGGCTTCTCATTGCAGTGGCTTCTCTTGTTGCGGAGCACGGGCTCTAGGCGCGCAGGCTTCAGTAGTTGTGGCACGCAGGCTCAGTAGTTGTGGCTTGTGGGCTCTAGAGCGCAGGTTCAGTAGTTGTGGCGCACGGGTTTACTTGCTCCGCGGCATGGGAGATCTTCCCTGGCCAGGGCTCGAACCCGTGTCCCCTGCATTGGCAGGCGGCTTCTTAACCACTGTGCCACCAGGGAAGTCCCAATATCATTTTTATAATGTTAAAATTTAACTAAAATTAAGCAATATTTTAGTGCTACACTTATATGTGATTAAATCAACATTAAAAAGCGAGGGACCAAGTTGTGGTGGAATAGGAGTTTTCTACCATTATCCTCCCACAGAACATCAATTTTTTAAAATTAATTAATTAATTTACTTATTTATTTATTTTATTTATGGCTGTGTTGGGTCTTCGTTTCTGTGCGAGGGCTTTCTCTAGTTGTGGCAAGTGGGGAGCCACTCTTCATCGCGGTGCACGGGCCTCTCACTATCGCGGCCTCTCTTGTTGCGGAGCACAGGCTCCAGACGGGCAGGCTCAGTAGTTGTGGTGCACGGGCCCAGTTGCTCCGCCGCATGTGGGATCCTCCCAGACCAGGGCTCGAACCCGTGTCCCCTGCATTGGCAGGCAGATTCTCAACCACTGCGCCACCAGGGAAGCCCCAGAACATCAATTTTGAAAACCACACACGATGAAGATTATCTTTGTGGACGTCCAGGAATCCAGTGGAGAATTTCTAGCACACCGTTGGAGCAAAACATCCAAGAATAGATGCATTTAAGAGGATAAGAAGGACAGTTTCACTTTACCTCCGTCACCCCTTCCCCAAGGCAGCACAGCTCAATGCCAAGAGACACTGCCCCTCATCGGCCTGTGATTTCTCACAGAGGGGAAGGGGAGAGCATGGTGAGTACGTGCCCGGGTTTCTCAGCCTTGTGGGACACTGACAAAAAGCCAACTACTTTCTCACCCCTCCCAGAATACCGAGGTGATCTGTGTGACTGAGAAGTTGGGAGACACTGGGAGTATTGCAACCAGGGCTCAGAACTCATCATAAGGCCAGGATCTACTAAACACTTTGAGGATTCCATCAGGAAGCCTGCCCAGAGCTGCTTGGGACGGGTGTATGAAAAGATGCTCAATATCTCTGATCATCAGGGAAATCAAATCAAAACCACAACGAGACATCACTTCACACCAGTTAGGATGGCTATTATCAAAAAGATAAACGATAAAAAAAGTTGTGGGACTTCCCTGGTAGCACAGTGGTTAAGAATCCGCCTGCCAATGCAGGGGACACGGGTTCGAGCCCTGGTCCGGGAAGATCCCACATGCCGCGGAGCAACTAAGCCCGTGCGCCACAACTACTGAGCCCACGTGCTACAACTACTGAAGCCCACGCGCCTAGAGACCGTGCTCCACAACAAGAGAAGCCACTGCAGTAAGAAGACCGCACGCCACAACGAAGAGTAGCCCCCGCCAGCCGCAACTAGAGAAAGCCCGCGCGCAGCAATGAAGACCCAACGCAGCCAAAAATAAATAAACTAATTAATTAATTAAAAAAAAAATTCAAGGATGTGGAGAAAGGGAAACACTTGTGCACTGTTCGTAGGGATTTAAATTGGTGCAGCCACTATGGAAAACAGTCTGGAAGTTCCTCAACAAATTAAAAATAGAACTACCTGGGACTTCCACTGTGGTCCAGTGGTTAAGATTCCACACTTCCACTGCAGGGGGCAGGGGTTCGATCCCTGGTTGGGGAACTAAGATCCGGCATGCGGTGTGGTGTGGCCAAAAAAAAAAAAAAAAAAAATCTGAAACTAGAACTACTGTATGACCCAGCAATCTCACTTCTGGGTAAATATCCAAAGGAAATAAATCACTACCTGGAAGAGATCTGCACTCCTGTGTTCATTGCAGCATTATTTTCAATAGCCAAGATAGGGAAACAACCTAAGTGTCCATCAATGGATGAAGGGATAAAGAAAAGGTGAGATATATATATATATATATTATATCATATATATGATATATGATATATATGACATATAATAGGTCATATATATATGACTTATATAATATATATAAAATTCAGCCTTAAAAGAAGAAGACAATCCTGCCATTTGCAACAACATGGATGAACCTGGAGGACATTATGCTAAGTGAAATAAGCCAGACAGAGAAAGACAAAAACTGCATGATCTCACTTACATGTGGAGTCTAAAAAAGTTGAACTCATAGGAACAGAGAGTAGAATGGTGGTTACCAGGAGCTGAGAGGTGGGGGAAATGGGGAGATGTTGATCAAAGGGTACAAACTTTCAGTTATAAGATGAATAAGTTCTGCAGATCTAATGTACAGCATGGTGACTATAGTTAGTCGGAATTATTATATACTGAAATTTGCTAAGTGATCTCAAGTGTTCTCACCACACGCATACAAAAATGGTAACTATGTGAGGTGATGAATGTGTCAATTGGCTTGACTATGGTGATGATTTCACAATGTATACATATAACAAATTATCACATTGTACACCTTAAATATATGCAATTGTGCTTCAGTAAAGCTGGGGCGGGGTCGGGGGAGGGAAGCAAGATTCAAGATAGTGGTCACTGTGTGTTTGGGCTACCAGTTGGGTGAGAAGCACATAGGCAGACATAAGTTCTCTTCGGTGTTTTGGTTCTTGGTTGGGTAGTGGGTTGATGCATTTTTTTTTTTAACATTTTGTAATTTTTTTTGAAGTTTATTATTTCTATTTTTATTTTTATTTATTTATTTATTTATTTATTTTTGGCCATGCAGCATGCGGGATCTTAGTTCCCCAACCAAGGATTGAACCTGTGCTGCAGTGGGAACACAGAGTTTTAACCACTGGCCCACCAGGGAAGTCCCAATGCATGTTTTCAAAATAAAAAATTTAAACAAAACAGGGTCATGTGTGGAACAACATCGACAATGTGCCATGAACCAGTTTTTATTTATTTGTTTATTTTAATTTTTTTGGCTGTGCCGTGCAGCTTGTGGGATCTCTCTTCCCCGACCAGGGATTGAACCCAGGCCATGGCAGTGAAAGCCCAGAATCCTAACCACTAGGCCACCAGGGAACTCCCCTTTCATGATTTAAAAAAAAAAAAAAAACCCACAAAAGTCTTATCAACCAGAATAAAAGGATACTTCCTTAACCTGATAAAGTGAATCTACCAAAAATATATAGGAAACATCATCCTTAACGGTGAAGCATTAAGAATGGAGAAACATTCTTTTTAAGATCTGGAATGAGAGAAATGTGACCTCTATCACCACTTTCATTCATCTTCATCCAAGAAAGGAAGTCTGATCAAATTCCTTAATGACCCTTACTTTGGACTGAATAACAGAGAGAACATACAAGATTCACATAAACTTTAAATGCCTCAGCTGCTTCAAAATTCTAAAAAATGTTTAATTGGTGAACCACATGAAACACCATTGGAACTTGAGAAGCAGAGGGATGACTACTGGGAAAGCCACACCCCTGCCAGCATGGCCCCTGACAGGTTGCCACACCTGCCACATCACACTGACAATTTCCACATCACTCACGGACCCTCCAAGGTTTGTCAATTCTGAATTACTATCATAAACTGAGCAGGCTCTATTACCACACAGGATAATCATAAACCCAGTGAAATGCCCTACATTTCCTATGTTTACAATTACATTCGAGAACATGCTGTGAAGCCACCAAAAATTTAATTTTGTTTATTTTGTCTCAAAATTTCCAAAATTGCAACACCATACATGAATCCTAGTTGGAAGCAGAAAAAGAGTGTCTTTCAGGGTTCCAAGTGCCAGCTACAGTTTTATTTATTTATTTATTTTTTATAAATTTATTTATTTTATTTTTGGCTGTGTCGGGTCTTCGTTGCTGTATGCGGGCTTTTCTCTAGCTGCGGCGCGCAGGCTTCTCATTGCGGTGGACTCTCCTGTTGCGGAGCACGGGCTCTAGGCGCGAGGGCTTCAGTAGTTGTGGCACGTGGGCTCAGTAGTTGTGGTTCACGGGCCCTAGAGCGCAGGCTCAGCTGTTGTGGCGCACGGGCCTAGTTGCTCTGCGGCATGTGGGATCCTCCCAGACCAGGGCTTGAACCCGTGTCCCCTGCACTGGCAGGCGGACTCCCAACCACTGCGCCACCAGGGAAGCCCCCAGCTACAGTTTTAAATTTTCATCTCTGCCATATCTGAGTCTGGTTTCGATGCTTGCTTTGTCTCTTCAAACTGTTTTGACTTTTAGTATGCCTTGTAAATTGTTGTTGAAAGCCAGAGAAGATGCACTGGGTAAAAGGAACTGTTATAAGTAGGCCTTCAGTGATGTGGCCTTGAGGTTTTCGGGAAGGGAAGCATTCTACAGCCCTATGAGGAGGTCTCAGTATTTTAGTGAGCCTGTGCCCCTGGGCTGTAAACTTCACAGGTGTTTCTCAGTTTTTTCTTCCCTTGAAGTGGGAGGAGATTGTTAGAGGAGGCTGGGGTTGGGTATTTCCCTCCTCCCAGGTGGGTTAGGCTGTGGTAAAATAGTTTCTCTTGAGGGCAGGCCTTGTTAAGAGGAACAGAAGCGCTGGGTGAATTTCAAAATGGCTACTTTTCCCCTCCTCCTGCCAGAAGCGGAAGAAGATTTTTTTCTCTGATCTTCACTGTAAGAACCTGGTGGAACTCCTGGAGGTAAAACTCACAAAGAACAGACTACTCCCCCTAAGACTGAGCCCCCTGGAGTTTTTAACTCTCAGGTTTGTCCACACTGAGCCTCCAGCAATTCAAATGCTCTTTTGATTTTCCTATCCTGAGAGGGTTCTAGTGGAGGATTCTATTCATGTGTTTCTGCTCTAGTAAGTCGTAATTCTTTGTATGTGCCTGTCTGTCTCTCCAATTTTGGGGGGAGGGGGGAAGCAGCGGTTTACCCTGTGACCCAATTCTCTAATGGATCTAAGAAAAGTTGTTGATTCAGTTTGTTCAGCTTTCTACTCCTTAGGATGGAGTGACAACTTCCAAGCTCCTTACATGCCAGACAGGAAACTGGAAGTGTCTCTCTCTCTCTCTTTTTAAATAACAGCTTTATTGAGATATAATTAGTATACCACAAAATTCACTCTTTTAGAGTGTAAAATTCAGTGGTTTATAGGATATTCACAAAGTTGTGCAACGCTCACCACTAATTTCAGAACATTTTCATCACTCCAAAAAGAAACCCCATTAGCAATTGCTCCCCATTCCTTCCTCTGCCCAGCCCTAGACAACCACTACTTTCTGTCTCTATAGATTTGCCTATTCTTGGTATTACATATAAATTGAATCATATAATATGTGGTGATTGGCTTCTTCTCTGTAGCATAATGTTTTCAAGTTTCATCCATATTGTAACACATATTAGTATTTCATTCCTTTTTATGGCAGAATAATACTCCATTGTATGGCTATACCACATTTTATGTATCAGTTCATCAGTCAATGGACATTTTAGTTGTTTTCACTTTGGGGCTATTATGAATAATGCCAGATTTTTGTGTACAGATTTTTGTATGAACATGTTTTTGATTTTCTGGGATATATACCTGGGAGTGGAATTGTGGGGTCACGTGGAATTCTGTCTTTAACATTTTGAGGAACTATGCTTATTGGTCATTTGTATATCTTCTTTAGAGAAATGTCTATTCAAATCCTTTGCCCATTTTTAAACTGGGTTATCTTTTTATGGCTGGGTTGTAAGAATTCTTTATATATTCCGGATACAGTCTCATCAGATACATGATTTGCAAATCATGGGTTGTCTTTTCACTTTCTTGGTGGTATCCTTTGAAGCAAAAAAGTGTTTAATTTTGATGAAGTCCAATTTATCTAGTTTTTCTTTGACTTTTGTACTTTTGGTGTCATATCTCAGAAATCATTGCCTAATCCGAGGTCACAAAGATGTAGGTCTATGTTTTCTTTTTTATTTATTTATTTTTTATTGTTAAGTTTTTTTGGCTGCGTTGGGTCTTCGTTGCTGTGCATGGGCTTTTTCTAGTTGCGGCGAGCGGGGGCTACTCTTAGTTGCGGTGCACGGGCTTCTCATTGCGGTGGCTTCTCTTTTTGCAGAGCACGGACTCTAGGTGCACGGTCTTCAGTAGTTGTGGCACGCGGGCTTCAGTAGTTGTGGCTCACGGGCTCCAGAGCGCAGGCTCAGTAGTTGTGGAGGACGGACTTTGTTGCTCCACGGCATGTGGGATCTTCCCCGACCAGGGCTCGAACCTGTGTCCCCTGCGTTGGCAGGCGGATTCTTAACCACTGTGCCACCAGAGAAGTCTTGTTTCTTCTACAAGTTTTATAGTTTCAGCTCATACATTTAGATATATGATCTATTTGGGGCTAACTTTTGTTACATGTGGCACTTCAGTTGTCTTAGCACCGTTTAGTGAAAACAAATTCAATTGACTTGGCACCCTTATTAAAAATTGGTTGGCCATAAATGTAAGGTTTTACACCTTGCTAATTCTCACTCATTCTTAACATGTCAAATCACACTTACCTTCCTCAGTGGTGCCTTCCCTGACCATCTCCCCACTCTCTGTACCCAATTATATAGGGTTTTTGTAATGTGATCCCCAAACCCCCATTCACAGCCCTCTATATCTAATTATTTACCTACTTACTTGCTCCATGTCTGTCTCTGCAGATCCAAAATCCCTGAAGCCGCTGTAGCATTTGAGCACCCTGTGCCTGGTCCCTATGGCACTCCCTGCAGCCACACTTTTTTTTTTTTTTTTTTTTTGCAGGATCTTAGTTCCCCAACCAGGGATCGAACCCATGCCCTTGGCAGTGAAAGCTTGGAGTCCTAACCACTGGACCGCCAGGGAATTCCCCACTGCAGCTCTTTTCAAGGAAGGTTTTCTCTGTGGTGTTGGTTTTGCCTGAAGAAACCCCTTTCTAGGGTGACCAGGTCATCTCTATTTGTCTGGCACTGAAATTCTGGCGTCCTATGAAACACCTCAATCCCAGACAATCTGGATGGTTTGTCACCCGACTGTTAGCGCTCCAGGGCAGGCTTGGGGTAGGGGTCGGGGCTCTTCTTCCCAGGCCTGAGTCTTTGTCATGCCCCTCAACTCTCCCCAGAGTCTGTGAACCCGACTCCTCCTTCATGTCTGTAGGAAGCAGAGTCTGTGCTCCACCAACCACGGGGGTTTCCTGGTGCCCCTATTGCCACTTCACTGCCACTTTTCAGGCTCCAAGCTCTGCAAGAGAAACGGGGTCAGGGAGGTAGAACTCCTTGCTCGGCTCCTCTGACAACTCTTGCTTTCTTGAGACAGCCTGGACCAAGCCCAGAAGCAGAGGGTCGGCCAGGGGTCAGAGCTTATCACCGACCTCCGGGCTGATTCTACCAGAGCGTGCTGCCAGGTGATGCCGTAGCCCGCATGCAAGGAGGGTCTTTTCGAGAACTGCCCATGACTCTTGTTCTCAAACCTTTGTGAGAGACCTCCTTTGTGAGGAGGTCAATTCTTTTTTTTATTTCTATTTTTTAATTTAAAGAAAATTTTTTTTGTTGAAGTATAGTTGATTTACCATGTTGTATTAATTACTGCTGTACAGCAAAGTGATTCAGTTATATATGTATATATACATATATATGTGTGTGTATATTCATTTTTTTATATTATCTTCCATTATGGTTTATCATAGGATATTGAATATAGTTCTCTGTGCTACACAGTAGGGCCTTGTTGTTTATCTGTTCTATGTATAATACTTTGCATCTGCTAATCCCAACCTCCCACTTCATCCCTCCCCCAACCCCCTCCTCTTTGGCAACCACCAGTCTGCTCTCTATGTCCATGATTCTGTTTCTGTTTCACAGATGGGTTCATTTGTGTCATGTTTTAATTAATTTATTTTTTATTTATTTATTTTTGGCTGCGTTGGGTCTTTGTTGCCGTGCGCGGGCTTTCTCTAGTTGTGGCGAGTGGGGGCTACTCTTCATTGCGGTGTGTGGGCTTCTCATTGTGGTGGCTTCTCTTGTTGCAGAGCACGGGCTCTATGGTGCGCGGGATTCAGTAGTTGCAGCACACGGGCTCAGTAGTTGTGGCTCGCGGGCTCCAGAGCGCAGGCTCAGTAGTTGTGGAGGACAGGCTTTGTTGCTCCACGGCATGTGGGATCTTCCTGGACCAGGGCTCGAACCTGTGTCCCCCGCATTGGCAAGCAGATTCTTAACCACTGTGCCACCAGGGAAGCCCCTGTGTCATGTTTTAGATTCCACGTATAAGTGATACCATATGGTATTTGTCTTTCTCTTTCTGACTTACTTCACTTAGTATGATAATCTCTAGTTGCATCCATGTTGCTGCAAACGGCATTATTTCACTTTTTTTATGGCTGAGTAATATTCCATTGTATATATGTACCACATCTTCTTTATCCATTCATCTGTCGATGGACATTTAGGTTGCTTCCATGTCTTGGCTATTGTAAATAGTGCTGCTGTGAACATAAGGATGCGTGTATATTTTTGAATTATAGTTTTGTCTGGATATATGCCCAGGAGTGGGACTGTTGGATCATACAGTAATTCTATTTTTAGTTTTCTGAGGAAAATCCATACTGTTTTCCACAGCAGCTGCACCAACTTACATTCCCACCAACAGTGTAAGAGGGTCCCTTTTCTCCACACCCTCTCCAGCAGGGGTCCTCGCCACCCCCCGCCCCCCGCCACCCCGCGATTAGGAACCGGGCTGCAGAGCAGGAGGTGAGCGGCAGGCGAGTGAGCAAGTGAAGCTCCATCTCCGCTTCCGATCGCTCTCATTACCGCCTGCCCCCCCCCCCAACGCCCCCACCAACCACCATCCATGGAGAATTGTCTTCCACGAAACCAGTCCCTGGTGCCAAAAATGTTGGCAACGGCTGGTGTCCAGCATTTGTTATTTGTAGACTTTTTAATGATGGCCATTCTGAGGTATGGCCATCATTAAAAAGGCATTCTGGTGTGAGGTGATACCTCATTGTAGTTTTGATTTGCATTTCTCTAATAATTAAGGATGTTGAGCATCTTTTCATGTGCCTGTTGGCCTTCTGTATGTCTTCTTGGAGAAATGTCTATTTAGGTCTTCTACCCATTTTTGGATAGGGTTGTTTCTTTTTGTTGTTGTTGAGTTGTATGAGCTGTCTGTATATTTTGGAAATTAAGCCCTTGTGGGTCACATCATTTGCAAATATTTTCTCCCAGTTGGTAGGTCATTTTCTCATTTTGTTTATGGTTTCCTTTGCTATGCAAAAGCTTGTAAGTTTGATTAGGTCCTATTTGTTTATTTTTGTTTTTATTTCTATTGCTTTGGGAGAATGACCAGGAGGCCAATTCTTTACCCACCCTGCTAGGAGGATCTCAGGAGAAATTCCTCCAGGACTGATATTAATACCAAGAGCAGGAGGAGTTTTCCTGAGCAACTGGTTGGTTGTTAATCTCAGAGACTCCTAGAATCATGTTATTGACTGAGTCACCCTTCCTACATCAGCTGCTGGGATATTTAAAGCAGATTTGTGGTCCCCTCCCCCAACACAAAGCAACTGGGGCATTGTGGTACCCATTTTATACTTGTTCCTGGCGTGTGATGGCCCCACCTTGCTTCTTCGTTCCTCTTTCGCCTTCTTTGCTTCATTGAGGTAAAATTACATCCAGTGAAATGCACACATCTTATGCAGACAACTGGATGAGTTTTGACAGCTCAAATGTTGACACCCATGTACCAACACCCAAAGCAAGAGAAAGAGCATTTCTATCACCCAGAAAGTCCCCTCATATTCCTTTACTGTCACCTCCTCACCCTGAAACAGTCCTTTCCCTGCTTTTAGTGTAGTCTCTTATTGTTTTTCATGTAGTCTTTTAAATATCTTAAATTCTCTCTTGGAATGAGAAAGGGGATGAATAATGAGGATATTAAAGTGGTGGAGAGGTCCGGCCCTGGCTCATTCCCTTACAAAGCTTACCTCCCACCTGGGAGAACGACTCCCACAGAGGAAGCTCAGATCCCACCATCTGAGGCCTTCTGACCACGTTCCAGGTTCCTGGCCAGGCCCTCCTTCCCTCTGCATAACTGGAAGCCCCCTCTGTATCTCGCTACCCAGCCTGGGGGTGCTTCCCAGGACACTTCCTCATGGGTGACTCTTGCCTTTGTTCATTGTCCCTTTCCATCTCTGATCATCACGGATCCTCCCCTTCCTTCAACCCAGCCCCAAACTTAGTCATCACAGTTCATCCTACAAACCATTTTTGCTACGTGCCCGTCACTGCACCGGGTGAGGGGGACACAAAGACAGAGCCTAGATGGTTCTGGGCCTCTGGTAAGTAAGGGGCTTGCTTACCCACATGTGGAAAAGTCACCTTACAATACAAGGCAGTATGTGACCTCAGAAGAGGAGAATCACCGTGAATTTACACGCATCAACCTCAGCGAGGCCCTCCACAGCAATTTAAGGTCCTCGAGTTTATTAAGCCATTCAAAAATATTTATTTTATGTTTGCCATATGCCAGGCACAGTTCTAGACACTTGGGGCACATCAGTAATTAAAACTGTTGAGGCCCCCTGCCCTTGGGGAGCTTGCATTGCAATGGGAGAAAGCACATAATAAATGTAAGAAATAAGTAAATCAAGTAGGATGTGAGAAAGTAACCACTGCTATGGCAAAAAGGAAAAGGGCAAGATGAGGTACCAGGAATTTGGGACCGGGGCCAGATGCAGGATTAAATGAGGTGGTCAGGGTGGGCCTCATTGAGCAGAAGAGATTTGAGGAAAGACATGAAAAGGGGAGGGAGGAGATCTAGTGGGTATCTAGGGAAACCTCTTCTAGGCCAGTGGTTCTCAGGCCAGTGGTGTTTCCTCCCTCTTACCCAGGGGACTTTAGCCAACATGTGGAGACATTTTTGTCGTCACAATTGTGTGTATGTGGAGGTGCTACTGGCATCTAGAAGGGAGAAGCTGTAAACATCCTACAATGCACAGGACAGCTCCCACGACAAAAACTTAGCCAGACAAAGAGTCAATAGTGCCAAGGCCAAGAAGCTGGTCCAGTAGTGGGAACAGCTGGTGCAAAGGACCTGTGGCAGAAGCATTCCTGGTGCTCATGGAACTCTGGGAACCTGTGTGGCTGGAGGGAGGAGACAGGAGCCAAGGTCGGAGGGGAAGGGCCAGCTGATGCAGGGCAGGGAGGCGAGTGATGACGATGTGAGCAGTCACTGCAGAGTTTGAAATGGAGGAGTGATGTCATCTCGCTGAACGTTTTAGAGGCTCCGTCAGGCTGCTCTGCTGAGAACAGGCTGTGGGACCGAGAGCCAGAGACCAACGCAGTGACCCTGAGAGCCAAGTTGGACTTTCTCCTCTTTCCTCCCCGTCCCCCATCCCTCCCCCTTTCACTCCCAGCTGAGGACCTCAGCCCTCAGAGAAAAAGCAGCAGCTGTGGATGAGACTCTCGCCCCTGCACCCCCTGCTCACCCTCCTTTCCCGGCACAGGGTACAGGCCAAGCCCCAGGCATGGGCCCAGGATTCCCCTCCGGTCCATCCCTTCAATGCGCAGGCGCACTCCGGTATCTCCCATGTGAGAAACCAACCAACCAGCCCCAGAGGCAGAACTGTCCTTCAAGGCAGGACTCTGGAAGGGGGTCACTATCCAGCGCCAGCCCTCTGAACCGTTGAGTCCCTTTGTTATGAAAGATCCTAGGGGTTCCCACCACCTCACAGTGTGAATTCTTCTTGCCCTGAGCAGGCATTCCTTTTCTAGATAAAACAGAAGGGGAGAATTTAAAACAGTTAACAGAAATGATCAAATCTACTATAAACTCCCCCTCCCACTGGCCCTGGAGCCCTCGTTCAGCTACCATCCCCCACCCCATCCCTCTGCGGCCAAACCACATCTTCACCCACTGCAGTCTGGTTTCCGCCTCCCCAGCTCCACCAAAACTGTTCTAACCTCCATGTTGTTAAATCAACACAGCCGACCCCTCCCTGCTCCCTGACACTCCATCCTCCCCTCCTGCCCCATTGGGGCTCCTCTTGCAGTCTTCTGGAGTTCCTCAGGGTTCAGCCAGCCTCTACTTCTCCTCTCCCCCTCCCCTTTCTCCCTGGGTGATCCCCTCCCACAGATTTAAATAGCATTTATTTAAAATATCATTTATACCCTGAGCCTGGCTCCAACCTGAAATACCCAAGCACTAGGCAGACTTCTCTGCTTGGACATTTCATGGGTACGTCAAACCTAACACGATCAGAATGGAATTCTTTGTCTCAGACCCGTTCCTCTCTGGAGGTCCCCATCTTGATGTATGGCACCCACATGCAGCCAGGTGCTTGAGCCATCCGAGCTGCCCTTGGATCCTCCTCTCCTTCGGGACCATTTCCAAGTCGCGTTGCTGTTCTGTTTTATGAATACGTCTCAAGGCCATGCGCGTCTCTCCCTTTCCACGCCTCCTCCTCAGCCTTAACTGCCATCATCTTTCTCCTGGAGTCCCCAGCCAGCTCCCTGCCTCTTCTGTCCCTCCCTCCAATCTTTTCCACGTGATCTTTCTAAAGCAAAATCTCCTCCCTCCACGGCCTGAACCCGGTTTAATGGCTTCCCTCTGCCCTTCGGATCAACTCCCAAATGTCGAGTCCAGCCTCTCAGCCGGCCGCTGCCCCTCCCACACCATGTTCCGCCAGGTCTTCCCCACCCCTGGGCCTTCATCTGCCTTCTAGGGATTCTCTTCCCCTCCCAGGAAATATATTATTTATGTTAAAATATATTTTATGGGTTTTTAAAATTTTTTTAGGTGTTGTAAAATACACGTAACATATAATTCACTGTCTTAACCATTTTTAAGCGCACAGTTCAGTAATGTCAAGGACACTCATATTGTTGTACAACCATCACTGCCATCCATCTCCAGAACTCTATCCATCTTGCAAAACTGAAATTCTGTACTCCTTAAATAGTAACTCCCCGTTCCCCCTTCCTCCCAGCCCTCGGCAACCACCATGCTACTTTCTGTCTCTATGATTTTCACCATGCTAGGTATCTCATATAAGTAGAGTGATATAGTATTTGTCTTTTTGTGACTGGTTGATTTCATTTAGTGTAATGTCTTCAAGGTGCATCCGTGTTGTAGCATGTGTTAGAATGTCTTTCCTTTTAAAGGCCAAGTAATATTGTATGGATATACCACATTTTGTTTATATATTCTTCTACCCATGGACATTTGGGTTGCTTCCACCTTTTGGCTATTATGATTAATGCTGCTATGAACATCAGGGTCCAAATATCACTTCGAGATTCTGCTTTCAATTCTTTTGGGTATATACCCAGCAGTGGAATTGCCAGATCATATGATAATTTTATTTTTATTATTTGAGGAATGGCTATGCTATTTTTGATAGTGACTGTACCATTGTACATTCCCACCAACAGCAGCACACAAGAGTTCCAATTTCTCCACACCCTTCCCAACACCTGTTATTTTGTGGGCTTTTTTTTTTTTAATATTAGCCATCCTAACTGTTGTGAGGTGATATTTCATTGTGGTTTTGATTTGCATTTCCCTAATGACTAGAGGTGTTGAGCATCTTTTTATGTGCTTATTGGCCATTTTTTTAATCTTCTTTGGAGAAACGTCTATTCAAGTCCTTTGTCCATTTTTTAATCAAGTTTTTCTTTTGGAGGAGGTTGAAGGAGTTCTTTATAATGTATAACCCCTTATCAAATACGTGATTTGCAAATATTTCCTCCCATTCTGTGGGGTTGCCTCTTCACTCTATTGATGTATCTTTTGATGCACAGAAGTTTGAATTTTTGCTATAGTCCAGTTTACTTATTTTTAGTCTTGTTGCCTGTGCTTTTGGTATCATATCCAAGAAATCATTGCCAAATCCAAAGTCATGAAGCGTTTCCCCTACGTTTTCTCGTTTTAGAGTTGTAGCTGGAAATACGCATAAACTTCTCTCTCCCTGGTTAACTCCAACTCAAATTTGCCTGCGTAAATGACCCTTCCGCAAGAGGCCTTATCTAATCCCAGCTGCATTCCTGCTGCCCTGTGACATCCTCTCATGGCCCACACAGTACAACTTCCCCTTCGTGGCCCTTTCCCCAGTGTAGCGAGATTTTTACTTGGTGGACATTTGTCATCTTGAAGGCAGGAGCCTCTTGTTCTCACTCCAGGACTAACACCCACCACAGCACTTGGTACCTAGTGGGCCTCCGTACATTTTTGTTGAATGAATGAATGAATGAATGAATGGCCAAGTGTTAAGTGAATGGGACAGAGGGTGAGTACGCAGGGAAGTTAAAGCTGGATGGCCAGAAAGAGGAGAGGTCTGATCCAGGAAGGCCAGGAACAGATTGGAGAGGAGAGAAGTTCGGGAAGGGCTTCTAGCTGGAGGGGACAGCATATACTCAGAGGTGAGACTGAGCAAGGCCGCCAGACATGAGCAGGTGGCCAGACTGCCTGGCGCAGGGGCCGTGTAGGGAGCAGTGGCCAAGAGGGCTGGGTGGGCCCGGCCTACACTGGGTACGTGAGTCTGACCAGGAGAATGAGGGGGACCAGTGAGTAGATGGAACCACCCTGTGACCTAATAAAATACTGTCTCTAGAAGATTCTTTAGCAACAGGGTGCACGATGGGTGTGAGGGGAGGAGATGCTGGAGATACAAAAGCCAGTATGGAAACTTCTATTGGTTGAGAACCACACTGTCTGAGACCCAAGCTCATTGCTTAAGTGCTACGGCCTTTCCATCTTTTGCTAAACTCTTTGCGAAGAACATCCTGGGCAGAGCTAACTCGTTGCTGCTCAGCCTCCCGGTGTGATCCTGTTTCCTGCCCCAGTCGTGCACGTGAGTTTGGCCCTGTACACACCTCATCTTTGTCCTTGTCATCTGCCATGCCTGCACTGCACAGCCGGACACACAGCAGCCCCTGAGCTGACAGGTCAGGCGAATGAATGCTTCAATCAGGCATTCTCTTTGCTCCCTGAAAAATGGGGCCTGCCCCTCCATTGCAGTTTAGGGGAGAAGACCAATATGTTTTCTCAAAATAATGCCTGGTCAGACAGACTACAGAGTATGTTCCTTGTATCCAACTACAATGTCCTCTTTGTATAATGAAAATTGCTTTGCACTCCTTGCATACAAGTGAGGGCTCAATAACTATTTGTTAGCGGTGAACAGAGAGAGGTACCTCAATAATTGTTAACTGATGAGCCCAAACATGACTCAAGTAGATGCAAACAAACAAGCCTTAACCTCCACCAAAAGCCTAAGGACAAAGCTGCCACCAGCATGGGCATTTGGTGTCATTTGGCGGCCCGGGATCTGATCCTCCTGTCTGGGCAATTTCCTACCATATGCACATTGCTAGGAGGTGGAGCCATCCACCCTCGTTAGAGACCCTAAAGCCAGAGGTTCACTTTCCCAGCATCCCTTGCAGCTGATGGGGGGCATATGACCCAGGCTGAACCAGGTGGACCACTGCCCCTTCAGACTCTGGTTTGAGGGCTAGAGAAACAAAGCAACAAGAAGCACATCCATCCCAGGGCCAGCAGCGGCCTCCAGCGTCCAGGGCCAGTGGTGCTGGAGGTCCTGGCTGTGCGTGTGTCCCGCAGGGCCTGTGGCGGGCATACCCTCACCAGGCCAGATCTGCAGGGAGCTTTGGTCTGTGTCCATGCTGCGGCTCCCTTGACCTGGCTATCCAGGCTTGCTGGTGATTCTGGGAGCCTATGGCCTTCTGATAAACTGCTTTTCTGCTTATAAACAACAGGGATGGTTTTTATTGCTAAAAACGCTAATGGCTCAGCCACAGACAGGAGCTTGGGGCAGAGGTGGAGGCCTTATGTCCTGCTCGTCTGAGGGCCACGCATCAGCTCCAGTCCCAGGCTCTGCCCCGGGGACCCCTCCAGCAGAGCCTGAGCAGGACTCTGAAGCAGTGGGGTCAGGGGCTGTCCTAGCTCGAGGTGCCAGACCAGGAGCAGAAGCATAACCTTAAATGCAAATCCTCCTTCCCAGACCTGCAGAATCAGAAATGCTGCTGGAGGATCTCCCTGGTGGCGCAGTGGTTAAGAATCCACCTGCCCATGCAGGGGACACCGGTTAGAACCCTAGTCCGGGAAGATCGATCCCACATGCCGCAGAGCAACTAAGCCCGTGCACCACAACTACTGAGCCCACGTGCTGCAACTACTGAAGCCCGTGCGCCTAGAGCTGGTGCTCTGCAACAAGAGAAGTCACTGCAGTGAGAAGCCCATGCACCGAAACGAAAAGTAGTCCCCGCTCACCACAACTAGAGAAAGCCCACACGCAGCAACGAAGACCCAACGCAGCCAAAAATAAATATATTAATTAATTTAAAAAAAAAAAAAAAAAGAAATGCTGCTGGAGGGGCCCAGCAATGGATGCTTTAACAAACCCTCTAGGTGGAGACGCAGATGCACCCTGAAGTTTGCCATAGAGCTTAAGGGAGGAGCCATGTGCGGCAGAAAAAGCAACAGACAGAAAGCAGAGACCAGGTTCTGGCCCTTGACTAGTTGGCTTTGTACTCATTTGCCTTCCTTACTTTTCTGAGTCTAGTTTTCTTTCATCCATAAAATGGGGATCATGATATCACCATAGAGGTTTTTTGTGAGGATTAAATTAAGTAACACTGTACACATACAGTGCCAAGCATGGTGACGGTCCCACAGGAAATGGCAGCCATCATTGTTCAGACTGGTTGCAATTAGTCCTCTCAGTGGACAGCTGTGCAAATCTGGGCTGGGCCTCTAGTGTCTCAGCCTCATTTTTTCCTCTGTAACATGCAGATAACAACCCTCACCCCCCAGGCTTGTTTGGAGAATCAAGGAAGATAAACTACGAAAGCAATGTTTTGTCCAAACTAAAACATGAGACTATGAAAACAAAGTAAAACACAAACGTTCAAAAATATTCCACCTAGATACCAACACAAGGTGAGGCAGGGCTCACCTGTGGGCTTCTCATCAGGCCTGGGTTCCGACTGTGGGCGGGGGCTGCATTAGGCAGAGGGGACCCAGCAGTGAGCTGGCAGATATGGTCTCTGCCCTTGAAACTGCTCATAATTGAACTTCCAACTCATTCAGACCAGAGTAGACTGCTGCTTATATTTCTACATTGAAACATTTATGTCGAGTTGTGTGTATATATATATATATATATACACACACACAGATGTATATTTATACATATTCATACATGTATATAACTGCAAAATTGTCTCTCTCCCTATATATATATATCATATAAGACTTTGTCTCTCTATCTGTGTGTGTGTTAAATATGTGTGTGTATATGTAATCATATAGATATGAATTAGATCTAAACTGAGGTAAGTTTTGAAAATGTACATTTTAAAAATATGTTGATAATTCCCTCCTCCTTGTATTCATTTATTTAGACCAGATGAGACATGCAAATGGGAATGAGAGTATATAGTACAAATTCTCTCTCACTGCAGACTCGCACATACCCAGTTCCCCTTCTGCAGGGGAAACCCTGGTACCAGTTTTGTGTGTCTCCTTCCAGAAACATAGGCTGTGCATATGCAAGTTATATGTGCATCTGTCTGTGTGTGTGTGTCTGTGTACATGTGTGTTTTACATCTTTGCTCTTTTAACTTAACAATATATAATAGAGCTTGTTCCTTAAATGGCTGCCTGTGTGCATTAGGTTTTGTCCACGATTTTTTGGCCACAAGCAATCATACAATGACAAAATACACTGCTTTAAAGATGCCATGATATGGCCCCAGCTCTCCACTCTAGCGGCATTCCCCACACCCAGGCCTGATTTCTTTTCAGCCCATTCTCCCACTTGAGACTCAAAGAGTTGGGTGGTTCATCCAAGGCCTTACCAAAGGCCCTAAGCCAGTGGAGCCCAGAATCCAGGTTTCCCATTTCCCAACCCATCTCCAGCCAAGGTGTTAATGGCTGTTGGCAGACATGATGAGTGTATTTTCTTGATTGATTTGTGCATTTACATTTGCCTTCCCAAAAAGGTCTGAGGCGGCTGCCATTGAGGTATTGGACTTGTGTTTGTTGTTACCATTCTCGCCTGCTTGGAGAGAGGCCAGATGGTCTGAACCATCACAGCCAAGCTAGAACTGAGTCAAGCTGCAGCACAGGGCCAAGGCTGAGGCAGGTGCCAAGGGCCAGGGGCCAAACTAGATTGATCACATTACCTGTCAGGTCAAGCACCAAGCACCATGCTGCCAACACAGCCAAGTCTGAGCTTCAGACCACAGAGCCAGACCAGGTAGGGGGGTCCAGTGCACACACCATTTGGGAGCCTGGCCCCCTCCTGACATTCAGTACCATCTGGGCGGAGTCTTACTTTGAGGCAGATATGAAACGGATGGAGAGCTGAGGATAAAAGTAGAAGCCTTGTAACCAGGAAACTCTGAAATAGAGAAGGTACAAAGTCAAAACAGTAGATGACAGGCTAATGACTGCCCACCTAACCTTGGAAAGCTGATTCCTCTTCTCTACTCACCAAATCCTACCTGGTCTTCAAGGCCAGGTCCTCTTTCCTCTCCTCTGGGGATTGATGGAACATGTGGGGAAAGAGGAGGTCATTTTGGAGACCCAAGTTTGAATTCTGGTACCTCCACTTCTTGGCAAAATCACTTATTCTTTCATTCAACAAATATTTATGGAGCGCCTACTATGTGTGAGGCATTAGCCGGGTTTGGGGAACAAAGATAAACAAATCACAGCCCGTGCACCCATGAAGCTGACAATAGAGAGTCAGATGAGCCAACAGATGATATCATGGTGGGATAGTGATGTGATCAGGTGAGCACAGGCAGTTGGAACACAGAGCGAGGCCCTAACCAGGCAGAGGATGTGCAGGGACCTGAAAGGTGCAGGCAGAATCCTTCAGGGAATTCCCTGGGACCAACCAAGGAAAAGTAGCCATTTATTCAACAAATATATAAAGTGTCTACTGTGTGCCTGGCACCAAGCAAGGCACTGGAGATACAATGAACCACAGCACAGTCTCATGGAACTTCACACTTCAGTGAGGGGATGGACAATAAATATAAATTGTGCTCCGTGCAATGATGGCAACACACAGCGTTGTGATCAAGAATAACATTGGGGTTGGGGAGGGGATACAAATGTGGGAGGGAGGATGAGAAAGAACCTTGCGGTGTTGGACCACACTTAAAGGTGTCATATGAATTTACTATATAATATTTATATATCCTATCTGTGTCTGATAAAGGTTCTAGAAGCAGTGATACTTCCAGAAGTACTGAGTTTACCCTGTGTTTAGATCTTGGTTTCTAATAGACCTCTCTGTGACGGGAAACAGAATTCCTTGAAGAACTCCCAGGGCTGGTACAGAGGAAGTACAAAGAGTGCCTGGAAGAGAGAGGTGGGGAAGAGAAGAGGAAAGAGAAAGAGGAGGAGAAGGGGAAGAGGAAAAGGAGGAGGAAAACAAGAAGGAAGAGCTCAAAAACTGAAGAGGACACAGGAATCAAATGGAAATATCTCCCACTGGATGAATATGGAACAATATACATATTAAAATGGATAATGACTTAATAGATTATAATACATTAAATAATACATGAGCAATGAACACATGGCTATCCTAAAAATAAAAACAAATAATAAGTGGAGAAGAAGGGAAATTACAGTAGACTGTAATTAATATATACAGAGGAAGAATTAGGAAATTCATGTCTTGAACCCAACATAGTAATAATTGATTCAGGCAAGAAACATTAAAGGATGTTAAAATCTTTAGGTAAACTTTTGTTGGAGAACAGGATATTTACAGGGTCTCAAACATCTTTCCACAGACTTTTTTTTTTTTTGGCTGCATGGCTTGCAGGATCTTAGTTCCCTGACCAGAGATCAAACCCGTGGTCCCTGCAGTGGAAATGTGGAGTCCTAACCACTGGACTGCCAGGGAATTCTCTTCACAGACTATTTATTCATCACAAAGATGATAAAGGTAACTTTAGAGTGGAGAAGCCTGGCACACGTGACCTTAACCAAGGGATCAAAGTTAACATCACCAGTAATGGGATGAATTATGTCCTGTGCCTCCTGATATGAGGCACCAAGAAGGACACACAGCATTTCTAGGCTTTCCTGCCAAAAATTTGCAGCCTGATTTATTCATAAAACAACAGCAACAACAAATAACCTAGGGGACATTATGTGATACTGTGATTTACAGTAAGAAATATATATTTCATCTTTGTCCCCATTTCTGGCACAGAGCTCCTAAAACCCTTGGAATTTCCCAATCGATAAGAGCAATGGAAGTATCTTTTCTTTTAGTATTTGGTCTTTTGTCCTTGGTTTCTGAAATAATGCCAGGGCCATAAAAGTGAAAGGAATGTCTTGTGTCATAAAAAGTGTCATAACAAATCCCCTTCAATCACACCTGAGTTTATGTTAATGGGGTGACTTTTGGAAAGCCCCTAAGGATGGGGGCTGGTTGCCAGGGGAACCTACCATGCGATTAGAGGGTTGGAACTTTCAATCCCAAACTTCCAGGGAGGGGAGAAGGGCTAGAGATTGAGTTCAATCACCAATGGCCAAAGATTTAATCAATCGTGTCTATGTAACAAAGTCTCCATAAAACCCCAAAAGGACCACGTTTATAGAGTTTCTGGGTTGATGAACATGTGGAGGTGCTGGGAGGGTGGCACGCCCCTTCCCACATACCTTGCCCTGTGCATCTCTTCCATCTGGCTGTTCCTGAGTTGTATCCTTTTGTAATAAACTGGTAATCTAGTAAGTAAACTGTTTTCTTTCTTTCTTTTTTTTTTGGCTGCAGTGTGTGGCATGTGGGATCTTAGTTCCCTGACCATGGATCAAACCTGCGTCCCCTGCATTGGAAGCACAGAGTCTTAACCACTGGACCACCAGGGAAGTCCAGTAAACTGTTTTCTTGAGTTCTGTGAGCCTCTCTAGCAATTTAATCAAACCTAAGGAAGAAGTGATGGGAACGACTGATTCATAGCTGGTTGGTTAGAAGCACAGGTATCAACCTGGACTTTCCCTTGGTGTCTTGTATGTGGGGAAGGGACAGTCTTATAGGACTGAGCCCTTAACCTGCAGGATCTGACACTATTTCCAGGTAGATGGCCCAGAATTGAGTTAAATTGTAGGACACTCAGCTGGTGTCTCAGAAACGCTTGATGTGTGGAAAAACCACACATCTGGCATCAGAAGTGATATGGTATTGTAGAAGTATTGAGAATAGATGAGACACACAACAGGAAGTGAGTTTTTCCTTTACACCTTCTCTAAAACAACTGGCCCAGACACAAAAATATCAATGTCTTGAAAGACAAAGAAAGGCCGAGAAACTGTTTGCAATTATGGTAAGTCCCCTACATATGAACAAGTTCTATTCCGAGAGTGCGTTCGTAAGTCCAATTTGTTGGTAAGTCCAACAAAGTTAGCCTAGGTATGCAACTAACACAATTGGCTATATAGGACTGTATTGTAATAGGTTTATAATACTTTTCACACAAATAATACATAAAAAACAAACACAAAAAAATAAAACATTTTAAATCTTACAGTACAGTACCTTGAAAAGTACAGTGGTACAGTACAACAGCTAACATACAGGGGCTGGCATCAAGTGAACAGGCAAGAAGAGTTAGTGACTGGAAGAGGGAGAGGAGGTGGGAGATGGTAGAGCTGAAGAATCGTCAGCAATAGGAGACGGAGGGCAAGCTGCAGTTTCACTCACGCCTGACGTTGATGGCACAGGTTCTGGTTCCTTGCTGGAACCAGATGCATGTTCACACCTTTGAAAGTTCACAACTTGAAGGTTCGTATGTAGGGGACTTACTGTAAAGGAGCCTACAAAGGTATAACAGTGTGACCTGTGATCCTGGATTGGAAGACACAATTGCTATAGTGGACATTATTGGGATAATTGGGGAAATTTAAATATAGATTGTATACTAGATAATGGTGTTGTATAGATATTAAGTATCCAGATTTGATATTTATATTATAGTTAGGTAAGAGAAAAATCCTTGTTCTTAGGAGATCCATGCTGCAGTATGTAGGGTAAAAGTTCATGATGTCTGCCACTTACTCTCACATATTTCAATAGTAATAAGAAGAAGAAGAAGAAGAAAGTATATTCGTGTATATATATATAAAATATATGTGAAAAGAAAGACAAAGCAAATGTGGAAAAAAGTTGACTATTGGTGAATACAGGGGGAAGGTCTAAGGGTGTTCATTGTACTACACTTGCAACTTTTCTGTAGGTTTAAAATTGATCAAAATAAATTTTAAAATAAAAAGCTAAAAACATTCCCAGTTGAAAATACTTTGGGACTTCCCTGGTGGCGCAGTGGTTAAGAATCAGTCTGCCGATGCAGGGGACATGGGTTCGATCCCAGGTCCGGGAAGATTCCATGTGCCTTGGAGCAACTAAGCCCGTGTGCCACAACTACTGAGTCCACGTGCCACAACTACTGAAGCCCATGCGCTTAGAGCCCGTGATCCTCAACAAGAGAAGCCACTGCAATGAGAAGCCTGTACACCACAACGAAGGGTAGCCCCCGCTCGCCACAACTAGAGAAAACCTGCGTGCAGCAATGAAGACCTTACGCAGCCAAAAATAAATTAAAAATAAATAAATTTAAACAAATAATAAAGAATAAAAAGCTAAAAACATTCCCAACTTAAAATACTTTGGACTGAATTCAGTGATCAAGTGTGAAATTTCTGTATCAACTCCATTTGTGATACCAAGTTTGGTAAAAGAATGAATGAATCAATTTAAAGATAGTGCATTTATCTTCCTTAAAATGACTAATGAAGGAAATGAGAAGCCAGAGGGGTAGAGCCAAGGAAAAAGGGTTTCAAAATGAGAGTGAAAAACAATCAAAGATGTTGCAAAGAAGTAAGATGTGGGCTAAGGTGTATCTGCTGGGTTGAGTAAAGGGAGAGGACTTTGGTGGAGCATCTGGTCAGCCGGGGAGTGGGAGGGAGGGCCAGGGAGTCATCAGTGAAGGGATGGTTGTGGAAGCCTGGGGAAGGATGGGGGTGTGGAGTACGAGTAGACGATTTCGGTTGTTTTAGTAATCGATTGAGGGAATTCCCTGGCAGTCCAGTGGTTAGGACTCCACACTTCCCCTGCAGGGGCCATAGGTTCAATCCTTGGACGGGGAACTAAGATCTTGCAAGCCTCGAGGCGTTGACAAAAACAGACAACAAAAAGTTGAAGTTTTGAGCTTCCGAATTTTGACAGAAAGTGTGTGTGGTGGTGACTTGGGAGGGTGGTGATAAACAGCTAGCCCTCTTCTAGGCTTGCTACCGACTCCAGCTGCCTGGGATTGTCCCGAGTTTAGCATTGAACGTCCCTCGTCCTGGGAACCTTCTCAGCCGGGGTGGTTACTATCCACTCCCAGGTCGCTCCCACCGATATTAACTGGTCACTGCCAGCCTGCGAGGTTATGTTATATTTATTCGTTCAACAAGCTTTTGCTGGCGGTGGAAATACGATGGCCAGCAAAGCAGACACAGCCTCGATCCTTACAGACCACGGGAAATTCCTTCTTTGCCTTGAAGTGGTATTAATCAAACTGGGCCTCTTTTAAAAGAATCTTATTTTCCCTCATTATAATGGTAGAAAAATTGAGAAGAAAAGTGTACAAAGGCAGAGAAAAAAAAATCGCACTGGCAGATTTCCTTTCAGTATTTTTCCTACACATTTCCCCAGTCACTTCCTATCAGTGTCCAAAAAAATGCAAGTTAATTTTAATTTTGGCCGCAAACCAAGAACAAAAAGGTTAAGTGCATTGAATTAATTTTTCAAGCCAAAGTTAAAGGCTCTGAGGATGATCTGCTGTCTCCAAGGGT
The DNA here is from genome assembly GCF_028564815.1 of Eubalaena glacialis. Lineage (NCBI taxonomy): Eukaryota > Metazoa > Chordata > Mammalia > Artiodactyla > Balaenidae > Eubalaena > Eubalaena glacialis. The sequence goes on along the minus strand of NC_083734.1, from coordinate 10,087,462 downwards.
CCAATCCCTGTTTTTTTCCACTAGCAGGTGTGATCACAGGCCTGGCAGAGGCGGGTAATGACTTTCCCTCCTCAGCAAGGTTTCCTGCTTTGCAATTTTTTTTTCTTTTTACAAATTGAAATGCTGCATTCATTTGATAACGAATCAAGCAGAACAGAGGAGATTATGGTGAAAAACAACAAGTGCCTCGCCCCTTCCCATCCTGTTCCACCCAACACCCTCCTGTGACCTAGAGGCAACCCCATTTTTTTTTTTAACGACATAAATGAAACAGCCAATTTTATTCAAATTCTCCAAAATTTATGCTCAATATGTTAATTGTTTCTAAAATGTTTCACCTTTGTATAATGGTTTTATTATTTCATCTTTCTTTTATAGTTTTTTCATTTTTTCTGTATAGTTCTTCAGTAGAAGCCAGAGTCCTGAGTTGCCAGTTAGGAGCCTCTGACCTATTATTCTGATTAAGTTTCTTCTCAATATTCATGGCCAACATCTGGCTTCTAAATGAAAGGCTTTTAGTCTTTTCAATCACTTGCTGATAGGGTGAGACTGCACTGTTACCCATAACCACATGACCTAATTTAGAATCAATCTTGGCATCCAGTCTTGCATTTCTAATCAAATTTACAATTCACCTTTCAGCTTCTTCTGGAGTCATGTTCAGTTTATCTGCCAACATGTTTATGCTGCTACATTGATGGATGCGACAAAATGTCTCAAATACGAAGAGACGGGCATTTTCAATGAAATCCTCAAGACAAGCCACCAAGAAGAAATCATTCACTAGCATTGATTCACATTCCCTTAGCTTCTTCTGAGCCCCATCAAAGTCAAAGTTAACATATAAGCATTCAACAGACTCTGTAATTGGGTCTTTATATGTGTAAGACTCCTGTTGAATAACTTTGACCAGATCTTTTAGCACCTGCCGGCGTTTTCAGGCATCTTTGTTTGTTATGACTGCTGTGGTCAAATAGCGGAGAATATGTGGACACATTGTCTGAATTGTGTTAAGATACTGTGGCTGGTAAAGGAAGAGATCAATAATGTTATTGCACCCTTTAGGGTGATTGAAGAAAACAGAGACCAATGAACGAGCCACATTCGCTGCTGAAGAGGTTGAAGTGGAGAACTCACAGAATTATTATCTATGGTCTCTTTTAGCGGTGTATGGTCTTCCATGGCTGCATCCCAATTCTGCATTAAGATTTCAGAGGCCAGTTTTCCCCAGAATGAGCTCAAAGCATTTCTATCCGTTGCTGGAACCAACACTCTAAAGAAGTGAAGATATTCTGCTGCTCCAGAGTAATTTCCACATTCATATTGGAATTTTGCATGTCTGTAGAGTGTATCTAAATATTCCTGCCTAAAACCATGCTTATCTGCCAGGTAGTCAAACAGCATCTGACCATCCCTGGTTGACTGCATTTGAGGCAACCCCTTTTAATGGTTTCTGTTTTTATTTCTTTTGGAAGTTGTTTCCAAAAATCCTAGCTCAAATGCCCATACTTTATTCCTTTATATATCAACTTTAGTGAATGTTGAGTTTCCAATATAAAACATGAGGCGTTTAACTCATTTACCCTCCCTCTCCCTCTCTTCTTCCCAATAATGACTATTTATATATATATATATATATATATTTTTTTTTTTTTTTTGGGTGGCTTACACAACAGACATTTATTTTCTTGCAATTCCCGGGGCTAGAAGTCCATAACCAAGGTGTCAGAAGGTTTGGTTTCTTCTAAGACCTCTCTCCTTGGGTTGCAGATGGCCACCTTCTCACTGTGTCCTCACATGGTCTTTCCTCTGTGTGTCTATTTTTGTTTTTATATTAATTATTTTGGTTCCATCTACTTTCCTCAGCGTCTCTAGCAAGAGAGGCCAGCTTGTAACTCCTCTTTCTCTCCTCACTTCCACATGCAAACTTTTCTCAGCTTCACATTTATTGTACAAAGTCAAGATTTTGGGTATTTACAATTGTTCCTGTGACCACAAACAAGTCTTCTTGATTTTTCTATGTTGACTCCAAAGGTTGAGATCCAATGAACAGTATTGACATTATGAGGGCCTTGTGAATACTGGTCACACTCAAACAATGGGCTGGAACCCCGTGCCCCCTGCAGTAGAAGCGTGGGGTCTTAACCATTGGACCACCAGGGAAGTCCCAGGATTACACTTTCTATTCAATGCACTCAATCCCACAACCCAGGAGAATGTTTCAAGCATTAAGGTCATTGATTAATACTATGTCAATTAAATACCATCATGTCATATTATAACTTGCCTATCATTTAAACTATTATTTATTTATTTATTTTGGCTGCGCCGGGTCTTAGTTGCAGCACGCAGGATCTTCCTTGCGGCATGTGGGATCTTTTATTTTAGTTGCGCCACGCAGACTTCTTAGTTGGCCCACAGACTTCTTAGCTGGGGCATACGGACTCTTCGTTGCAGCATGCATGCGGGATCTAGTTCCCCAACCAGGGATCGAACCTGGGCCCCCTGCATTGGGACTGTGAAGTTTTACCCACTGGACCACAAGGGAAGTCCCTTGACTATTATTTAAATCAAGAATTTCTTCTTCAGTTTTTGAATTTTCCTAGAGATTCTGATGGCTTTTCTTTCTTCTTGTACTCCTTACCTATAGCATGTCTTTTTTTCCCCCGAGTTATTGTTCATACTATTTATACAATTCAAGCCACATTTTTGCTTCCTCCTCCAGTTAGAACCCATTACTCCCTAAGTCATCATCCTTCGTTCCCTGATCTTTGGGCTTAGATTCCCTGTTTCCTGTACATTATTTTGTCTTCTTTCTGGTTTGCTACCATATTTTCTGGAATACATCCTCAATTTTCTAGAAAAGTGTGTGTGGAAGCCAACTTTGTGTGTCAGAACAAGTCTTTATCTGCTTGACCAGATATAGAATTCTAGGTAGAAATTCTTTTCTCTCAAAATTGTGCGGGCATGTCTCCATTCAGTCTTCTAGGATTCAGTGGTATTGATGCAAAATCTGTAGCCATTTTGATTCTTGTTCCTTTGGAGAGGAATAGTTTTTCTCTTTAGAAACTTTTAACATCTTCCCTTTATTCCTGACATTCTGAAATTTCATGAGGAAGTATCTAGATATGGATAATTTTTCATTCATCATCTTGAGCATACAATAAACCCTTTCAGAATGAAGACATGACTTTTTCTGGAAATTATCTCTTATTTTTTTCTAAGAGAGTTTCCTTCCTTCCAATTTATTCATTATTATTTTCTGGGGTTCCTAATAACTGTATGATCCTTCTGGATTGGTCCTCTGTGTTTGCTATCTTTTCTCCCTGATTTCCATTTTTCCTCTTTTCTTTTTTTTTAATAAATTTATTTATATATATTTTTGGCTGCGTTGGGTCTTTGTTGCTGTGCGTGGGCTTTCTCTAGTTGCGGCGAGCGGGGGCTACTCTTCGTTGCAGTGCGTGGGCTTCTCATTGCAATGGCTTCTCTTCATTGCAGAGCACGGGCTCTAGGTGCTTGGGCTTCAGTAGTTGTGGCACACGGCCTCAGTAGTTGTGGCTCACGGGCTCAGTAGTTGTGGTACACGGGCTTAGGTGCTCCACGGCATGCAGGATCTTCCCAGACCAGGGCTCGAACCTATGTCTCGTGCATTGGCCGGTGGATTCTTAACCACTGTGCCACCAGCAAAGTCCCTCATTTTTCCTCTTTTTATTCTATATTTTTAGAGATTTTTTTCTTAACTCTACGTTGTAATCCTTCTATTGAACATTTATTTTTGCAACCACATTTTTAGTCTCTGCAAAATAATTTTTGTTCTCTGATTGTTCCTCTCTCACACAACATACTGTTCTTGCTTTATGGATATTTTGTCTTCTTGAATCTCCAAGTATATTAGATAGTTCTCTTTGTACTATGAATTATCTCTGTTTTCTCCAGTGTCAGTTTTTTTGTTTGCTTATTTTGGTCTTTCTTTGCATGCTACTGGTTCTCCCATATGCATGGTGATCATTGGTAATATTTAATAAAGAACTACCTAGGTATCCTGGATTTCCTCTGCTGGTATATAAATTATACTATTTCTCCTCTAGGTTTTTCCCTGGTGGAAATTTGGCCTAGAAATTCTTTGTGCATCAAGATAGGACATATCAACTGAAAGGCTTCAATTGGGGTAGGGAAGGTTGATGGTCAACTGTCAGGCAGTGGGCCACCCCAAATGCTAGAATGAGAAACACTTATTCTGAACCTCCAACATTCATACCAGAAGCATTAACTTCCCTCAGACAATTGATTCCATTTCTTTGGAGACAAGATGTCTGACATTTTGTCTGAGGGAAAATGCCCTCTGGTGAGGAAGGGAAGTAGAGTCATACTGATGCTGGTGGCCTGTCTTCCAGGCCTTCAATCAATTCTGGGTTTTCAGTCCCCCTTCTCCCACTTTCCTTTGCCTGTTGGCCAAGAACGTGGCCTCTCCTTGGCAGCCTAAGCAGCCAGGCTTGGCTGGACACCCCCTCCATCTTGGCTCTCTTTCCTTTTGATACTGTCTACTTTGATTTCAATGGGATCTGAGGGGAGATTGGTGATGAGGAGTATGCCTGACCTGGGATCAGAAATCCTGTTTTATTTCCTAATTTTTCCCACGTCCAATACCTAGACTGACAGAGGCCCATGGTAATGCCTCACTCATCAAGCTCAGTGAAAATCAAAGAACTATTTAATGAATATCAGGGTCATCTCTAAACACAAGGCTCGCATGTTCATCTCAGGGCTCTGGCCTCAGAGCTGAGGAGAGAGTAGGTAAACAGAGGAAGGAAACCGAATTACTTCAAGAAAACACAAGCATTGCCTTTATGTGGGTCAGGCTTTTCCAGATGGAGGTCTCTCTGGTCACCTGAAGGAAGGGGGCTTGTGCAGGAACAGATCCCCGTGGCTGACAAAACCAAGACCTTCCTCAGCTCAAGGCCTGGTGGGAAGAGCCAGCCACCCTCAGGAGTGCACACAAACTCCTCAGATTTTCTTCAGTTCCTCACTTGGCTCAGACAATGGTTTCTGGTACCAATTTGCATCTTGCTATTCTTTCCTTGACTTTTTCCAACTCTTGCCCAATAACCTCAGAGAATCCCTTTCCTCTCTGTCATCCCTTTCTTCAACTCATTTGTATGCACCCAGAAAACCCTAATCACACACCTATTAAGCACAGAATAATAACAGAGAAAACCTTGCTTCAAGGGAAAAAGGAAAGTCACAAGTTTGAAGTAAAATTAAATTTAAGTCAGTGTCATTAAGTGATATAAATCCTGAAAATGACCAGAATTCCTTCTGGGCTTTCCACCAAAGTCTCTTGGGCTTCTTCCTTCTCCCTGTATTAAATGTGAACCACTAGAATCCCAAATAAAGATCTGTCCATTCATTCATTAAATATTTATTGACTGCTCCCTGTTTGCGTGATACTTCGCTAGTCACCAAGTATAAACAGAGGAGAAGACATATGTCGTCCCTGTCCCCTTGGGGCTTTCAGTTCAATCAACCAACAAATGTCTATTAAGCATCTATTATGTAGGTTGAGAACTGAAACCAGGGATACTCATTCAGCTTAACATTGATTTTTTTTTTTTTTAAATTTATTTTTGGCTGCGTTGGGTCTTTGTTGCTGCACGCAGGCTTTCTCTAGTTGCGGCGAGCGGGGGCTACACTTCGTTGCGGTGCGTGGGCTTCTCATTGCGGTGGCTTCTCTTTGTTGCAGAGCGTGGGCTCCAGGCACGCGGGCTTCAGTAGTTGTGGCACACGGGCTCAGTAGTTGTGGCTCGCGGGCTCTAGAGCGCAGGCTCAGTAGTTGTGGCGTACGGGCTTAGTTGCTCCGTGGCATGTGGGATCTTCCCAGACTAGGGCTCGAACCCGTGTCCCCTGCATTGGCAGGCAGATTCTTAACCACTGCACCACCAGGGAAGTCCCAACATTGATATATATATATATATTTTTTTGGCTGCGTTGGGTCTTCGTTGCTGCGCACAGGCTTTCTCTTGTTGCAGCGAGCGGGGGCTATTCTTCGTTGTGGTGCTCGGGCTTCTCATTGCAATCGCTTCTCTTGTTGCAGAGCACGGGCTCTAGGCGTGCAGGCTTCGGTAGTTGTGGCACACGGGCTCTAGAGCACAGGCTTAGTAGTTGTGGTGCACGGGCTTAGTTCCTCCGCGGCATGTGGGATCTTCCCGGACCAGGGCTCGAACCCATGTCCCCTGCGTTGGCAGGCGGATTCTTAACCACTGCGCCACCAGGGAAGTCCCTTAACATTGATATTAACATGACTATTCCACTGCCTTCATTGGCATAACATTCCAAGAGACTTCTGCCCAGAAAGATGAATGTTGCAAATTAACTTTATTGCTTATTTATTGCTGACAGTTTGCACCCTAAGACTGTTTGAACCCCTCACCTCAAAATCCTCATTATTCTGTGTTCATTCTAAACTATTACGCCATGACCCTTCCCCAACCCTAATCAACCCCCGCTCCTACCCCATCATGGAAAGACTCTCCCCCTTTAAATGAGACTTCAGAGTCTCAATAAATGTCATGGCCTTACTCATCTCCCTGTGAAGTGTTGTCAGACTGTCAAGGGGTAAGCAATAAACCTGGCTTTATCTTGTCAACAGGTTGCTCTTGTGATATCTGGGGAGCCAGCATTTGACAAGGTGCTGGGAGCACAGTAGTAACTGATGTCCTCATAGAGTTTACATTCTAGAGATAGCCGATAAGCAGATAAACCAGGAAATATGTAATTTGTATTTTACAATGTAGTTGGGGAGATAGTAGCCAAACAGATCATTACAAATTACAAACAGATCATTACAAAATAACTAAGAAAGAAATAGAGAACGGGGGAAGTTGGGAACCTAATTTTAAAAAATGATCTAGAAAACTCTCTTTGAAATGACTTGAGCTGGGGGTGAGGGTGGTCTGAGTGTTCCAAGTAAGGGGAGTAACTGGTGTTGAGACCCTGAAGCAGGAATGTGGTTCAGAAAGGTTCCATAACGGAAAAGAAACCAAGACAGGAGGGCAGCGGGGGAGCGGGCAGGACTGAGCAGAGGGGGAAGGCAGAAGGTTCTCCACATCCTTAACTTGTTCAGAACCACTGCTTTACCTTGCTGTTTAACTATGACTTTTGCAACAGAGTTTTTTTCTAATACAGTACTTTTCTTTGCAAATATGCAGAGGTGAACATTGCATAGTTTAAATGAATTTTGGAGGGTCTTACTGTTTACAAAAGTGTTTTCATGGCAAAAAGGGTCCAGCTTTTATGAAATTCAACTGAATAAATTTGAAGATCTAATTGGCTTTATTCAACATTCACGAATCGGGCAGCATCCCATTTAACAAGCAGAAAGGCCTCTGAGGAGTTGAACCAAACGGATCTTTTATAGGGACAAGGCATTTATTAGCAAAAGAATAGAAAGGATTGTTTCAGGCAAGGTCCCCTTCCCTTTGGGGCCAGGAAGGGCAGAAGTCTTTTGGAGACTACCTCACTAGTGTGGATCAGGAAATTCCAGACTGATTGGTTGAAAACTCAACTCCTGGGAGAGGCTGTAACTGCAATTAGGTTAGGTATTACGTTTTGGTTTTGCTAACGTGGCTTAGCGCCACGTTAAATTTAAAGAGTTCTTGTAGCTCCACTTGAGCTCAGGTTAGCCCTATTTTTTGCTTAAGTGGCTTCTCTGTTTCCAGAGAAGGGCGTTTGGGGAACACACTTGGCGGGGTTGGGGGGGCTATGTTTCTGGCATACAGGTCTAGAAGCTTGCTCTCTCCAGCTGCATGACCCCGGGGTTTAAATCAACTACCAACTGATTTGCTAAAAGAAGTGAAAACCCAACCCGCGCTAATGGTTGCCCTCAGGCTCTTTCCGTCACTTGCAGGAAAGAATTGTCTTTCGGTGCCGCTGCTAAAATCCAAATGCGCCTTGGCCTCTGACCGTGTTGACGGAGGGATTGCCTAGTTACCTTGGTCTGGAGGCCTAAATTAGCAATCTCGCTTGGGCAGGACTAGACCTGCAGGAGCTGCAGTGCTGTCGCCCCGGCCACCCGTACACAGCCCGAGTGGAGTTTCTGCTTCTTTCAGCCCTCGCTCCCTCTCTCCCGCCGGCCGGCCGCGTGGAGGGCGCTCCAGCCGCACACCCCATCTCGCCCGCTGCACACTCACACAAACACTGCCCCGCTTTTCCACGCCTGGGCGGTGCGTGCCCCCGGGCCGGGACTCGCTCTGTGGTCTGCAAGCGGAGCGGCGCGCGCCCCGCTGCGTGCACTGCTCTCGGCCGGGCTCGGAGTTTAATCTCACACACAGTGTCCGGCTTCCTGTTCTCATCCCCCCCCTCCCGCCCCGTTTCCCTGGCCCCTCCCTCTCTCCAGCCCGATCCGCCCGCCGGCTCCCCCTCCCCCGATCCCTCGGGTCCCGGGATGGGGGGGCGGTGAGGCAGGCACAGCCCCCCGCCCCCATGGCCGCCCGTCGGAGCCAGAGGCGGAGGGGGCGCCGGGGGGAGCCGGGCACCGCCCTGCTGGCCCCGCTCGTGCTGGGCCTGGGCCTGGCGCTGGCCTGCCTTGGCCTCCTGCTGGCCGTGGTCAGCCTGGGGAGCCGGGCATCGCTGTCTGCCCAGGTGAGGCCCGCCTGCACACCCCTCCCTGGGCAGATCAGGAGCGGACTCTACCGAGTAGCTGATGGGGCCGGGTGGGTCGAGGGCAGGGGGCCAGGAAGATGGGTGGAGGGTGAGATGTCAGGTGGAGAAGGACAGGGTGACGCTGCCTCCTTCCCAGCAGGAGCCTTCCCAGGGGGACCTGGTGGCAGAGGAGGACCCCGACCCGCTGGTGAGTGGGGGTGGGTGCTGGCCTCCGGCTGCCGGGCATGGGAAGTGTGTGCCCGCTGAGGATGCAGGGTGTGCCCCGGTTGTGCCAGCCGTGTGCGGGGGTGTGCACCAGCCGTGCTGTGGGGCATGGGTACGTGAGAGAGAGGGTGACAACTGTGTGTGAGGGGTTTGTACCGCGCTTGTGTCAGCCGAGTACGAAGTGTTTAGTGGCCGTGGTGGAAGTGGGAGTGTGTGGGTGTCTGCGTGGGAGAGGGATGCTGGCTGTGTGTGCGGTGCGTGTACCCACTGTGCATGCTGACTGGGTGTGGGCGTGTGTGCAATGTACCAATGGCTGGTTGGGCAGAGCAGGATAGGGGGATGTGGCTGGTTGTGGGAACGGGGGCGAGGGCTGCAGCCTGACCCTGGAACTTGCCTCCTCATGGCCCTGGCCACTCTTGGCTGAGGGGCTTGGTCTCTCCCTAAGACTTCTGTGGCTCTTGCTGGCTGGGGCCTCTCGTGACGGGCCCCCTGTCGGTCTCAGTTTATGTCTCTGGGAGTCCCTGGCAAGATCCTGGTTTAGCCCTGCCCTTAATGTCCCTAGGACCTGAATCCCCAGACAGAGGAGCGCCAGGATACCCTGCCTTTCCTGAAACTGGTTCGGCCTCGCAGGAGTGGTGAGCAGCCCTTTATCCCAACCTCAGGAATAATAATAGCGGCTGGTCTGTGGTGGCTTCTGGACTCATTATTGCTTTTGTTCCTCATAACAGCCCCGTGAAGCAGGCAGAGCAAAACCCATTATCCTCATTTACGGATAGAGAAACTGAGGCACTGAGAGTAAAGGGGGGGTTCAGAGTCATGGAAACTCGAACCTAGAATTCTGACCCTCCCTCTGAAGCTCATTCCATGGCATAGACCTGCTTCTCACTTCAGACCCTACCCCAGATATGAAGGCGGGATGGCCAGGAATTAGGAGAACCCCTGGGGTCCTGATGAAGATGAGGTGGGGGAGTCAGAGGCCTGAACCCCAAGAAGCAAAGAGACTTATGACTGGGGTGACCGTGTGACCACATATCCAGGTTTGCAGGGGGCTGTCCTGGCTTACACCTGTTAGCTCAGTGCGATGATTAATAACACCCCTATTGCTCTCAGAAGCATCCCAGTTTGGATGATAAATTATCAGCGGCTCTACCTATGGAGGAAGATAAGGCCTGAGGTTCTGAGGCCAGGAGTCTGGAGGAGAATAAGGATGCCAGGGTTTTGAGGGGGATGGAGCTGAGAGAGCAGCTCCTGGCCCCTCTAGACGTGGGGACTGCTTTGCCCATCTGTCTTTCTTTGATTCTCAGCACCTAAAGGCCGGAAACCACGGGCGCGCAGAGCGATTGCAGCCCACTATGAAGGTGGGTGACCGTGAGCCATGCCCAGGGAGAAGGGGTGGCAGAGGGGCAGGGCAGAGCTCACCAACCCTTCCCTGTGTCTTACAGTTCACCCACGACTGGGACAGGACGGAGCGCAGGCGGGTGAGACCCCATCCCCACCTCTGAGCTCTTCCCTGACCCCCACAGCACTGGCCTTCTAGACAAGGCCCCCCCCAAAACCTTGACTTCCCACCCTCATCCCCGCCTTCAGCCTCAGAACCCCAGAAGCCAGTTCAGGAAAGTGCTTAGGGCTCGCTTCTCTCGGCTCCCGAACCTGAACTTTCTCCGTGACTCAGACATAGGACCCTGGGGGAGGCCCCTTCCCCTCCCAGAGCACAGGCAGATTCCCCCCACCAAACTACCAGCCCAGCTTCTTCTTTAGCCCTCGCTTGTCTCCAAGAAGCATCTTTGATTTTTTTTTTCCTCTTCTTTCCCCTCCATATTCCAAGAGTCTTCTTGCTCTGATCATTTTTCTCCAAATGTTTCCAGTCTCTCTGCTCTTCTTTTCCATCCCTACCCTACTCCCCACCTCAGCGCCATGACCTCGGAACCGCAAACTCATTCTCCAGTCCCTTCCCCATTCTAGACTTTCCCCGCCCCTACTCTGTCCCACCTGTGTTGCCAAGCTAAGCCCCCCTGAAGCCCGCCTTCCATTATTCTGTTGCTTTTCTGCTTGGATTGCAGCCTCTCCCCGGTCTGGTCTCAACCTCTTTTCCTGGCACACCCTTATGCCTTCTCCACACTTGTTGGGCTGACACCCCCTCCCCATCAGCGTGCCTCGTCTGGACTTTGCACATCCTATTCTCTCACCTGGAATGCTCTTCCACGTGACAGGTCAGGAGGCAAGACATGAGAGTGGCTTAGTCTAGGGGTCTGGCAGCAGAGATGGAGAGAAGTAGACGGATTCAGAGTGTGGCTTGAAGATAGGGTTTGCTGTGGGGATGAGAAGGATAAGGGAGAGGGGGGAATCAGAAATGACTTCTAGATTTTTAACTTGGGCATCTTTGAGAATAATGGTGCCATTTATTAAAACGGGGGTTAACCAGGGAGGAAATAGGTTGCGAGGTGTGTAAATTAATAATTGAATTTGAGATCTAATAATAACTAAGTGGATACATAATAATAAACAAGTGAGTTTCACAAATAGATGGCTGCACACGGTAGAGTACACATCCTGGGCAGGATGTGTAGAGTCAGGAGTCATCACCAGATGGGGGCATTTAAAGCTATAGGTCTGGATGAGACACCCAGGGGAAAGACGGGCTCCACAAGCGAAGCCCTGAGGCTCTTGGACCTTTACAAATGGAGCAGAGGAGGAGAACCCAGCAGAGACTGAGAAGCAGCCAGAGAGAGGGGAAGAAACCCAGGGAGGGTGGTGTCCTGGAGTCTCGGAGGGGACACAGTTTTAAGAAGGAGCATGTGGCTGTCTGTGTTGAATGCAGATGACCAGTCACGTGAGATGAGAGCAGACAAATGGCCCCTGGGTTTGGTAACATTAAAAGTCAACTGGTGACCTTGACAAGGGCGGTGTCAGTGGTGTGGTTAGGATGGAAGCCAGCACGGATTACGTTAAGAGAAAATGGGAACTAGGAATCGGAGACAGTGACAACCCTTTCCAGAAGTTTCTCTGTGACAGGAGCAGAGAAATGGGCCAGGAGGGAGAGGAGGATATGAATCAAGGAAAAGTTCGGTCCTTTTAGTGATAAACAATACTGCATGAGTCTTAGCTAATACTTATTCAGTGTTTAATCTCATCTAATCCTCGAAACAGTCCTGAAAGGAAGATAATCCGATCATCTCCATTTTACAGATAGAGGTGATGTAACTTGTCATGATGATACTAAGAGGTGGAGCCAGGATTTGAACCCAGCTAGTGTGTGCTTGTGTTCCAGACATTGTATGAGAGGCAACTGCTGGTGCATGGGTGGGGGAACCTGCAGGGCAACATCAAGAAGGTGGGAGGGGGTGGGTTCCAGAAGGAAGAGAGGGACACATCATCCCATCACCATAAGAGGCTCAATGGCAACCATGAGAACAAGTTGGTTTGTGGTTTCAGTGGCAGGACGTGGGGGAGCCCTTACCTGATGACTTCTAGGTCCTCTGGAGAACGAGGGAGACAGGGGCAGGAGAGATGGTGCTAAAGCAAGCGTAGTTGCCATGCAGTACTGCCATGCAGTAAGGAATGAGTTGTGACTGTGAAACTGAGTGACACCACGGTCCCAGACACACCATGCCCTTAGCCACAACCAGCTCAAACTGGTTCCCTAGCCAGGAATGCCCTCTCTCCTTCTCGCCCCCTACTCTTCCTGCTCCAGGCCGACCTTCCTCCCTTCTGTATGGACCATTTATTTCAGCGGTTACCCAGACATTCATTCATTCATTGACTCAACACACACGCCCTGAGATCCCACTGTTTGTAAGGACCCGGCTAGGTGCCCACAGTGAATAATACCCAGACCTATTTACAAGGAATTGCTGTCCAGGAGAAGAGACAAACATATAAATTTGTAAATTACAGTGTGATACAACAAGAACAATAAAGAAAGTAGCCAGAGGTGTATGGCGGCACAGAGGAAGACAAGTTTACAATGGAGTAAGGGACTCCTTCCCCAAGAAGGTGTGGGCCTTGAAGTGTGAGTGTGAGATGGACAGGGGGGCAGGGGCCACTTGTGCAAAAGCCCCGAGTCTGCCAAGAGTATGATGAGGCTGGGGGACCGGAGCAGCTCGATGTGGCTGAGGAGACAGAACTAGAAGAGCAACATGGGGTGAGGCCAGAGAAGAATATGGAGCCAGGTCACAAATGGAATCTGGAAGTTATCCTGAGGTCAAAACAAGAGAGGCAGGCTCGCATCTGCATTTTAGAAACGTCACTCTGTGGCTCTGTGTCGCGTAGCGAGTAAACTGGACCAGGCAAGACTGGAAACAGGGAGTCCAAAAAGGAAGCAGGCTGGGAAGAGTCCCAGTGGGAAGTGGCAGGGGCCAGACCAGGGAGGGAGACAGAGCTATTTAGGTGGCAGAATTGCTAGAAACTGGTGATCAGTGAATGAAACTGGTAAAGGAGAGAGTGGCTTGGCTGCCTGGTAAGAGGTAGAACCAGGAACCCAATGTGGAATGCAGACAGTCAAGCAAGTTTGGGATGGGGCAGCACCAGGCTCAGTTTTGATCTAGGTGAGTTTGAGGTGCCAGGGGCTATTCTGATGGCAGGCAGGTAGCAGTGTCAGGAGGGGCAGGCAAGGGCAGGGCTGGAGACTCAGGTTGGAGTCTGCAAAATAAAGGCCAAGGGAACCCCTAGGTGGGGATGAAAATGCCCAGCGAGCGTCATGTTCTCCTTGAGAAAGCAACAAGAACAGTGCACAGGGGCAGGCAGAGGGTGGGGCTGCTGGGGAAGGAAGCTGGCCAGGCTACTGAGATGAAGCAGTGAAGCCCTGGAGAGTGGCCCATGGACCCAAACAAGAGAGAGCTGTTGCCATGGCCGCCTCCTTCCCTCTATCTTCCCACCAGCGTGTGCTTGGTGCCCACTCAGGGCAGGCCCAGCTCCAGGGGCTGGGGTGCAGTAACAAGACCAATACCTCTGCCCCCTGGGGGAGTCAGACCCCAAACTATCACAGAAGGAAATAAAATGATTTCCCTCCTTGGTGACTGCTGTGAGAGAAACGGGGTGAGTGGAGGAGAGATTATCGGAGACAAGCTATTTCAGGCTGGGAGGACTGGGGAGGTCTCTCAGAGGGACCAGTCTGACAGAAGGGGCCAGGCAGGGGAGGAATCCTGCGGGGAGGGAAGAGCAGTAAAAGCCCTGTGGAAACAATGAGCTTGGTGCGCAGCGGGAACAGAAAGTGGTCTGGAGTGGCTAGAGTCTTGTGACTTGGAGGAATGTGTGAGATTAGATGCGAGAGGTAAACAGGGGCAGCCCATAGAGGACCTGGGAAGCCACTTGAGACCCTGCTCTGTCATTTGATTATTTATCTTCTTTACAATTTGCAATTACCCTCACTCTAGATTTTTTTTTTTTTGGGTAATGGCTTTATTGAGATATAATTCACATTCTATATAATTCACCTGTTTAAAGTGTACAATTAAGTTTTTAGTATATTCACAGAGTTGTGAGATCATCACTACGGTAATTTTAGAGAGTTTTCATTACCTCAAAAAGAAACCCTGTACCCTTTACCCACCACCCCATATTTCCGTGATCCCCCCAGCCCTAAGCAACCACTAATCTACTTTCTGTCTCTATATATTTGCTTACTTGGACATTTCATAGAAATCGTATAATTTGTGATCCTTTGTGACTGGCTTCTTTCACTTAGCATGATGTTGTCAAGGCTCCTCTATATTGTAGTGTGTATTAGTATTCCATTTCTTTTTTTTTTTTTTTTTTTCCCCTTGGCCCCAGTGCGTGGCTTGTGGGATCTTAGTTCCCCAGCCAAGGATCGAACCCGCAACCCCTGAAGTGGAAGTGCAGAGTCTTAACCACTGGACCGCCAGGGAAGTCCCATTATTGCATTTCTTTTTATGGCTGAATCATACCTCATTGTATGGACTTAACACAATTTTCCTTATCCATTCATCAGTGGATGGACATTTGGGTACCATTTTATTATTTTTAATTTTTTTTTCTTTTTTCCCCTCTTTTTAGCTTTTTTTTCATATTTTCCTTTTCTCTTATTTTTAATTTTAATAATCCAAGTAACGTATGATTCAAGTAATGCATCGATACATTCTCTAAGTAGAAGAACAGACAATACAGACACAAACTATAAAAGCCCCCATACTTCTTCAGTCCTCCTCTTCTCCCCAGAAGTGGCTGGTGACAACTTGCCCTGTATGTTCTGGTCATATATGTGGGGTTTCTTCACCGAACTTCCTATTACACTCCCAGCTCCCTAGGCCCTGGCGCCTCCCTTGCCCTGGGCCCTCTAGATATCTTCTGGGTAAGGTAGGCCCAAAGGTTTATAAACTCAGTGGCTGGGGAGTGTGAGAAAGTTCTATAAAGGGATTTCCCCCTGTCTCTGAACATCCACATTCAGGTGTGGACGGGACGGTGAGTGGCTGGGAAGAGGCCAAAATCAACAGCTCCAACCCACTGCGCTATGACCGCCAGAGCGGGCAATTTATGGTCACCCGGGCTGGGCTGTACTACCTGTACTGTCAGGTAAGCCCCACCTGGCTCCACGGGTAGAGCAGGAACTGAGGGAGAAGGGCTGGGCTTAAGGGGTGGGGGCAAGTTAAAGGTGGGGAGTAGGAGCTTGGGGTCTGGGCTGGAGAGGAGCCCAGGGCAAGCAGAGGCCTGGACTCCGCCCCCCCTCCCCCACCCCCTCCCCCGCCCCCCAGGTGCACTTTGATGAGGGGAAGGCTGTCTACCTGAAGCTGGACCTGCTGGTGGATGACACGCTGGCCCTGCGCTGCCTGGAGGAGTTCTCGGCCACAGCGGCCAGTTCCCTCGGGCCCCAGCTCCGTCTCTGCCAGGTGTCCGGGCTGTTGCCCCTGCGGCCAGGGTCCTCCCTGCGGATCCGCACCCTCCCCTGGGCCCATCTCAAGGCTGCCCCCTTCCTCACCTACTTTGGACTCTTCCAAGTTCACTGAGGCGGCCCTGGTCTCCCGGTGGTTTGCCAAGGCCGCTGGCTCCCCACGGCAGCTCTCTGAGCACCCCAGTCCCCTCTGCCCACCCTGAGCGGCTCCTCCCCCAGACCTGCCTCTCCCTCTGCAGGCTGCCAGGGCACGCTCAAGAGATGTCCATGCCACAGAAATAGTCCCCTCATCTCTGACAGCTCCCCGCACCTCCAGCTCTCCACCTCACTAGCTCCCAAACCCCCATTTATCTCCTGACTCCCCACCCTGGCCGCAGCCCCCCAGGACACTGTGTTTACTGTACTCTGGGTGACGATGGGTCCTGAATACCCCTCTTCAGGCACTAAGAGGGGCTGGATGCCAGAGAGACTGGGACTAGGCCAGGAGTTCCCGAATGTGAGGGGTAAGAGACCAAGACATGATAATTCCTCCCCTGATAATTCCCTGTGGATTTTTAAAACAGATATTATTTTTATTATTGTTGTGACAAAATGTTGATAAGTGGATATTAAAAAGAATAAGTCATGGTCGCTCTCTTTATTGGGCCTTAGGGGACATCCTCGGGGTAGCTGAGGGCCATGCGAAGGGGGTCTGGGAATTGGGGAGTGGGGGGCAGGACGCCCGGAATTCCAGGGCGACGTCCAGGCTTGGGAGTGGGGACCTACATGCCTCTAACCCCCAAGCATGAGCAGAGAGCCGAAAGGCAAACTGCCAGGAAAAAAAATCAATCCTCTGCCCAAGGTCCAGCAGAAGCAGCCTCATTTACCTATAGGAGGCGGGCTTCCTCCTGCGGGGAATCCCTGGGCTGGGAGGAGCAGGAGCCCTTCCTCCTGGCAGCCTCGGAAACTTCAGCAGGTGCTGGCACAAGCCCTGGCTGGGACGCGGGGTGGGAGCAGGCCCAGCATGGGGGCTCAGGGTCAGGAAGCGGGACGCCGGGGCCCAGGAACACGGACACCTGCGTCCTTGGGGCCAGGGAGGAATCCTACAGTGGCAGGGTGCTTGGGCTGTCTCTTTCTCTCTTTGTCCAGAGCCTTATGTAAGAGCTTTTCTCGGGAAACAGGAAGTCCTGCCTGCCAAGTTCAGCACAGGGAGTAGTGCAGGCCTTATTCCAACACACCCGGCCTGGCCTTAACCCCAGAACTCAGCCAGTTTCTTGCTTCCGCGACCCTGGTTCTCCTCCCCACTGACGCCCTCCCCTTCTTTCCCACCTTTGGTCTCTCTCAGCAAACTGCCCCAGAGATCTCGCCTGTGCCCGGGCCAGAGGGTCTTCCACTCTCACCCCTTGACCCTCAATGCTGCCCAGCTCGTCCCTCCATCCCGGCTCCTGGCACCATGCCCCATAGCCAGCCAACCTTCCCTCCCCCACTTCTGGGGCCGCCCTGGGGTTCCTGCGCTCTGGCCGCTCCTCCCGGGTGTCACTGGCAGCCCTGTCCTTCTTAGAGAGACTGACAACAAATTCTCCTGAGGCTGGAGGAGGGTGAGGGGTCTCAGGACAACACTGGCCCCGCAGCGGGGTGCCAGGAGCACCAACAGTGCCCCGAGCTTGCTTTCTGCCTCCCTCCTTTTTATTCTCAAGTTCCTTTTTATTTCTCCCTTGCGTAACGCCCTTCTTCCCTTCTGCACCACTGCCTGCACCCCGACCCTCCCCGTCACCTCCTTGCTACCCCACTCCTGAGGCTACAGCTGTTGGCAGGGTCCCCAGCTCATGCCGGCCTTATCTCCTTCTTTACTAGCCCCCAAAGGGCCCCCGGGAGACATGGGGGGCCCAGTCCGAGAGCCGGCACTCTCAGTTGCCCTCTGGTTGAGTTGGGGGGCGGCTCTGGGGGCTGTGGCTTGTGCCATGGTTCTGCTGACCCAACAAACAGAGCTGCAGACCTTAAGGAGAGAGGTGACCCGGCTGCAGAGGACCAGAGGGCCCTCCGAGAAGGGGGAAGGGTATCTGTGGCTGAGCCTCCGGGAGCAGGTGAGTGAGGGGAGAAGGGTGTCTGGGAGAGAAGGATGGGTGGCAGGGTGGTCTCCAGGCCTCTTGGTTCCAGCCGCCTGCTCTGCAAAGTTTTCAATGGGTGCAAGAGAGGGTCCCAGGTTTGGAGGTCAAGGGAGCAACCATTCCAGGAAAGGAAATGGTTAAAGATTAATGCTTCTCGTACCTAACAGATCCTGGAGGACAGCCAGCACCAAGACTCAGGTTGCTGGGGAAAGGTGCAGGAGAGATGTGAGGCATTCCTGGGGCGGGGGAGGCCTGGGGGAAAGGCTTTCTGGGACCCTTGCATCTTAGCCTAACCCTGACCCTCTTTCCATGAGCAGAGCTCTGATGGCGTGGAAGCCCGGGAGAATGGGGAGAGATCCCGGAGGAGGAGAGCAGTGCTCACCAAAAAACAGAAGAGTGAGGCCCCCAGGGTGCAGCAGGGGTGGGAGGTGATCAAGCAGCACGGGGATTTGGAGACTGAGACCCTGAGCCAGGGGTGAGGGTGGAGGGCTGACAACAGAGCAACGGGGGTAGGTGGGCGCTGCTGAGATTTCCTCCTTCTCTCCCCAGAGAAGCGCTCAGTCCTTCATCTCGTTCCCGTTAACATCACCTCCAAGGGTGAGCACTATTTTCAATAATGGCTTTTGAGCAGAGGCAAAATCTAGGAACTGTGGGGCTGGCACCTGGGCCCAAGAGAACCTTAGAGGAGAAAGTGTCTGAGTGTGCACAGAAATCCTGACTGCCACACTCCTTGCCTCCAGAGGACTCTGATGTGACAGAGGTGATGTGGCAACCAGCTCTCTGGCGTGGGAGAGGCCTGGAGGCCCAAGGATATGTCATTCGAGTCTGGGATGCTGGAGTTTATCTGCTGTACAGCCAGGTAACCCCAAACACCCCCGGAGCCTCACCTGAGGGCCTGTTCTCCCAAAGCCTTATGCCCCAGCACTGAGGGTTCCCAACCCCTATGCATACGCAACTTAGAGGACCCTTCTTCATTCCTCGGCTCCCTTGTCAGGGCTCCTGAGGCCGCCCAGACCTGAGCCACACTATCCCGTTTTCTTCATCTCCTCCCCTCCCTGCCAGGTCTTGTTTCATGATGTGACTTTCACCATGGGTCAGGTGGTATCCCGGGAGGGCCAGGGAAGGCAGGAGACTCTATTCCGATGTATACGAAGCATGCCCTCCAACCCCGACTGGGCCTACAATAGCTGTTACAGCGCAGGTGAGAGCCTGAGAGGCGGGTGAGCAGTGGAGGGTGGATGCGAGGAGAGCAGGGGATCTCTGACCTGGGGGCACTGGTGCGGGAGCTACAGCAGGGGGATGGAAGAAGCGTGGGTGTAGAGGCAGAGCTGAGGAGTGAAGGACAGAATACCTTGGTCCTTACAGGAGGCAGAAAAAAGGTTGAGCTGGAGAAGGGAGGGTGAAACATCACAGTATCTTTATGGCCGTGCTTCACTGAGCATCTCTTTTCTCCCTTTTCTCAGGTGTCTTCCATTTACACCAGGGGGATACCCTGAGTGTCATAATCCCCCGGGCAAGGGCGAAACTTAGCCTCTCTCCACATGGAACCTTCCTGGGGCTTGTGAAACTGTGATTGTGTTGTAAAAGGTGGTTCTGAGCTTGGAAGACCAGGGTGGGTTCATTTTGGAGACAGCCCAGAGCTGACCAGACAAAGGACAGGGAACAGTCAGGAACAGAGGCCTCTTCTGGGTTTGACTGGAATCCCAGGTTTGACAGCTCGTGACTCTCCCTTCCTCCCTTCTCCCCCCCCACCCCACCCCCAGGACTTCGAATTCATGGATATTAAAGAGGTAGTAGAATATCTTGCTCTTAGTCTCCATCCAGCCCCAAATTCTTGAGGGAATTGGGCGGGGGTGGGAAATGCCCGGCATTGTCTAGACTTGCTCTGGGTCCCACTGGAATGCTTCCAGAACAGCACCACCATCTAGCGGCAATCTGAGACAATGATCCTGCCTGTTGGCAGATGACCACGAATCCTTCCGCCACTCAGGAAAACTCCTGGTTCTTTACACCACACCTCTCCAGGTATCCTCTGCCTCTCCACTCCACAAGAAGCCTCATCTTCACTCTCCTCTCTCCATCTATTGGGGCCCAGTTTCCATCACTGTCTCCAGAGGTGTAATTATTATGCGCCCGTCTGCAGAAGGTGCCCAACGACGACGGTCCCCTTGCAGCCACATCATTACTCTTCGGGTGCCAACTTTTGCCTTTCACGCTCTCCACTGCCCTGGCGCGGCAGGCCACTCTAAGCCTCTCTGGACTGGGAGGGGAGCCGGGGAGCCTCGGATAAATCGTACGCCCTAGTCCTGATCCTGTCTCACTCCTCTGATCTCTCCTTTCTGCGCAAGCCCTGCCTAAAGTTAAAAAATAAAAGAGAATAAATGGAACCTCGGATCCAATTCCCCTGCTGCTGTGCCTCAGCTCCGTCCCCGTACCAGGATCTCCCGGCCCCCCCGGCCCTCCACCGAAGCGCCTCACTGGACCGAGGCGTCTCACTGGACCAAGGCGTCAGGGTCCCCAGCTGAAGCGCGGCGGCGCGTGGAACGCAGGGCTACGCAGCGCGGGGGCGGAGGGCGGGAGAGCGGCACGGGACACGCAGGCGCAAAAGAGCGAGTGGAAGCACCGCCCGGCACGGCTCGGGTTAAGCGGCTGTGCGCAGGCGTGGGGATCGTGGGCGGGACGGTCCCGTGGCGTCTGCGCTCTCGCGCAGGCGGGACTAGGCGCGTGGTGGCCGCGGCGGCGCTGTTCGCCGGCTGTGACGTACTAATTGTGCGCCACCACCGCCGGTGGGCCTGGGGCTCGCGGGAGGGGAAGGAGGAGGAGGAGGGGGAGGTGGTGGAGGTGGAGGCTGAAGCAGAGCGAGAGGCGGCCGCGGCGGGGCGGCTCGGCGGGGCGGCGCGCGGCCCAGAAGCACTAGAATCCTGAATTGAGACGGCTACGCCTGAAGACAGCAGGAGTGGCGGGGCAGCCGCCGTCGCCGGAGAGATGAGCCGGGAAGCCTGAGGCCGGAGACGCCCGCCCTCGGGCCTGTCCGCCCGGCTTCCCCGCTCCCGGTGAGGACGCCCCCTCCCCTCCCCCCAGCTCTGCCACGGCCTCTCCCATTCCTGGACCCCATTCCTACCTAACCGGTGCCCAGGAGGCCCTCGAAGGGGCTTTTTAAGGCCCTTGCACGCCGAGCCGCCCGAGCCTGTAGGATCATACCGGTGCTGGGACGCATTCTGGTCCCCGGGACGGAGCAGGAGAGGGGGCTGGGCCAACCTAGCTCGGCTCAGTTCAGTCCCAGCGCGCCTTGATTCGGCTACCTAAGCACCGCTTCGGTTCTGTTTCAGTTTCCTCTAAAATCATTCCCTTTCCATTAGATTTTACGACCTGAACCATAGCCCTGGTATCCCCATTCCTTCCTGAGACTACCTGAGCATGCCCACACACCCCACTCATCCCACGGTGATGGAGAACTCTCTTCCCACTCTAGATCACGGTTTCTCTGCGGAAATTGTGTTCTCCTCAGGTATCTCTGTACCATGTCAGGATTCCCGTACTGAGCCTTCTCCCTTATTAGGCTCTCAACTAGGACATTCTTGGTGGTATTAAAATAGAGAAGTGGAGGCTGAAAATACTAGGTTTGATCTGGGGATCTGAGAAATAAGAGCCTCGAGGCCTGCCGCTTAGCCATTCTTCCTTGCCTCTATCTGAGCAGGAGAGAGATGATGGCACAGACTCTGAAGGGCACCTTGTGGACCATATTAACTAGAAAGATATGAAGTTAGGAGTTTTGAAGTTTTTTCTCTTTTCCTTAGTTTATTTGCATTTGATTGCAGAAGAGGCGTGCTGAGGAAGAGAGGCAGAATCCGGGGTGTAGGATGTTTGGATTCTGACGCTCTAACCTTTGTTTTACAGGTTACTGGAAGATGAAAGAGACTATACAAGGGACCGGGTCTTGGGGGCCTGAGCCTCCTGGACCCGGCATAGCCCCAGCTTATTCAAGTCCCAGGCGGGAGCGTCTTCGTTGGCCCCCACCCCCCAAACCCCGACTCAAATCAGGTGGAGGGTTTGGGCCAGATCCTGGTTCAGGGACCACAGTGCCAACCAGACGCCTTCCTGTCCCTCGGCCCTCTTTTGATGCCTCAGCTAGTGAAGAGGAGGAAGAAGAAGAGGACGACGAGGAGGAAGATGAGGAAGAGGAAGTGGCAGCTTGGAGGCTGCCCCCAAGATGGGGTCAGCTGGGAGCCTCCCAGCGGCCTCGCCCTCCCCCTCCCCGCCCTGCTCATCGGAAAACGTGTTCACAGCGCCGACGCAGAGCTATGAGAGCCTTCCGGATGCTGCTCTACTCAAAAAGCACCTCGCTGACATTCCACTGGAAGCTTTGGGGGCGCCACCGGGGCCGGCGGCGGAGCCTTGCACACCCCAAGAACCATCTTTCACCCCAGGAAGGGGGTGTGACACCACAGGTGCCATCCCCCTGCTGTCGTTTTGACTCCCCACGGGGCCCACCTCCCCCCCGGCTGGGTCTGCTAGGTGCTCTCATGGCTGAGGATGGGGTGAGAGGGTCTCCACCAGTGCCCTCTGGGCCCCCCATGGAGGAAGATGGATTAAGGTGGACTCCAAAGTCTCCTCTGGACCCTGACTCGGGTAAGGTGGGAATGGGGCAGAGGAGGGCATGGGGAGAGCTAAGATCCTGGGAGACCAGGAGCCTCTTGCTGTGGTGAGAACTGGGTCTAAGGAAAGTATGAGGGCAGAGAGAGGGAGGGTCCAGAACAGCAGTGAAATGTCTTCAGCCCCACTTTGAGCAGGAACTAAGTCTGGGAAGAGAGTCAAGGCCGGGATACAGGATCCATAAGTAGGTGTCCTGTGCATAGATGAGAAAGGGAGTCGCGGTTTAGAAAAGTCAGTCATGTCTGCTTGAAGTCCCTCTTCGTGTGGCCTCTCAGGATAAGTGCCCCTGCGTGTACATTTCTAGAGGGTGCCGTTCTTATAGTGGTGGGATGGGATCTTTCTGAGTAGTGGAGTACATCACCTGGACAGTTGTGTGTGACATTCTCACTCAGAGTATTTCTCTTTCGGAGAACCCCACTAAACTTCAGGCTTTCTTTTTATTTATTTATTTATTTATCTATTTTTTAAAAATGTTTATTTATTTTGGTTGTGCTGGGTCTGAGTTGCGGCAGGCTTTCTATCTCTTTATTAATTATTTGAGTATTTATCGAGCCTTTGCTGTATGCCAGGTACTATGCTAGGTGCTAGGCATATTGTGGTGAGAAATATTTCTGAAATTTACATCTCTCTGAATCCTAGTGTTTTCTTGCTTTCCTCCTGTTTATGAGTACAGGCATACCTCATTTTATTGCGCTTCGCTTTATTGCAATGCAAAGACATTGCATTTTTTACAAATTGAAGGTATGCGGCAACACCGAGTAGAGCACGTCTGTCAGCGCCATTTTTCCAACAGTATTTGCTCAATTCATGCTTGTATCACGTTTTGATAATTCTCGCAATATTTCGAAGCCTCCACCCATGAAAAGATTACAACTCACTGAAGGCTCAGATGATAGTTAGCATTTTTTAGCAGTAAAGTATTTTTTTAAAAAGTATTTTTATTTTATTGGCATATAATTGATTTACAAAGTTGTGTTAGTTTCAGGGGTACAGCAAAGTGATTCAGTTATACATATACATATATTCATTCTTCTTTTAAGATTCTTTTCTCATATAGGTTATCACAGAATATTGAGTAGAGTTCCCTGTGCTCTATAGTATATCCATGTTGGTTATCTATATTATGTATAATAGTGTGTCTTTGTTCATCCCAAGCTCCTGATTTATCCCTCCCCCCGCCACTGTTTCCCCTTTGGTAACCATAAAGTTTGTTTTTGATATCTGTAAGTCTGTTTCTGTTTTGTAAGTAAGTTCATTTTGTCTTTTTTTTTTAATTAGGTTCCACATATGAGTGATATTGATATTTGTCTTTGTCTGACTCACTTCACTTCGTATAATAATCTTTAGGTCCATCCATGTTGCTGCAAATGGCATTATTTCATTCTTTTTTATGGCTGAGTAATACTCCATTGTGTATATATACCACATTTTCTTTATCCGTTCCTCTGTTGATGGACATTTAGGTTGCTTCCATGTCTTGGCTATTGTAAATAGTGCTGCCATGAACATTGGGGCACATGTATCTTTGCGGATTATGGTTTTCTCCGGTTATATGCCCAGGAGTGGGATTGCTGGGTCATATGGTAGTTCTGTTTTTAGTTAAGGAACCTCCATACTGTTCTTCATAGTGGTTGTACCAATTTACATTCCCACCAGCAGTGTAGGAGGGTTCCCTTTTCTCCATCTCCAGCATTTATTTTTTGTAGACTTTTTGATGGTGGACATTCTGACTGGTGTGAGGTGATACCTCATTGTCGTTTTGATTTTCATTTCTCTGATAGTGATGTTGAGCATCTTTTCATGTGTAATAAAGTATTTCTAAATTAAGGTATGTACATTTTTTTTTTAAGACATAATGCTGTTGCACACTTAATAGATTATAGTAAACATAAGTTTTACATGCACCAGGAAACCAAAAAGTTTGTGTGACTCGCTTTATTACATTATTTGCTTCATTGTAGTGGTCTGGAAGTGAATCCGCAATATCTCTGAGGTATGCCTGTAGTAACTTTTCCTCTCTGTCTTTTATAACCTCTTGGACATAATTATCTCATGCTTTAGGGTTTTCATCCTTTAGAGTTTATATTGGTAGATTTCGTTCCAATTCATCCTTTTTGTGGTCTTACAATTTGTGTGCATCATTTAATCTTCCCATTGGCCTTTGATCTGAGCCAGTTTCTTGCCTCCATTCTGTTTCCCCTGCCCTGCAGGCCTCCTCTCTTGTACTCTGCCCAACGGCTTTGGGGGACCACCTGGGCCAGAAGGGGAGCGAAGTCTGGCACCCCCTGATGCCAGCATCCTCATCAGCAATGTGTGCAGCATCGGGGACCATGTGGCCCAGGAGCTTTTTCAGGGCTCAGATTTGGGCACTGCAGAAGAGGCTGAGCGGACTGGGGAGAAATCTGGCCAGCACAGCCCCCTGCGGGAGGAGCATGTCACCTGTGTGCAGAGTAAGGAACCCTAGAGGATCTAGTCTCTTTCCCACAGCTGACTCCTAGATCGGAGTCCGGAGGCCTTACCTCACTCCTCTCTCTCTCCTCCACTCAGGCATCTTGGATGAATTCCTTCAAACTTACGGCAGCCTCATCCCCCTCAGCACTGATGAGGTAGTAGAGAAACTGGAGGACATTTTCCAGCAGGAGTTTTCTACACCTTCCAGGTGAGGCATGAAAGAGATGCTCTTTGGAAGAGGGCTGGGACCGGGGAGATGGGGTGAGAATGCTGCTGCCTTTTCTCCCATAGGGATGTAGTCAGGGAGGAGGAGGGAGCTAGAACTGAGGGGAGGAATCTGCAGGCAAGATGCCAAGCCCCTGTGAGCCAACCGGGAGGGGCTTTACGTGGGACCCTGAAATACCACGTGTACCTAAGTATTCATGTACCTCTTACTGGGGAGTAAGCCTTTAGCAAGTCCTCAAAAGGACCCATGACCGAAAAAAAGAAAAAAAAAAAAAGGTTAGTTTTAGATTCTTATTCTAGGCAGTAGAAGGTACTTCTGTGTGCCCTAGCCCCCTCGTCTCTTGTGTGACTCCACCCTTGGCCTACCCAGGAAGGGCCTGGTGCTGCAGCTGATCCAGTCATACCAGCGGATGCCAGGCAATGCCATGGTGAGGGGCTTCCGAGTTGCCTATAAGCGGCATGTGCTGACCATGGACGACCTGGGGACCTTATATGGACAGAACTGGCTCAATGACCAGGTAAGGAGGCATGCAAAAACAGGCCCAAGAGGGGATTCAGGGAGCAGGGTGTCTGGGGCCCTCTGCATGGGGGAGCCCTGTACCCATGCCACACCCTCCATGGCAAGTAGCCTCCCATCTTCTCCCCAGGTGATGAACATGTATGGAGACCTCGTCATGGACACGGTCCCTGAAAAGGTAGGCCTAACCAGATACTTCAGTCCCTGCAAGAACTTCTGCAGTTTTAAGCAGCTTTTTCAGTCCCTTTCATCTCCTCCATTTTACATGAAGAGGGTCTTTCTTTCTGGGGAGAGGGAGTAGAAGGTAATTTGTTCAATTCAAATCTGTAATCTTGGTCCTGAACTTAACAATTCTAGTCCTTTCCTCCAGTCTGTAGTGTTTTTCCCCTATGGCTAACCCCACAGATTGGAGTGGGAAGCTATAAGATGAGGTTAAAAATAGTTTGTGTTTTTACCCTCAGTGAGTTGGACTAGAGTTTGTTGAAACCAGTCCTTAGAGCCATAATGAAATGGAGTGGGCTGGGGAGAGGACACTTAGCAGGAGGGCCTGAGGTCTTTTAATTCCATCCAGCTCTTTTGTATCATTGGCACAGGTGCATTTCTTCAACAGTTTCTTCTATGATAAACTCCGTACCAAGGGTTATGATGGGGTGAAAAGGTGGACCAAAAACGTGAGTTATGAATTCACCTCTACTTGTGTAACTCCTTGCCTCTAAAGAAGAGTTCTGTTTCCTGTGAGCCCTTTCCTCAACCCTGTTTATTCAAACTTTCAAGTATTTATTAAATGTCTTCTGTGTGCCAGGTGCTGTTCTGGGCACTAAGGATACAGTATTAAATAAGGAAAACTTCTTGCCTTTATGGGGTGAGAGTAAATATGCAAGTTAAATTTCAGCTAGTGATAAGTGCTGTGAACAAATTAAAACAGTAATGTGGTAGCATGGGGGTGGGTACTTTAGATTGGGTGGTCTGGGAAGGCCTCTGTTAGCTGAGACTTGAATGACAAGGAGCTAACCCTGTGCAGATCTGGGGCAAGGGTGTTCTAAGCAAAGGGGACAGCAAGTACATGGGACACAAAGTGAGAAAGAACGTTTGAGGGTCAGAGGGCCTGTGTGGTTGGAGCAGAGTGAGCAAAGGGAAAACGATAGAAAATTTGGTCAGAGAGTAGATAACGTGAGGCATGGAGGGTAGATTTTTTTTTTTTAAATAAATTTATTTATTTATTTATTTTTGGCTGCGTTGGGTCTTCGTTGCTACGCACGGGCTTTCTCTAGTTGTGGTGAGCGGGGGCTGCTCTTCATTGCAGTGCGGTGGCTTCTCTTGTTGCGGAACACGGGCTCTAGGTGCGCGGGCTTCAGTAGTTGTGGTGCACGGGCTTAGTTGCTCCGCAGCATGTGGGATCTTCCCGGACCAGGGATCAAACCCACGTCTCCTGCGTTGGCAGGTGGATTCTTAACCACTGCGCCACCAGGCAAGTCCCGAAGAAGGGTAGATCTTATTCTTTGTGTTCTGAGAAGCCATTGAAGAGTTTTAAGCAGGGTGGGAAGTGCCTCATGTTTTAAACTCCTGTTTCAATGATAGATTGAAAGAGGCAAGAGTGGAAGCAGGCAGGCTAAATGGAGTAGCCGAGAAGTCCACATGAGAAACTTGGACCAGAGTGGTAAAGGCAGAAATAGAAGTAGTTTTATCTAGGATAAATTTTGCCGGTAGAACCAATAGGACTTTCTGATGGATTGGACATGAGAAATGAAGAAAAGATAAGATTCAAGGGATGAAGGGGAGCCAGCTTGGCGGTGGGGGGGGAGTTCTTTTCCCCTGTCCAGTTAGTTTACCTGCCCTCTGATTCAAAGGCCAGGAAATTTCTACATTGAGGTGGGGCCGTTGACTCCAGCATTTCTTAATTCCTGTCTCCAGGTTCAACAGCTTACACCCTCAGGGACCTGGCAGGCCTTCTTCTGGTAGAGGCAGGGTGACATGCAGTGGAAAGAACTTGGCTTTCTATATGCCGGTGTTTAAATCCCACCTCTGCCATTTCTTACTTCTGTGACCTTGAGCAAGTTACTTTACTTTTCCAAGCCACAGTTTCCTGATGCGAACTTTCTCAGAGGATTGTTGTGAGCGTTAACTGATTGAGCATCTATTAGGTGCCATGCATTGTTCTTAGTGTATCATGGATATTAACTAGTTTAATCTGCATAACAAACAGGTGAGGGTAGGTACTGTTATTTTCACCCTCTTACAGAAAAGGGAACTGAGGTACAGAGAGTTATTAAGTAGCTTGCCTATGGTCATACGCTAGTAAATGGAAGAGCTGGGTTTGAACCCTGAGAGTCTGGCTCCAGGATCCTGAGCCTGGGTTCTTAGCTACTAAGCACTTGTACCTTTAATGTGTGAAAAGTACCTGGCCCTGTCCTGGGCTCTCGAGTGTTTGTTCTGCACCACCTCCTCTGGCCTGCCTTCCTCCTTAAGCCCAAGAATCCAGACATCCAGATGCTGAGCCTTGCCTCACAGTCCAGGGGCTGGGTATTGAGTTCTCCCACTTGGCTCCTTGCCTGCTCCTCCTTTAGAACCCTCCTGGCAATAGGCAGGATTCCTGTGCTGTCTTACCTGATCTCCAGCACTGCTTCCTTAGGTGGACATCTTCAATAAAGAGCTACTGCTAATCCCCATCCACCTGGAGGTGCATTGGTCCCTCATCTCTGTTGACGTGAGGCGGCGCACCATCACCTATTTTGATTCGCAGCGCACCCTGAACCGCCGCTGCCCTAAGGTTTGAGAGGGAACGGGAAAGATGGGCAGAATGTGGGGAGGAGATCCAGTGGCAAGGCATTTCAGGCAGAAGGGTGGGTTTGGGGTCGCTGAGGAGCAACCTGGGCTTGGTGCCTGTGACCACCACAACTTGGGTTCCGTTGGGAAATGTAGGGGCATCACTTCCTCCTTTTCTCCATCTACATAGCATATTGCCAAGTATCTACAGGCAGAGGCAGTGAAGAAAGACCGGCTGGATTTCCACCAGGGCTGGAAAGGTTACTTCAAAATGGTCAGTTTCTAGAGGAGGGTTATTGGGGGGGGGGTTTGGGGGCATGGTAGGAGGCAGAAGTTGAAGCCATACTTGTAGGGTCTCCTCCAGGAGAAGGGCTTACCTTCTTTTTATTCTCTAGAATGTGGCCAGGCAGAATAATGACAGTGACTGCGGCGCCTTTGTGTTGCAGGTAAGCAGATACCAGTTGGGTTAAAGAGTTGGGAGGGAGGCGGGAAGCTGTTCTGCCTCTCTCATTTGGCTCACAGCCACTTAGGGAGCGGGAGTAAGCTTCTGTGTTAGAATGCAGAAACCCTGATTTCATTGTCCTCTCTTGGTTTCTCCATACTGCATGGGGACTGGGTGTGTGGTCCTTGGTCTCTGGCCCTGATATAGCTGCCTTCTGATCCCCTAATGCAAAGTATTTTCTCTGTTAACACTAGGTATTTTATGTACCAAATAGGAACATTGGCTTTAGAGTCAGACTTCTTTTGAGCCCCAGTCTATGGGACTTTGGCTTCCTTTGTGAAATGGGAATGTTCTCGGAAAGATCCAGTGAGATGTGTATCATACAAAATATGTAGCACAGGTCCTGATTTGGGGGGGATGCTCAGTAGATGGTTCTCATGGCCTGCTTTGTTAACACCCAGTATTGCAAGCACCTGGCCCTGTCTCAGCCATTCAGCTTCACTCAGCAGGACATGCCCAAACTTCGTCGGCAGATCTACAAGGAGCTGTGTCACTGCAAACTCACTGTGTGAGCCTCGTATTCCAGGCCTCAAGCCCATTCATTAATGGGCAGGGGGACATGGGAGACCCTTCCTTCCCAAGAAACTCCAGTTCCCTTTGTCTCTAGCCTCTTCCCACCCAATTCCCTTTGGATTTTCATATTTAAATGTTTTAATTGATTTCTGTATTTTTTTTTCTTTGAGAGAACATTTGTTGATTTCTGATGTTCAGGGGTTAGCCATGGAAAATCCCCTTTTTCCTTCTGTCTACAGGGGAGTATGGCCTTGTGGCCTGGGTGGGGCAGTCATCTCCCTTCCATGTGCAGGGCGGGGGGGGCAGGAAAATCTGTGCTGGGGTGGTGGGCGGGCAATGGGATTACTGCCTGCCAGATCTTCAAACTTTTTTTTATATATATATATATATTAAATACCATGGTCCTTCTCTGGTCAATAAAGGATCCTTTGGAGATACATAGTGGTGGTCTTCCTTAAGGGGCCTCAAACTAGTGGATATCTCTCTAGCTTTCCTCCAGTCAATGCTGTTAGCTACCCTTTCATGGATCTTGAGACTTACGGGGGGCGGGGGGCCAGCTTTCCATCCGTGGCTCAGACAGTGCCAAGACCATGTCTTCAACCAAAAGGATCCCCCAGCAGGGGGAGCCAGGGCTGGAAGGAGGGAGAGTAGGTAAGCCTCAAAAATACGGGAGCTTGAGAGGTGCTGAGGTTGGGAACACAGCATACTTAAGGGAGCCCACCAGGATTCATGACAGCAACCCCAAATGCTCTTAAGCCCGTTAAGTCAGTTCCTTCATCCTTTCTCCCTCCAGCCCGGGGCTATGGCCCTTGATTCCATTATCGCTGTACATTCGGAGTTGGTGTCCGATTTATCTTTGCTGCAGGAGAGAACAAAATTAAATGTGGGTCCAGTGGAGACCTGCAGCAGAGGTAGAAGGAAGTGCTGGTCCCGGGAGCCCGGAAGTCCCTGGAGGCTGAAACCTCGCCCCCCTTGCGTGATAGGGTCTGCTAGGCCACATGACCAGGGCACTCTCGCCTCCGCACGTGTAGGGGTGCAGGGCACCAAGATGGCTGCCAGGCCTCGAGGCCTGAGTCCTGTATGTCACTTCCGTACCGGCAAGAACGGCGGGCCCTTTAGCCAATGAGGCTGTGGGGCGGGCCTTCACCTTGATAGGCACTCAAGCTATCCAATGGTGGCTGCGTGCCAGAGCGCCGACGAATGAACGTCACGCCGGGTTGCTGAGCGGCGGCAGGCGGAGCTGAGGAGGCCAAGCCAATGCGATGGCTGGGGCGGGGTCGGGCTCTCTATAAGTTGTCGGTAGGCGGGCACTCCGCCCTAGTTTCTAAGGATCATGTCTGCGAGTCAGGATTCCCGGTAAGAAAGACATTTGCAAGAGATTGTGGCTACTTACCCTGCCGTCCCTTCCGAGGACCCCGCCGGGGGACGCTGAGGTTCACCGCCCTAGGCCCCCCCAGGGTTGCGGGGCGACCAAGCCGGGAGCACCCTTGGGGGGGGTGAGGGGCGGGTCCACGGCCGACGTTGCCGCCAGGGCCTAGGCAGAGGCCGAGGACGGCCCAGGTTTCGGGGCTCGGCGCGCGAGGTGCGCGAAGCCCCGGCGCTGAGCCGGGCGGCGAGGTCGCGACCTGGCGTGGGAAAGAAAGGTGGAGGCGACCGTGCGTGGCCCGGAGCCGCCGGTCCGGTTGCCTCACTGCCGGAGGGAGGGCTCGCGCGATCGGGATTCCGGAGGATTCTGACGGTACCACTCGCCGAAGGTGGGGGTGCCTGCGTCCTCAAATCCAGTCGCTGAGTCGCGTGGAGCTATGGGTCGGGGGAGAAGAAGCCGGCCGTTCAGTGTGCTGGTTTTCTTGACGGCCAGGACCGAGCCTAACCCCGAGGAGCGGCCGCGTGAGGCACCAGGAGCCCACCCGGCGCCGGGCGGGCGGGTCCATTTTGCCGCACAAGCCGGGCAATTGGCAAACTGCGGATGGTCAGGTCCACTTTCCTTCGGGGGTGAGCGGCCTGAGGTATGGGAGGGCGACGCCATTTCGCGACGGGGGCGGGCGGGATGTGGTTTGTTCCGGGGGGGGGGTGGACGCCGCCGAGTGGTCGAGGGAGCAAGCACATGGCGTCCCGAGGTGTTCCCCTCCCCCAGTCCGCTTCGCTTCTAAGTGTTGTGCAATCTCCCCCTTTGCTAGCTCGGCTGGGGCTCATTGTGCGCGAGGCCGCCACCGCCCGTGGCCTCCCACATCCGGGCACTGCGAGGGGGGGAGATGGGCTCGAGGGAGTGGGGGAGGGCGCGGGCTGTATGACGTGGGGGGAAGGGGAAGTCCTACCCTGGCATCTGGGGAGGGGAGGGCGGGACTTCCGGCGCGCAGGGGCCACGGTGGGAGGTGCACGCGTTGGGGCTTGGAGCGTCAGGCTCAGGACACGTGGACCCGGAGGCAGGCACCACCTCCGCGCCCCTTAAGCGCAGATCGGTTCCTTCCAGACTCTGGGTCTTCTAGGAAGGTTATTCTATCATGTCGGGGTCGGCTTGACTTGATCCGCTCCCGAGATGGGGCCTGACTCAGTTGTAAAGTAACTATTCTGTTTTCTGGGAACACGTGGGGCTTGGATTAGGGAGTGAAGGCTGATGGCATCATGCAAGGTTGGTTTGCTGGTAGGAAGAGGCCGGCTGTCAGGATTTCTACATACTGTATTTTTAAACCGACAGATCTAGAGACAATGGCCCCGATGGGATGGAGCCCGAAGGCGTCATCGAGGTGAGGTTGGACCCCTCCCACCATTATCCTTTAACTCTGGGAAAGGCAGTGCCACTGGCATTGTTCTTTGGCTTTTGACGTGGTGGTTTAGTGAATACACCAGTGATTGAAATCCAGGATTCAACTGTACTACGTAACATAAAACTCCCAGGTAGTTAGACATGACACCTTAACTCCCTTGCAGAAATTTGTTTAAAATACTTAAGTTTTTAAAGTGTGTTTAAAACATGTCACTCAGATTCTGTTCTCCTTTCTACAACATCCAGGTTCACTGTTTACAAGTGGGCTGGCCCCTTAGGGGGGTTTCCCAGGTCATGTAGAACCATCAACCATCTGGCTTCCATGGGGAGAAGAGAGGTTGTGGGCTCTGAAGCTATGGTGCAGGCACAAGGTCCTGTTTACTCCAATGCAAGAGCACAGCCTTATTTCTATT
The DNA here is from genome assembly GCF_028564815.1 of Eubalaena glacialis. NCBI lineage: Eukaryota > Metazoa > Chordata > Mammalia > Artiodactyla > Balaenidae > Eubalaena > Eubalaena glacialis. The sequence goes on along the minus strand of NC_083734.1, from coordinate 10,054,868 downwards.
TTAATTTCTTTGTTTTCTGTAGAGTAACTGGAATGAGATTGTTGACAGCTTTGATGACATGAACCTTTCGGAGTCACTCCTCCGTGGCATCTACGCCTACGGTTTTGAGAAGCCTTCTGCCATCCAGCAGCGAGCCATTCTTCCTTGTATCAAGGGTAAGACCCTTCTGCCCCAGAACAAGTTCTGGACTGTCCCTGGCCTGGGTAGAGTGGCGCCTGGTTGGTGGTGCCTGTCTCATATCAGCCAGGGACAAAGTAACTCCTTGTTTATCCCAGCTTGGCTTTTGGTTTGTGCCCATGTCTGGTTCATGCCCTGGAAACATGGATTGCTGGTTTAATTTCAACAAGGTAGTGTTTTAGCCAGATCATGCTGGCTTTTTACAGCTGTATTTCTAGCCCAATTTTGTGCAGTACTAAATGACTGAAACCTGGCCTGATTTTCCAGATCTGTTCTTGTTTGGATACTGTGTTGTCATGTAGAGTCTGAAGCACTTACTGCTGGGCACATATTTCTATTGGTTGTTTATTGATCTCATTCAGCAGGGCTGTTCAATGTCCCACGAGTCCAAAGAATGCTTTCTACCATATCAAATATCTCTCCTAATTTGTGTTTAGGTTACGATGTGATCGCTCAAGCCCAATCTGGGACTGGGAAAACGGCCACTTTTGCCATATCAATTTTGCAGCAGATTGAATTGGATCTAAAGGCCACCCAGGCCTTGGTCCTGGCACCCACTAGAGAGTTGGCTCAGCAGGTGAGTTTACCTTTCTTCCCTTGGAGGACTTATTTAGAAGTGATTAGCATAAACCAGAAATCAGAAGTTATGTGCCCCAACTCCTACCACTTTTGGAAGACCTGAAGTATGGGGAAAAGAGATGATGTAAAGTCAGTTGATGACTTTTATGTCTCAAGACTTACTAGGTAAATTGTAAGCCTTTTCCTCACCAAACACTGTAAGCATCCCTTACTCCACCCATTTCCTGAGTCAGACGGGAAGGCTGCTGGGTGGAGCCTGGCCGGCTGGGCAAGTTTGGCTGTTTTATGAACAAAACCCCCTGGCAATGGGCAAAGAGACACCTGATTGGTGGTGGTGTCTTGTATCAGGGGCAAAGCAGATGTCTAGTCCTTTCTTCATCGTAGCTTGATGCCTGGGTTGGTGGCCAGAGCTGTTTCATGGCTGGGGCACATAAAATGTTGGGCTATTTTCCTGGGTCTTGGAGGGGAGGAAGATCAGAAACACTTGTCTCATAAGTTGATTATTGAGTTTAAGGGAATGTATTCTTACAGTGTTCTACGGAGGTATCGTGGTCATTCTATGCCTAACTTCTGAACAAAGGCAGTGTAAGCAAGAAGTTACAGTAGAGCTCCACTCGAGGGCCCTTAACGTTTAGAACATGCTTTAAGAGTGAACATGCCATCTAATATAGGCAGGAGTACAACAGTACATAGGTGTCATTCCACGCACAAAACTAATTGCTGTGACCCATCAAATAAATGGGTCACACAGTTGACTTCCAGAAAGCTGTGAGGTCTAATCGGTTAAGAAGCCATATTGAAGTTATTTCAGGGGGCCATTATTGTGAATCAGTGTGTACATTCAGGAGCCAGACTGAGTTCAAATTCTGAGACTGCCATTTATCAGCAGTCTAATCTTAATTAGATAGTTTAACCTACCTGTTTCTTGCTTAAGAAGTGAGCTTAATAGTGTTTGTCTCAGAGCTGGAAAGAATAAAATACATAAGCACTTAAAATGGTGCATGGCAGTTGTAGCTAATATACAAGCACTTATGTTTTTCTGCTTCAGATACAGAAGGTAGTTATGGCCTTAGGAGATTACATGGGTGCCTCGTGCCACGCCTGCATTGGGGGTACCAATGTGCGTGCTGAGGTGCAGAAGCTGCAGATGGAAGCTCCCCATATCATCGTGGGTACCCCAGGCCGTGTGTTCGACATGCTTAACCGGAGATACTTGTGTGAGTGTACAGTTTTCTAGCCCTCTGGGTCACTTCCTTATGCATGCCTTTCCAGTTTCTTAACGTGGCCACAATTTGATTCCCAATGATATCCTCTGAGAGTTGCTCTGTGATGAACCCCATGCGTGTCACCTGAGCCTGGCTTCCCTGTCATCTCAGCCCAGGTAGTGTTCTACTTCCCAGGGCTATTGTCTGGCCTGGCAAGGGGGTCCCAGGCAGAGGATCAGTCTTTGTTTTCTGAGAGCAGACCGCCTGTCCCTGTTTTTTTTTTATTGGGAAAGTTAGGTGTAGTTCACACTTCTCTAGTAACTACCTGTTGGTGTTCTTCTTTCTGCAGCTCCCAAGTACATCAAGATGTTTGTACTGGATGAAGCTGATGAAATGTTAAGCCGTGGGTTCAAGGACCAGATCTATGACATATTCCAAAAGCTCAATAGCAACACCCAGGTGAGGAGGACATTGGGGTCTTGCTTGCATGGCTGACAGTTGCTTTGTATAGGTTGTGGTGTGCTTGGGGTGATGATGGAGCATTATCAAGTGCCAAAGGAGGGACTTCCCTGGCAGTCCAGTGGTTAAGATCCGGCACTTCCAATGCAGGGGGTATGGATTCGACCCCTGCTCGGGGAACTAAGATCCCACATGCCACGTGTTGTGGCCAAAAAGTTAAAAAAAAAAAAAAAAAAAAAATCTTGGATGATATCCAGGTATCTAAAAAAACACAAAAGTTCCAGGGGAACCATGGAGTTCTGGAGTATCCCCTACCCTGAGACTGCTCTTTTTTTTCATTAGGTGGTTTTGCTGTCGGCTACAATGCCTTCCGACGTGCTTGAGGTGACCAAGAAGTTCATGAGGGACCCAATTAGAATTCTTGTCAAGAAAGAAGAGTTGACACTGGAGGGTATCCGCCAATTCTACATCAATGTGGAACGAGAGGTGGGGCCCAGTGCAGGAGGCGGACCTGGTGGTAAGTTGTTGGGTATAGCCCCTGACTGATCTCCCCCCACCCCACCAGGAGTGGAAGCTGGACACACTGTGTGACTTGTATGAAACCCTGACCATCACCCAGGCAGTCATCTTCATCAACACCCGAAGGAAGGTGGATTGGCTCACTGAGAAGATGCATGCCCGAGACTTCACTGTCTCTGCCATGGTGAGGTTTCTCCACCTTGTTTTACCAGCAGTGTCACATGTCAGGGTCCTACTCACAGTCAGTTCTCTCAGAACCAACACACCTACTTGTTACACCGTTCTATTTCCTGTTCTAGCACGGAGATATGGACCAAAAAGAACGAGACGTTATCATGAGGGAGTTCCGCTCTGGCTCTAGCAGAGTATTGATTACCACTGACCTACTGGTAAGTAGAAGGGCATTTGGACAAGAGTGGAAGGAAGATGGAAGAATCCAAGGTGATTCCCTCTTCCAAGGGGCCTGCTAGTGCCCCTCTTCAGGAAAGTAGCAACTTGGAATAAAATCTGGCATGCCTCAGGTTTCTGGGGAGAGGGGATGTTTGTTTCCTTGCCTTCCTTTGGCTGCCTACATGTATGCTTAAGTCTCTTCTGAATAGACTTACGGTGTCCTCTCATTCACACACTGAAGCTGCCTTCTTTCTGGACATAGGCCAGAGGCATCGATGTGCAGCAGGTTTCCTTAGTCATCAACTATGACCTCCCCACCAACAGGGAAAACTACATCCACAGGTAAATGCAGATCTGGACTGTTAACCAACCCAGTCCCCTCCTGCCCAATCCTCCCTGCACGGAAGCTTCTGATTTTCTCCGTCTCCCTTATCCTCACTTACTCTAAGGGTCCCCTTGTTTTCCAGAATCGGTCGAGGTGGACGTTTTGGCCGTAAGGGTGTGGCTATTAACATGGTGACAGAAGAAGACAAGAGGACTCTTCGAGACATTGAGACCTTCTACAACACCTCCATTGAGGAGATGCCCCTCAATGTTGCTGACCTCATCTGAGAGGGGCTGTCCTGCTACCTAGCCCCAGCCAGGGCTCAATCCTTGGGGGGCGCTGAGGAGCAGCAGGAGGGGGGAGGGAAGGGAGTCAAGGGATGGACATCTTGTCATTTTTTTCTTTTTTTTTTTTTTCTTTGAATAAATGTCACTTTTTGAGGCAAAAGAAGGAACCGTGAACATTTTAGACACCCTTTTCTTTGGGGTAGGCGCCGTCTCTTCTCCCAAAAACACTAATCCATTTCCCTAACCTAGTCAACCTCCAAACCCCAGAGGCTCTCCCCACCCCACCTGAATTCCTCTGAAAATGATTCAGTGGGGGCTACAATGTCACTCCACCTCATTTGCTGGACCAAATCTGGAGGGAGAACCCCCGAGTTAGGTGGCCCAGGGGGTTGTCCCCAGGTGGGGGGAGTAGGGGAGAGAAAATGGTAGCCATTTTTACATTGTTTTGTATAGTATTTATTGATTCAGGAAACAAAGACAAAATTCTGAATAAAATGACTTGGAAACTGCCTGCCTTGGCTTGTCATTTCTTACCTCCCCTTCCCTCCCATCTGCTATTGGGTACAGCTCTACTCCCTTCTGTTGAGCTTTTGTTGTTGTTGACTGGAAAATGGTCGTGTTAACTGGATAATATGACCTTTCTGGAAGGGGCTGGGCAGACCATCATAAGTACCTCACGTGTCTCAGCAAAGAGGAAGCAACAGACGGAGAGGAAAGGGAGTGGAAATAAATGTTCAAATCGTACATCCTATTGAACTCTCCCAGGGAGGGGCTGCTGGCTCCATAATCACTTGTCACAACCACTAAGCATGTTTTGCTGAGGCAGACAAATGAATCCCCAAGGATCCACTTACCCAAAACTCCATCTCACTATCCACATGACACATGCTGATAGCCCCTACTTCGGTGACACCAGAGCCAATCATCTAACTCTGACAAAATTTTAATGACTAAGAGATTGGTGGCTGGGACTGAGGTGCCTGAGTCAGGCTGGGGGTTGGGTTACCTCAGTTACAGGAAGTCGAAGATTTATTTCCTCTTTTTCCAAACGAACGAAGGCAGAGGGTATAGGGTTGATTGAGCAGGCAGCTGGTACCGACACAGAGCCAAGCTGGACTCTGGGCGGAGGCTGCTCTGTCATGAGGTTGGCTGTGCTCTTCTCTGGGGCCTTGCTGGGTCTACTAGCAGGTAAGGAGAAAGGGGACCGAAGGGGAGGGGGCCCCTGGGAAGGAGCCTGCCCCTGGGTTGCTAACCAGTCTTTCCTCTGAAAGCCCAGGGGACAGGGAATGACTGTCCTCATAAAAAATCGGCCACTCTGCTGCCATCCTTCACGGTGACACCTACAGCTACAGAAAGCACAACAAGCCCTGGAACAACCAGCCACAGAACGACCACTTACACAGCTAGCACCACTCATAAAACTACCACCACAGGCACCACCAGCCACGAGTCTTCAACAGCCACTCAAGCCACTCACCATCCTGCTACCACCACCAGCCACGATTCTTCAACAGCCACTCAAGCCACTCACCATCCTGCTACCACCACCAGTCATGGAAATGCCACAGTTTATCCAACAAGCAACAGCACTGCCACCAGCCCAGGACCCTCCACCAGATCCCCCCGCCCAGGACCACCTCCACCCTCTCCAAGTCCTAGCCCAGGCTCCAAGGAGGCGATAGGAGACTACACTTGGACTAACGGTTCCCAGCCCTGCATCCGGCTCCAAGCCCAGATTCAGATTCGAGTTCTGTACCCAACGCAGGGTGGAGGAGAGGTAAAGCTAAAAAACAGTAGAGGACATAAGGGGAAGGGAATGAGGCCTTCTGCTATGGTTCAGAAGGGAAAGAGGAAGAGTAAAGAAGTAGACGAATACAGGGCGAAGACAAAGGGAAAAGGGAACCTTGGATGGCACAGCTGTGTAGTCTTGTGACCCTCTCTCGTCTTTAACTTCTGCAGGCCTGGGGAACCTCTGTTCTGAACCCCAACAAAACCAAGGCCCAAGGGGGCTGTGAGGGTGCTCATCCCCACTTGCTCCTCTCATTCCCCTATGGACAGCTCAGCTTTGGATTCAAGCAGGTACTTAACCCTCATCCCTCACTCTCACCCTCCAAGTGCCCTACCCCTACCAACTTCTTGCCGCACTCCTTACTCTGTGTACCTGGATGCCACTCTCCCCTGCTGCCCTGAGTCTTCCTGGTCACCTCCCCAGGAGCCACTGCAGAGCACGGTCTACCTGAACCATGTGACTGTGGAGTACAACGTGTCCTTCCCCCAGGCAGCGCGTGAGTAACCTTCCCTTTCTCATCACTTGCACTAGATGTCTGGGCTCCTGAAGGGACCTAGGCTGGGGGTATGGTGGCGATGTGGATATGGAGCTGACCCTTCCTCGTTCTTTCAGAGTGGATATTCTCCGTTCAGAATTCATCCCTTCGAGATCTCCAAACCCCTCTGGGCCGGAGCTTCAGTTGCAGAAACGCAAGCGTCATTCTTTCACCAGCTTTCCACCTTGACCTGCTCTCCCTGAAGCTACAAGCTGCTCAGCTGCCCCCCACAGGGGCCTTTGGACCAAGTAAGACCTATTCCTTCCCTCCTAGAATTTTCCCACTGCACTGAAAGCCCTCCCCCCCAAGGCCTATAATCTCCCTTCCTGCACCCCCAAATTTCCTCCCCCTCTCAAGCTTGTCAGAGCTAGGGTAACTGTCCTCCCCTCCTCTATAAGACTCTGCCCAGGCTCCCCTTTTGTTTTTTGCTCTGAGTCATCTAGGTGGGCCAGCCCCTCACCAATCTCCTACTTCCCAACATCCCCCATTCCCTCCTCCCTCCTTCCACCTTTATTCCAACCACCACCGTTGTGATGCCTACTTGCCCTATCTTTCCGCCAGGTTTCTCTTGCCCCAGTGACCAATCCATCTTGCTGCCTCTCATCATTGGCCTGATCTTACTCGGCCTCCTCACCCTGGTGCTTGTTACCTTCTGCGTCATCCGGAGACGCCCACCCACTTACCAGCCCCTCTGAGCATTTGTCCCAACAGCCAGGGCACCAGGAGGTGCCCTAATGTCTCACCACTCAACTGACTCAGAGACAAAGTTATCTTCCTTCCCTGTCTTGATGAACAAAAGCAGAGATAATGCAATCGGGAGGCATGAGGAGAGAGATGTTTATTAAATATGACTGATTCCCCCTCCCCCATCTCCAGTGGGAGAATAATAAAACTTGATCAAATCTTTATCCTTGGTTTTCCTTGTCCTTCCTGCCAGGATTAAAAGCCATAAGTTTCTTGTCACACACCTTTCTGTACCTTCCATGGTTGAGTCTTGGGGAGCCAGGAACAGCTGGTGAGGGGGGATGAAAATGTCGCTGTGTGGCCCAATGCCCTCATGGGTTCATCCTTCGAAGCCTGACACAGCTGGTGTCAAATCGGCCTCGCCTCCCTTCCTCCTCTTCTTCTGGGGCCCCTGGCTACTCCAGTTCCCTCTCTCCTCCAATCCAGTGGAGCCACCCATCCCAGCAGCCTTCTTCCCAACCTTCATATTACAGTTACAGGCGAAGTAGACAGCAACAGCAATGAGTGTGGGTGGGATGGTCACAGCCCTGCCCTGCCCTGTTTCAAATGCCCTGCCCTACCCACTGTGCCCAGGCCTAGCGAACAGCCTGGATTAAACTCTCCCCGCACCTGGGATGCTCCTATCTCACCTGCAAAGGGTTTTCATCAACCACGGGAACAATGCGTACTCTGAACTCCACATACAATCACCCTCTGTGCTCCTGGGAACAACATGCCTCCAGCCTGGGCTACCCACGGAGCCAACCCTTAAGTCCCTGGTGGTGGCGCACCTAGTGGTGGTGGATGGCACCTCCCAAGGCAGCCTGAATCCAGATTCTTCAAAGCACCTCCCTGACCAATAAGTGCCAGACCCTTTACAGTCAGCTATGAGCATCCCCGAGGCCAGAATGGGACCCTTCCAGTTGTAGGAGCCGTGTAAGGCTACAGAAAGCAGCCATCAGGACCTGCAGACCCAGCCCTTTGAGCGCAGCACGTGGCAGGGACCCAACAACCACACCACCGCCTCGCCGACACCCCGTTATGACCTTGCTGACTGTGGTGCGGGAGTCCCCGAAGGATGTGGTACTCCCAGCAGGCGCCCAGCCACCAGAGCGTGATGGCCAGGCCCATCTCCACCGAGATGGCCGAGAGCTGGCGTCCCGGCACTGGGGGGCGGAGCGCATCGCTCCCGCCGCGTAATCCAAGATGCCCTTTCCCAAGGCTAGCTGCTGGGCCCCCTCGGCCTGGCCCAAGCCCTGGCTCAGCATGTGGTCACAGGAGGCCGAGGAGCGGGCCTTGGCCTAGAGGTGGCGCCCTCGGGCCAGTGGGGTGAGAGGGAACCCCAGGGCCCTCGTTTCACAGCGGCGGCCAGGGCTGAGCCCGCAGGCGTGTTAAAGGCGTTGCCGTCCCCCGAAACTGGTCTCACCTTCCCCACCTCCCCCTCCTCTGCTTCACTGTCCCGGCCCAGCAGTTGCTGGCGCACCCATCTGCGAAGGCCTGGGCGAACCTGAGGAGGGAGAAGCATGGGCCCGGCGCCTAAGGAGGGCTGCCTGGCTCAGACTGTCCCTCTCCCGTCGGTGCCGTGTCCTCTGGAGACGCCGAGATCACAGGAGAGAGAAAACTACAGAGGCCCCGCCCAACGCCATTTTGGAGACTCACGCTCCTTCTCTCTCAACTTCGAACAATGTAAAGTCAGCTGAAAGAAGACAAGATGGCGCCGAGCAGGAGGAGCGGAGAAAGGATGGAGGATAAATCTTGTTGCCGAAGCGGAAGCGTAAACAAAGGCGCGAATGATGGAACTGCGCAGGCGTACAGCTTTGGCACGCTTTAAAATTCGAGCACCAGGGTGGGCGCGTACAAAAACGTGGTCTCCGGGCGAGACCTATTTTACGCGAACGAAGGTGGGATGGAATAAGGCAGGGGCAGCCCTGCTTAGTCGCGAGAAGACGGGAGGCGGAGTGCCCGGAGCGCGCATGCGCACCGTAAGTCAATGGCGGTTTGAGGGGTTGGCGGAAGCTAGCTTTGCAATATGGCGACCGGGGTAGACGGGCCGCTCAAACGGATGCTGGTGCCGATTCTTTTACCTGAGAAATGCTACGACCAAATTTTCATCCAGTGGGACTTGCTTCACGGTGAGTTTTATTCGGCATCCGGTCAAAGTTGTGCTCCAGAGCCCTCCGGCCGTAAATGGGGCGTGAGTGCGGACTAAGTGACAGCAGTGACAGCTGCCACGGCGCGCGGGGCGGAAGTCGCTTCTGAGAGGGGCGGATATGTCTCGGCTCCGTAGAGGGAGGACTCCATATTTGGGCGAGAGGGGGGAGTCGCCGGGTGGGAGTAGTTCTTTGCTTTAGCGACGGTGAAAGACGAAAAGACTCAAATTTTACAAAACAAAGTTTAAAATCTGATTAGATCGTTCCAACCTTTAATAGATCTCTATACCTTCAGGAGCAAGGTTACACTTGATTCAAAGCCTCTGATGAATCCAGGCCTTCTGCGGCGCCCCCAAGAATCCTGCCATCCCAGTGGCTTTCCTTCCAGCCTCCACGTTTGCTCATGGTCGAATTTTGGAATTAACTTGTCTGCCTTTCTCCTTCTATCTACGAGGCGACGCCAGAGCAAAACCTGCTTCCGACATCAGACCTTTAGGGAAGGCTTCGCGGTCTGCCCCCGTCAGTTCTTGGTACCCCAGCTGTGCTCCCGGGACAGTGTTTTAGCCGCGTTCGTGACCCACGAGAATCTGACTACTACTGGGCCAGGCACCTTGGGGGTAGCGCTTCAAGGCTAGAGAAGATGTAGGTGGCTAGAGCATAAAAGCAAGCCCTGGAAGGGTCAAGTCCCTGAGTAGGGGCCAGAGACAGTGTTCAGGAATGAGTGATACAGAGGAAACCTATCCTTGGAGAAAGAAGACATGTGAAGTGGTTGCCTAGTGGCTCAGAGGCGGGGAAAAAAGGATCAGAGGACTCTTGGGCATTGCTCAGCTCTATACAGGGAAGCAAGGGAGAGGTTTGGAAGTCAGATCAAGGAGTTTAGATGTGATGGCAGGGAATGGAAGGTTGGGTCAGAGGAAAGGAATGCTAAAAGATGTTTTGGAAAGTCACCTTGTCTGAACGTGATATGATTTGGAGTAGGAAGAACTAGGCCTTTTTCACCTGCCTCCAGACCACCCAAGGCTTCCTTTGTTTGGGTATGTCAAGGTCTAAAGGAGCACTTCAAGCCTTTAGACCTGAGCTGCCTCCTGGAACCCCTGGCTTGGGTTCCATAAGTGTCATCTCTGCTTACCTCTTTTTGTCTTCTTAGTTCCCTGCCTCAAGATTCTCCTCAGCAAAGGCCTGGGGCTGGGCATTGTGGCTGGCTCACTTCTGGGTATGTTTCTTATCGTCTTCCCTTCCTGCTGTTGGGAGGTGGGTGGAGTGCTAAGATGCCATGAACTGGATGGGTCCCTTAACCAGAAGCGGGGCTAATATGCCTCCCAGTCTGCTCTGTAGCTGTCGTGCTGTGCTCCCAAGGGATGTCAGCCCCTCAGCCCTGCCCTTTTCATCCTCTTTCTCCAGTAAAACTACCCCAAGTGTTTAAAATCCTGGGAGCCAAGAGCGCGGAAGGGTTGAGTCTCCAGTCGGTAATGCTAGAGCTAATGGCGTTGACCGGGACCGTGGTCTACAGCATCACCAACAACTTCCCCTTCAGGTGAGGGGCCCCGCCCTTTATCTCCAAGGGTAAATGCTCACAACTCTAGTAAGGATTAGGGTGAGGGAGGTAAAAGGGCAGGAAAGCTTAAGCCTTTCTGGAACTCTAGCCATCATCTATGGTGATGAGAGGAGGTGAGAATCCCAAGAATGCCCAGTTTCCAATCCTGAGTCAAGCGGGTGGGGGCTGCCGGGAGGCAGGAGGTAAGGAACCAGCAGGGCTGTGGAGGACAGGGAATAATCAGAATTGGGTCCCCAAGATGGATGGGCTATGGAGGCTTTCCCTGCCTCTTTCCAGGCCCACGTTTCTTCCCCCCAACTCTTGACTCTGCAGCTCTTGGGGTGAAGCTCTGTTCCTGATGCTCCAGACAGTCACCATCGCCTTCCTGGTCCTGCACTACAGAGGACAGACTGTGAAAGGTGCTGAGGATTGACCCAAGAGCTGGCTGCAGCTGTTGGGAGCCCTGCTGGGAATGCAGGCCTGGGAAAGCCAAAAGACTCAGAGGTTGATGAGGACTCCTTATCTCCCTGTCTCCCAGGTGTTGCCTTTCTAGCGTGCTCCGCCCTGGTCCTGCTGGTGCTGCTTTCACCACTGACGCCCCAGGCTGTAGTCACCCTGCTCCAGGCCTCCAACATGCCTGCTGTGGTGGTGGGAAGGGTGGGTGCTGGGAACAAGGGAGAGGATGTTGGGAAGGGGGACTGGGTGAGGAGCAGAGGGGAAACCCAAAGTTTGGGGGTGTTGGACTGAGGGGAATGCAGAAATGTCATGGGAACATTGGACAAGTTCAGATGACAAAACGAAGGTTCTCAACTCCTCCCCAGCTGCTCCAGGCAGCCACCAACTACCGCAATGGGCACACGGGCCAGCTCTCAGCCATCACAGTCTTTCTGCTCTTTGGGGGCTCCCTGGCCCGAATCTTCACCTCCATTCAGGTGAGTGCACCTCCTCCCCTCTAGAGGGCACCCAAACCTCACCTTACCTCTCTCTCTCCCCATGGACTTAAAGCTGCTCCCTCTCTGGAGCCTTTTTTGGCTATGCTGAAGAGTAACCCTACCTGTGTCTCTCACCCAGGAAACTGGAGACCCCCTCATGGCTGGAACCTTTGTAGTCTCTTCCCTCTGCAATGGCCTCATCGCTGCCCAGCTCCTCTTCTACTGGAATGCAAAGGCTCCCCACAAGAAGAAAAAGGAGCAGTAGAGTTGAGCTGGCTCCTGGAGTACATTCCATGTTTCTATTTATCCACCCAATCTTGGGATCCTTCCCATCTGAACCAGTCTGCTGGTGTGACTTTTAATCATTCCCTGTTCTTCTGCAATTGCAGCTTTAGTGGAAATGCTTCATTGACCCAGATCCTTAGAAACGATAGGGGTAGCAATTTACAGGCTGACATTTAATCATTTAGCTGAGATTCTTTCTTTAGCAGAAGTTTCCAGCTACTTACCTATTCTGGGCAAAACTTACCCTGTCCCCCCCATTTCCCCACTTCCCTTCTGACCCTAGAGGACAGAGGCTGGACAGTGGAAGGGAATAGGTGCTTGTGGCTTCCTCCCTCCCGCACCCTGGCTCAGACTGTCTCCTGGACCCCAGTGCTTGGTGGGGGGCGGGGGAAGGGGGACAGAAGAATGACTCAGGCAGGGCCCCAGGGTGGGGTGTGGAGGTTCCTGCTCTGGCAGGTCCAGGCGGAAGGGAGTGGAGACTGCTGGTTCCTGCTGCAGTAAAGGGGAACAGAGATGGAACAATAAAGACTCAGAGACGTGGTGTAATCGTACAAAACTGTGTTCAGCCTACAAAAAAAAAACTGTCTTGTTTTGTTCCCATTGGCTTTCAGGGCTTTGGGGGGTACTGCCCACCTCCTCTGAACTGTGGTCCAACACAGTACTAGAACAGGGTTTGCAGCCTGGGAATGGTGGTGGTGGTGGTGGTGGTAGTGGGGTGTTTCTGGGTAGAAAAGGAGGATGGAAACCTTTCTGGGAGGTCCATGTCCATGAGGGTTAGAGGTGGGTTAGGGGCATGGGGGCCCCTGGGAGGGGAGCGTTGTACAGAGTGGGAGAGCCTGGGGGTGGGTAGGGGCTGTAAGGGGGGAGCAGCTCCCCCTGGAGCCTTGGGTTACTCTGAGGGAGAGAGCACGGCGAGGGGGCCTCCGGTTTACAGTGGGAAGAGCTGCAAAGAGAAACACCGGGGTTAGAAGGCACTTGGTCCCCTGGGTTGGAGGTGCCGAGCAGGGTCCCCAGCTTGCATATGGGGGCGGTTCTGAGCAGCTCTGCGCAGACAGGTATAACTTGTCACCCACCTACCCATCCCTGGCTCTCTGGGTCCCGCCGGTAGGGAACCGGACCCCAGGACGGCTTAGAGCAGCGCCGCCGCAGCCGTGTTGGGGCACGCTCAAGAGCGAGCTTGCGTGCTGCGCGCCTGTTTTCCTCTTTTGGGGCGGCAGGCCAGGAAGGGGTAGAGCTGGGCTTGGCCTGTCCTTGCCCCGGGGGCTGGGAGAGGAAGCTGGGTCACACGAGGGCCAGAATCGGGGGTGGGAAACGGGAAATTCTGGTAACTAGAACACGGTCACATCCAGGGCGCTGTGGTCTGCTCCTGCGGTGCCACCACCAACAGACTGTGATGGAAACGTCCTCTAGGAAGACCCTGTCTCCCCGGAACTCTCCCACCCTTCACGGGGCGCCCCCCAAACTCCTCCGGGAGTATCCCCTTCTTGGGTGGGCTCGGGGCCCCTGCCAGCCAGGCCCTCTGGTATCCGCCCCCACCCAGGCTGCAGGAGGGGGGCACATCCTCATCCCGCTCCCCGGGCACTCACCCGTAACCGCCAGGCAGGTAGGCTGTCGAGTAGTTGGGGGGCTGGTACCCAAAGCCTCTGCTCCCCTGGGTGGTCGTGTACCCGGGCCCCCAGACCGGCCCGCCGCCAGCCACGCCGCCGCTTCCCTGGCCGAAGTGGGGCGACCCGGCGCCCGCGCTCTTGGTCTTGCGCCGGGGCCGGTACTTGTAGTCGGGGTAGTCGCGCAGGTGCCGGGCCCGGAGCCGCTTAGCCTCTTCCACGAAGGGCCGCTTCTCGTCCTCGCCCAGCAGCTTCCACTGCGCGCCCAGGCGCTTGGAGATCTCCGAGTTGTGCATCTTCGGGTTCTGCTGCGCCATCTGGCGGCGCTGGGCGGAGCTCCACACCATGAACGCGTTCATGGGCCGTTTCACCTTCTCTAAGGGAAGCCCCCCGGAGACCACTGGGCTCCCGGCGCCCTCCCGCTCCTGGGAGCCCGAGGACGAGGAGGGAGGGGCCGTGGGAGTGGGAGGTTCCAGGCTCCAGGCCTGGTCCTGTGAGGAGCCGGGTAGCGCCATCGGGGGTGAAGGGAAGCCTTAAGAGGGCGTCCTACACGCCCTCCCCTCCAAAGTGAAACGTTGATCCCCAAACCCGGTATCCTTAAAATGGAAGTGCCTTCCTAGTCCGGAGTCGTTACAGAGAGACTCGTGTCTTTAAAAGGTATATATATCGTCCCCAAGTTCAGAGTCCTTATAATGGAGCCCCTGCCACCAACCAATCCGGCACGTTCGGGGAGTCGAGCGCAAAATCCGCTGTCTGGTACCCAGTCCTGGATAGGTTGTGCTCTTTCCTTGTGGCTGCGAGGTCCCCGACCCAGCCTCGCTCCCCCTACTAGCTGCCGGCCACTGGCCCGGGCTTCGGTGAAGGCGGTAAACCTTCGCGCTCTGGGGTCCCGCAGCTGCCAGGAGGCACAGCCCAGGTGCCACAGCCCTCTCTCACCTGGCCTCAGCGTCTCTGGCTGCCGGGTGCGCCAGGCCCGGGAACAGCTTTTAACGACTGACTCCTCCCTACTCCCTCCCAGCCGACCGCGCCTCCTGAAGGGCGCCAACCTCCCCCTCCCTTAGGCCAACCAGGTGTCCTGTTCTTCCCAGCCCCCAACACTCCCCCCCCCAGGGGACCACGCCCCCTCCCCACCCAAGACCCAAGTCAGGCCTTCCAGCCCCAGTAGCTCTGAACAGCTACCCCTCCCTTCTTAAGCACTGGCAATTTAAAGTCAATGCCTTTGCACAGTGGGACCAGGCATCGGGTGATCAAAAGCCCTCAGGCTCAGAGTTGTGCTGGGAGGGAGGTGAGGACACCCAACCCCCCAATCCAAACCCAAACCCTTTTCTGGTGCCTCCTGCTCCTCAAACCCCTGACCTGGCCCGGGGCAAAAAAGTCTGGCAGTCAGGAGGTAGGCAGGCCATTTTTGTTTCCTGAGGTGCTTGGGTGGTGATTCAACCCCTTTCCAGGTGAGAAAATTTAAACCCTCCCCACTATAGCCCCCAAACCTAGGTTTCTCCACTGCATGTTTTATCTTTAATCCTCAGAGTTGGGAGGCAGGGAGCAAGGAAGCCCAGGATGACCCTTAAGGCTGAGAGGTCAGTGATGTGGATGCTGGAGAAAAAGCCGGAATCCAGGGCAGAGAACCCGCAGGAATGAGGGCTGGACACCTAGGTCCCAGAGGCTGTCTTGAGGGAACCCTGCTCCCCACTCTGCCCAAGGCCCAGCCCAAGCCCCAGGCCTCAGGTAATCAGATTAAGCAGCCTGCCTTGGCTCTCAGCTCTTAGCAGGAACAGCTCCAACTTTGAGCAGCCCTACCTAGCGCGCTGTGACTCAGGGTATAGGAGTGGCCCAGCTCCCTCTACCAGCAAACCTGGGGGAGGGGAGAGGCAGCAAGGCACAAGCCACTCTCCTCTGGACCAGCAGGGTACCTGGGCCTGGAGAATTTAGGAATGTCAGAAATTCCCAGAAGTAGACCATCTTTGGAACGCTAGAGAAGCTAGGTGTGGAGATACAGGAAACAAGGGTCAGGGCAGGTCAGTCCTACACAAACAGATGGACCAAACTGGGTATAAGGAAGGTGCAGGAACCAGAGAACCATTTGGATTTTTTTATTCTCTTTTTAAATACTGTACAGTGAAAAATAAATACGCCTTCTCATCCACCAAAAGTTGGTCCCCCCTCCCCTGGGGGACCTTGTCACCCCCCTTCATACACACCCCTGGTTCTACTCCAAAACCTTGCCCATGCCTCCCACCCACTCATACCCTTACTATCCCCGTCTTCCACAGTGATGAGGCCCCAGAAATGGGGGGTACAGGACGGGAGGAGGGATAGCAGGGGAGCCCCCCTGAACTGTCCAATCTGGGTGGGTCAAGGAGCACCCCGCACCAACAGGCGGAGAATGGGGGTGTTCAGAGAGAGATTGGGGCATTAGAGGATAAAGGCACATCCAGTCTGATGGGGAAGGAGAGAGGCTCCCCTCACCCTGGGGGTAGGGTGGACAAGAGGGAGGGGGGTATGACCCTGTTACACACCCCTCCACTAGCTCCTGGAGGCTGGGGGGGCCCCAAGCTGCTGTGCCACCCCCCGCCCCCCTAGATAAGAGCAGCTCCAGCGCAGGTCAGTTGGGCCTGTGAGGGCCATGGTGTTGGGCAGCAAGCGAGATGGAGAAGGGAGGGATGCGGGCTGGAGGGTTTATGAAACCCCATTCACCAAACTACCCAACTCCACGGGGGCAGAGAGCTCCCCATTCTCTGAGGGGCCCTTAGGAAGCTTGCTGACAGAGTCACCCTGAGGGGGGAGTGGGAAAGAAAATGGAGAGGAAGGAAAGAAAAAGGTCAGTAGAAATTCAGGTAATGCCATTCCCTACCATCTAAATGCTCCAAGCATCTCCAGGGTTGGTCCCCTGTAGTCACTTTTACTGGGATCCAGAAAATGTGAACCAAATTCTCTTCTATTCAAACTTTTCACTATTCTAAATGCAGTCTAAACTCCATCAGACATGCCTTCTCTACAATTTAATGAGAGATTTCTTTGGGAGTTTTCTTGTGCCCCCTACCCCAGAACAACAAAAAAAGAGGTGGGGTAAACTATATCTTGCTTGCCTACCTTCTGTCCTGAAAGAGAATCCTCTGAAGGTTTAGTGCGTTCCAGGGGTGGCCGCTGGCGGCTCTGAGACTTTGCTCGGGAGATATAGTCAGCCACAGTCACTGGGGAAGGCAGAGGACCAAAAGTTTCAGAAGGAACCCAGGTACCCAGCCCCTAGACACCCACTGAACCCCAACCCCTAGCTTTCACAGGATAGGAGGCATCCTGTTCTCTGAGGAAGTCTGCTGACATCCTGTGTGAGCTGACCTGGCTGACGGTCTCCACTGATGGAACCATCAGTCCGGTTACCACGGTTACGGCGGCGGCGGCTCCGATTACGACGCTGGGGTCTTGACTCATCTTCTGTGGGGCAGGGGAAAATGAGAGTTGTGCATCAATCTCCCATCCCTCAATTCTTGCCCAGTTCTGATTTTTCAGATCCAGGTACACCCCTTACCCAGGCCATTCTCTGTCATGCTGGGCCCGTCAGATTCTAGGCCTCCATCCATGACAGTCCTGTCTTCATCAGTGCGACGGCGGCGGGAGCGGCGGCGCCTGGCACTTGCTGGGGGGGGTTCCCCAGGCTCTGAATCAACTGGGGGCTCTGGTTCGGATGTGTCCAGTAGGCTGTAGGGATTACTGTCTGGGTCCTTCAGCACTGGTTAGAGGAAGAAGAGGAGTTGGGAGTCAGGTGTCCATCATCTTTCCTTTTGGCCCACATTCGTGAACCTAGCTGTCTGCTTCTGGTACCTGAGCTAATTGATGAAGAGTTGTATCTTGAGGTGGGCCGGGGGGCAGGTGGGGGTCCCCTACCCCGGCCCCCAATCGGCCGCCTCCGACTTTCTTCCCCCCGGGTCGGGGGATCCCGGTCACCAGGCCCAGCTCGGTTGGGCTCCTCCCTCTTCTCTGACTCAGTCTCAGAAGCCGTGGATAGGTCTGAGATGGGGCCTGAAGAACACAGTAGGGTTCAAACAGGGTCACTCACCCTACCCCAGGATCCATCCCAGCCCCCAGGCTGGAAGACTCTCCCTCTCACTCCTAAGTCCCCCAGCCAACCACTTCTTCATCTTCTCCATCACCCTTTCCTCAAACTTCCACCCAGACTTCTGCCTCCCACACACCCCAACACTGCTCGCCTCCCTCTCACCACAGGCAGGACCGCCTGGCCTCCGGCCCCGGCCCCGGCCCCCATAGCTGCCCCCATAGGTTCGTGTGGTGTGGAGGGAGGAGGAGGAGCTCTCATCAGTGGTGTATCCAGCCTTGTCACTGCCACCGCTGCCCCGCCCACTCCCAGGAGGGCGAAAGCCCAGCCCAATCTGCCGAAGCTGTTCATCAATTTGCAACCTCTCCAAGCGAAGCTGCTCCACCTCCTGGTTGGGGAGAAGATGGAGAAAAACAAGGAAGGAGGAATAAGTATAAGATCAATGAACAGTCTCTTTTTCCTGCTTCTCTGCCCTGACTGTCCCTATGGATCTGAACTCTCAGGAATGCAAGAAGGCTTAAAACAGGGAAAATTCTGGGTTCCAACTCCACAGCCCCAATTTTCCACCTAATGGTTTCTATTCTACTCAGAGACACAAACTGGGAACCACCACTTTTAACTTTATCCACCAGCATCCTTAGTCCCCTTGTATACGTGGATCTCTCCTCTCCCAGGCTTCTTCTGGTTTGGGTACCTGCAGGTAGGAGAGGTGATATTCCAGCAGAGCCTGAGCATTGCTGATATTCTCTCGGGTGCCAACAAATATGAAGGGAACCATTCCCTGGAGAGCAGAGGAAAGGACAGAAGGATTAGAAAGAGACTCAAATGAAGTATTAAGTCCACCCTGTCTCCTACAGAAGCCCACCCAAATGGGATCTTTCTGGGCTCTACATCTACTAGGAAAAACCAAAGTTCCCATGCCCCAACTCCTAGAAATCCCATCTCTCAAGGGAATGGCTTGGAGAATAATCCCATCTACTTCTGGCAACCAATCTCTAGGTGTAGCTGCCCCATACCTCCTCCCTGGGGTTCTTCTTGTCATTATCACCTTCTACGCGAACCCTCACCACACCAGATTTATCCACAATCTCCTGGATCACTTTCCCGTTCTTTCCAATCACTTTGCCTGAATGGGTAAAGGAGGAATTAGGCCTTTTTTTTTTTTTTTCAAAGGAAAGGAAAAAAAAAAAAAAAAAAGGAAAGAAAGAAGAGTAAAAACAGACAAGATAAACAGTCTTCCAGCTGCTATATAAGGATTCTGTTTAATGATTCTCTTGCTTCTAAGCTTCTGGTGTGTTTTCACTGGACAAAATATCACAATCCCTAGAAATCTGTTCTCCCATTTTTGTCACTCCTACTACAGACTGTTTGCTCTGTCCTTGTGAAACTGGAAGTTCACAGGGAGGTGGCAAGCCAGAATCACTTTACAGCATCTCACGTCTGGTCCCCAACTGTATTCTCTTATACACATATACATCCCCAACTCACCAACCAGGTTCCTGGGCACTTGCACAGAGTCCTCAGAAAACTCAAGGTAGCTCCGGGCCTGTCGGCATGCCTCGGGAGTCTAAGAGAAGAGGAGTGGGGAGTCATTAATAAAACAGAGGACCTGGATCTCAAACAGTGATCTTCCTGCCACTCTCTGTCTTTGGGAAAATGTGCTGCCACCAAAGTCAGGGAGGGAGGTCAACACGACAGGTTTCCTTTCTATTTCACACTCTCTTCTTTCTATCCCCTAAGGGACCTAGACAACAGGTATCTTTTGCTGACCTCCCCATAGATACGGAAAGTGCAGGTCTCTTCACCCAATTCGATGGCAGTCACCCCAGGTACTTTTCGGGCCTGCTGGATGTTGGCACCATGAGTCCCAATTGCTAGTCCCATCAGGTCCTCTCGCACTGTGAACTCCTCTTGGAAAGCTGCCGCCAGCTGCTTACTTGTCTGAAAAAAGAAAAGGCACTGGACCACTGGACTACAGGAATCATGGAGAGATCTCAGAACACCTGTCCCAGATACCTGATGCTTTGCATAACTTAAATGAGAAAAGACTGTACGAAAGAAAGCCAGAACTACCTGGGAGTCCACTGACCACCAGGACCTGTGAAGAATTCAGGAACTTTTCATTCCACTCCTACCTTCCAAATACCAATGGCTTGGTGAGGAGGGGAGGTAATGATGGCCGAATCTGGGCTGAGATCCATCAAAGATCTGGATTTGGCTCTAACACTATCTGGTTGTGTGATCCCAAACAAAACATACTCTCTGTGCCTCTGTTCTGTCATCTGCTAAATGATTACACCTGACCTACCCCATTCCCAGACTAACAAGAGAATTAAATAAAGTTGGTATGAAAAAAAGGACTTTTCACAAGGTAAATGCAAGTGTAAGGAACTATTTACCTTAACCAAACCAATATCAACTCCCAAAATAAAACCTGAAAAGTTGAACAGAAAGCAAGAGGTTGAGAAAAGCATAAAAAGAGATTATGGTACACCATGCTACCACTTCATTTCTCAACCAGTCCTTAGAGGGATACCTGAGTACAAGGGCAGGAAAAGGGAAAGGTTCTGGCAGTGCCCTGAGTAGCATCCCTGGAGAAGTAAAGATTACCATGGTCCAGAATTTGCACAGGCTCCCGAAAAGATCAGTTCACTTGATAAAAAGGAAACAGCTGTTCAAATACACACACACACACATATATATATATACCACCCTCATTTAGGATGGTATAATTCCTAAGGGAATCTGACCATCATAAGATGTCAGAACACAAAAAGACCTTGTAGAAACACTCACATTCAATTACCTCATTGTCACAGCTAAAGAAGAAAAAGCTCATTGAAATCAAATTATTTGACAAAGCAAGACTTAGGATTGATTCCAAGTCCAGTGGTCTTTCCAGTGTACAAATGGTTCCCAAACATATCCCACAAAGCAGTCTGGTTCTGAGAGGTAATTTGGGGGCAGCCAGTGGAGGTAAGAGCCACACCCTCTTGCACTTTTAAACAGACCTGTTCTGATTGATCTGTTTTATGCATTGTGCTTTCAAGTAAAATTTCACTTGATCAAAGGGTCCCATATCTTAAAAAAAAAAAAAAAGAAAAAAAGCTTGTACTAAAACATGATGGAGCTCTGCCTTCTGGAGGAGTCTGAGATAAAATAGCAGACGCAGGTTTAATGGCCCAGAAAGACCTTAATGTCTGTTCACAAGAGCATGGGTGGAGGATGGGGTGGGAGGAGAGAAGGACAATACCAATCAGCAGTAAAAAGTGAAGCCAAAACTTACCTCGAGGTGCTTGGTAGCTTCTTCATTGCGGGACATGAGTAGCAGTTTGGTGCGCAGGCTTCGGAAATGCATATCACCCAGCAGGGATGCTCGCTTCACAGGGGCTTCTGTGGTTGACTGCAAAGAAACCAATGGAAAAGTCATTAAAACTGACTGACTACATTTTAGAGAAGAGCCAGGAACTGGGAATCAGGATGCCTGAGTCTCTGGAAAAGGGTGGGAGTTAAGAAACAAAGTTGAGGAACAGGAAAAATCATTGTCAGTTTCACAAGGGCCTACTAACTGGGTGCTTAAGGGAAGTGATTTTAAGTAGCAAGCGCAGGTGAGAATCATACTGTCTGTTTTTGAGAGTCCAAATATGCAAGGAAGGGTACCCAGCCCAGACTGCAATATGATGGTCAGGTTGAAAAAAAAATTAAGGTCATACATGAGAAAGACTAAGGAAAGGTAGGGCTAACCTGGGTCCACAGAGGTCAGGAGCAATAAAGTCCTCTCTGACAAATAAATATAAGCACATTTTAGCTCTTCTCTTCTTGCAAAGTTGTTAAAAGGGGAAAAGGGCTTAGGTGAAATTCAGGCAGAATAAACTCACCAGAATGAAGAGCTCACTATTTGTGATGTTGAGAAAGATGCAGTTTGCTCCCAATGCTTTCTTGAACTCTTTATGGACGTTTTCATTGGAGCAGCTGCAGAGAAAGAGAACCGTGTTCAGAGGGCAGAGTGTAGAGTACAGTTGAAGGGGAGAGAGAGGGGGACTGAGAAAAATAAGGACTGCAGTAAAAGAACAGGGATGAGGAAACAGAGGAACTGGGAGCAAAAGGGACTCTAGAGGGCCTAAGGAACACAGAACACTGAAGCTGGGACAAACAAGGGCAGAGATGAGGACCGTAAAGAGGGCCCCCCACTCCCGACATCCCAAACACTCACGCCTCTCTCAGATCCTCAGGCACAGCCATGGTAACCTTGAAGAAGCTGCCTTTGGTTGCAAGGGGATTGGGATTAACTGGCCGAAGCCGTTCCAGGGTGACAATCTCATTGTAAGTGGCATCACAGGCAGCATATTCAATGACATAGAACTGGCAGAAGGAAAGAAAGGAGAAGCTGTGGATGACCTGAGTTTCTATCTCCCACCTTTCTCTGACTAAAATATGTGTTTCAGCTGTTCTCCAAAGGCCCTGACAATCACTCACATCTCCCTTCATCATCCGCACCCGGGCCAGCCACCAGCCACAAGGTTCTTGCTCATTGGCTCGAGAATAAACCTGAAGAGAAGTTGAAAATAAAAGAGATACTGAGGACCATCCAAAAATATCAAGAATGGAATGAGCATTAAGACACTTGGGAGGCATCCTAAACTAAGATAAAGGAATCTAGAGGAAGGAGCTGCTAATTAAAATCAGAGAACACTGGATTTTAGATGTTGTTATCATAAATGGAAGAAAAGTGAATCCCCTGAAAACAGGAAGCTCCCTGAGAGCTTGACTGATCACAGCAATGACGGACAGAAAACTGCTGCATTTCACTCTTCCACAGGCTGCCTAGCTGGATGGAGGAAGGAGCGTGAACCAACCAGTGAGGAGCCTACGGTACTGGTATCAGGGTAAGGGAGATGCAGAATCCTGGGAAAAGGGACATTTAGAAAAGGTGGACTCCAAGGCCCTTACCTCCACTTCATCCCCTTCTGTGATTTCCTTATTATAGTCAGCTGGAGGTGGTAGCCGGACATCCCCAAAAGGAATTTGTCTCTCACTCTGCCAGCTGCAAGGGAAAACAGTGATATGAAAGCTATTCAGGCTAGTGTGGTTGCCCGTTTCTTCAGGAAGAGGTTACTTCCTCCACTGGGCATTTTCCACCTTCCCTAGTGATAAGACGCTAAACTCCAGGCCCTGCTCCATAGTGGTGCCTTCCATCTCTTGCTAGAATCTAAATATGGAGTCAAATGACCCCCACTCTCACCACTTCCTCTCCTGGGATCCATATAAGTTGCCCACCCAAACCCTCGGCTCTCCCCCACCTATTATACATGCCTCATGGGACTCAGCCGCCCCCTCTTCTCCACTCTCCTTCTAGGACCTAGTATGCTGGATTCTCTATTCCCAAGGTCTTACTTGTTTTCAAAGAAGATGGTGACAGAGTCTTCATGGACATCCTTCACAAAGCCCTAGAATGGATTTTAGAACAAAGTAAAAAAAAAAAAAAAAAAAAAAGACAACCACCACCTCAGCCATCAAGGGAACAGACAGTTTTAGAGGGCCTTAAACTAGAGTTTTTTTGTTTGCTTTTCTTTTTTTCTTTTTGCCCGCACCTTGTGGCTTGCGGGATCTCAGTTCCCCAACCAGGGACTGAACCCGGGGCCACAGCAGTGAAAGCCAAGAGTCCTAACCACTGGGCCACCAGAAAACTCCTTTTTTTTTTTTCTTTTTTTAAACTAGAGTTTTAGATGGGGACACAAGCAATCTAAAAACAGGGCTAGAAAAAGCTGTATTGGTGAAGGAATACGAATGTTGAGGTAGCAAGAAAAGAAACAATATTGGCAGGGAAAGAAATGTTGCAGAATCCAGAAATAAGATGAGACAGAAATTAAGTAGAAGGGAGAAACATCACCTGCATCAGAACAGCCGGGAAACTAGTGGTCTCCTACGGCTCCCACAGAGGCCTCCCTATCTGTCTGCCTCACGCAGTGCTGAGCAGCTTGCCAGAGTTCAATTAAAATACCAACAACATTCAGCAAAGCTAAGAATATCCCATGAGACAGTGTGAGGTTGTCCTGGAACACCTAGAGGACATCAGGATCTGCCAAGAGAGAAAGGGTCTAGCTCCTAATACAGCAAGAGGCCTGAGCGAACTTGGTGCCTTGATGCCTGGGTCGTAAGAAAATAATCAGAACACTGGAGAAATTCAAAACAAACACAACTTACGAAAGGAAAAATTAGGATTTAAAAGATGTGAGGGAATTGCCTGATGGTCCAGTGGTTAGGACTTTCACTGCCGTTGGCCAGGGTTCAACCCCTGGTCAGGAACTATGATCCTGCAATCCTGTAAGCTGAGCGGTGCGGCCCAATAAATAAATAAAAGATGTGAGATTTCTAAATGCTAGGACACTGCTAAGAATTTGAAAAGAGTAATAAAATTTGTAGAAGACCCCAAACTTGAGATGATGACAAGGGAGAGGAACAGGGATGACTGAATAGCTGGAATCGCTGGTCTACCTCCTATTTTCTCTCTCTCTCTTTTTTTGGCCAAGGCAGTGAAAGCTCTGAGCCCTAACCACTGGACTGCCAGGGAATTCCCCACCTCCTATTTTCTGTCTTCACTGAGGAAGCCAAAGCTATGCGTTCAATCCTGTGCTCCCAATTTTCCTACCTTCTCTCCTGTTTTTCACATTATCAAAATTAGCAATCCCCAATTTTGAGTAAGTCCAATTTTTCAACTTGTTCTTTTGTATCTGAGCTTTTGGTTTTATATCTAAGAAATCTTTATCTAATGTCCTTGTCTAGAGTTTTATAGTTTTTATTTTACATTTAGGTCAATGATCCATTTTGAGTTAAATTTTGTATATGGTGTCAGATACAATCAAACTTCATTTTTAACCTATGAACATGCACTTCTTTGAGCACAATGTGTTGAAAGACTATCCTTTCTCTACTGAATTGCCTTTTCGCTTCTGTCAAAAATCAGAAAATGCAAACTAATGTATAATGACAAAAGGCATTGGTGGTTGGTGGAAGACTTTTGGGATTGATAGAAATTGTGGCGATGGTTTGTTTTATATATATGTCAAAACTTAACAAATTGTATGCTTTAAATAGGTGTACTTCATTGTATATCAATTATGCCTCATTAGATTTTTTTTAAAATTAGGGGTTTCAAAAAGCTAATATATGAAGAACTATTCCTGAGCTTTGCAGGTAGGAACAAAATATGAGCTTAGGAGAGAAAACACCAAAAATGTACACTTGTGTCACTCCCACCTCAGAGAACTGATCAATCATAAACACTTAATACACTGTTTTTTCCTTAAATCTAAACCTAAAATTTCACTCTTGATACCAGCCATCTTTCTCTTCTTTCGGAAAAGGATCTTGTTATGGAGTCTTACTACTTAGAGCCTTACTTCTGCCCAAGGCATTAGTACTCCTGGTACTGCCTAGCCTCTTACTTACCCATGCTTTAGCCTTCTCTGCCATTCCCTTCTTCGGTAATATTTTTTCCACTCTTCATTCAGCGCCATCAATACCCATTCCTACTCTTCTCCACTCACATCTTCTATTTGCCCGAATCCCTCTCTTCTCTTTTGGGTTCTTCCCTTAGCTCCTTTTTTTTTTTTCTTTTTCTTCTTTTTTCCTTAGCTCCTTTTTAAGTGTCCTCCTCTTTTCTTCCTTTATAAGGATTTCTCTAAACATTTCATCTAGCCTCTACAGCTGACTTTATCCAATTCTTTATCCAAAATGTTTATCTCTAAGCTTTAGAAACAGTTTATCAAGAGAGAGTTAGCTATTTTCAAAACATTTCAGGGATGAGATAAAACATAGTGGAAGAGAATCACTTGCCTGCCTCTTTTGTGAAGAGATTCCCACTCCTAGATACACTCATTCACAAAGGATATGTCTAAAGCTCTAATCCAATTCTCCTCCAACATGTCAGGGTTGGCCCTCAGGCAGAGGTAGCAACATTACCCTGGTTTTTCAAGCTACCATGATCCCAAGGCAGAAATGCAAAGCTCAGAATGGAGTTTTCCCTCACATAACTCAGCAGTTCAACTAAACGTCACTCATTCTTATACTTCTAGGGTCTTTTTCCTTCAAAGATTCTCCAAAACAAGCTTTCTCCTCAACTTCATATTCCAAGTCAGTCTCTGCTCCTTAATTCCACCCACATTACCCCAGTATTTTTCCTCCAAAAATACCAGTGGTATAAAGTGAGCTCCTAGTTCTGCTCAGTCCATGCTCATTGAGAAGATAAGCAGAGGAGGGCAAGAGCAGTTGAGTGAATCTCTAGAAGGCTACCTAGATCCAAAGGATAACTCAATTCAATTCAATGGCCAGGGCATATGGAGCTTTGGCTTATAGAGCCTAGGACTGGACAGAGGAAGTGAGAGTCCTAGGTTCCTAAGTACTTCACTTTCCTCAAATTATAAGATACAAAATTAGGTCCCACCTTCAACCTATCTTCTAGTCCTGGGTTCTCAAAATAAAGGAGGGAGTTCTAGAAGAAAATCAGGAAGGGTCTGGATAAAAATCACGTGTTGAAGGTGAGGATGCCATATTCCTTAACAAAGGAATTGGAATTGGGATATCCAGGTAAGGTCTGGAAAGTTGGGTGACTGTGCCCTGGAAGGTGAACAGATAATTTCATTTGGGAGAGCACCGCTTAGAGAACAAAACACATTAGGTTCTGACAGAAAAGGAAGAGCTGACGGGATAGCTAAAAGATAACTTAGATCCCAGATCTGACATTTGCAGTTCTATCCTGGAAGAAGATCAACAACACTAGGACCCAATTCTGAGAGGGATGAAAGGAACCTTCCCAAATTTATAGTTCTAGAAGCAATGTAAACACTCCTTGAACCACACTGAAGTTTGCTGAGTCATGAATATTAAATCAGCAGCAAGGACAGATTGGATAAGTATCTATATGGCACTGAACGTTGAAGAAAGATTAGTCTGAATTTAAGGGTTTACTGTTGTTTTCAACTGAGGCATGGGGCAGAAAATGCTAAAGTGGCCAGGACACAAAATCCACATTACCTGGCTTTCAGCTCAAGTCCAAACTCTATTCTCTGATTCAAAACATCCTAGCCCCAATTCACTCAATCAAGTCTATCACTGCCATAGCCCACAGGAGAAAAGAGAAAGATTCAGAGACACATTTTCTGTTGGACACTTATATGTGGAAAGGGAAACATGTCCCTTCCCAGCAGTCTCACACAGTTAATTTGAACTGGATACCAATCTTTCCCAGCTGTGTCTGACTCCCAAGCTTCCTAGAACAAAAGCAAACATCATATCTTGATCTCAGGCTCAGTTTAAGAATCACTTTTCTTAGGGATGGGAAAGACCCAGATGAAGGACAAGATACTGTGGGAAATGAGGCTAAAATCTTATGAGGAAGGGTATTTCAACAAAGGTAATGCAAGTTTGGGGGAAAAGGATATAAGAGACAAATGCACTCTATCAGAATCAGAAAGGAATTAAGAGACTTTGCCAAAGAAAACAGAAATGCTATGGAGGCAGGCTAGAAGAAAAAGTCCCATGAGTTAGGAAAGTATGCAGAAAAAAAATGACAGAAGGGATCAGCTGGGAGCTTCCTTCTTCCATCTTAGCTGGGTAATGGAATAGGTAGTTTCTGGGTATTACACAGAAATATTAGGATAAAAAGCCAAAGACTTATATTGAGAGGTTAAGTTAAGATAGATGTGGGTACCCACAGGCACTGAAAGATATAAAGAAATCTGGTGAGGGAAGTAAGGCAGAAATGAATAGGCATTTAGAATGGGTCAAAAATGACTACACTGAACTTATCAGTCGAAGTTGGGGCAGAAACCTACTCCAAGGGCAAATATGAGACCCTTTCCAGTTATAGCAAGATATGACTTCACAGGGAAGGAGTTCAAGAAAGTCATTTCCAAGGGCACGAAGGTGGAGAGGTCTATTATGGGAGGAAAGGCTTGAGGGGAAGCGAAGGAAAGGGGGTTCTTCTCCTCACAAGTAATGTTATGATAAGATAACTCTGCTCTTGCTCCTCAGGGTAAAATGAGAGAAGACAGGAATCAGGAAAGTCTCTGAGACAATTCCAGGCATAAAGTCCAAAGAAGTTCAAAATAACAACAGTCACATAAAGAAAAATTCCTGAGAGGCAAGAGGGGTCTCCCTCTGGCTTAATCTACATGGGAAAAAAATGTCCTAAAAAATAAGATTCAGAAGATTTAAAAGGTGGTAATAAAAGGAGTTCTAAAAAACCCAATCCTGGGCAACGGGGGAGCTGAAGTAAACAAGGATCTTTTAAAGATAGTCTCCTTCTCCTTTAAAAAAAGGCTAGTGGATTCCCAAACTGGGCGAGTTGGCCAAAAGTCTTCTAGAAGTGGAAATCCTTAAGAAGAAGATAAACAGATGGAATCCTTGTGAGATCCCCTTTTAGAGATCAGGGATATGAAGCTTACACTCCTTAAGATGAAGAAACTGTATGAATGATCTAAATGTATGAGGTCAAAGTGAGATGACAAATACAAAACCATCCCTGGGTAGAACAGCAGACCAGCTAGTCTTGGAATAAAGGGGTGGGGTGAGAGACTTGAGAAAAGATGCCACCTTATGGCTATGAGGCAACTAGACGGGTACAGCCCAGAGTTCCTGAGGTCAAAGATACTAAATGTCATAAACAGATTCTGACCGTTTCTCCTTGGGGTGGGAACAGAAATATAAGATGAAAGTGGGGTGAGTCTTCCAGAGCCAGTAAGCAGAGGCCTCTCCGAGGAAGATGAAAAGATCTAATATGGGACGGCCTTCCCAAGGGGGTAATAGGGGAGAAGAAAGAGAATTCTCCATGTGCTTGGACTGTGGGGAAGACGTGATTCAGATCCAAGGTAGCTCTTCTACCAGAGATAGGAAAAGTCAACGAGACGCTGGGTAAATGGGGTCTCTTCTGGGGGGTTGGGGGGGAGCTGATCCAAGTACAATAATGCCCTGATGCTCAATCCCGGAGATGCGGGTAAAAGCAGATGTAATAGAGGGGTCAAAAATAAGAGGAAGGGGTTAACTTCTAGAGGTCTCCCCCCAGGACGGCCGCGGGTGGGAGCGTGGGTCTAAGGTTCTAAGGGTCAGGGCTTAGCTCCAGAATGTCGATCCCGCCCCACTCTTCCCTGCTCTGGCTGGAGGGAGGGGGCTGAAGACCGCGTCCCTGGCCGGCGCGCCGCCTCACCTTGTAGAAGGCCCCGTTGGAGCCGCGCACCTCGACCGGCAGTCCCGGCTCCACATCCCCCCCAGAGGCCAGGCCGCCCATGGCGCCGCCACCGCCTCCGACTCCCCCGGCGGCGGCTGCAGCAGCGCTCTGAGTACGGGCCGGGCCAGGTCCCCGGCGTCTCCCCGGAGGAGGAGCCGGAGGGGGAGCCGCGGGGGGCGGGAGCCGGGCCGGCCCCACGGCGGCCCTGCCACAGCCAACGAGCAGGGGGCCGGGGCCGGGCCGCTCCCCGTCCGCCGCCGCCGCCTTGGTCTCCGCCACCGTGAGGGAAACGGCCGCCGCCGCCGCTGCCTTCGTCACCTCAGCTTCCGCCCGCCGCTGCCCCCGCTGCTGCCTCAGTCCCGGGACCCGCTGCTGCCGCTGCCGCTCCACGGCCTCCACCTCCCCCTGCCGCCGCCGCCTACTGCGCAGGCGCACCGGGCACCCGCCCGCCGCGCGCGGGCCCCGAGGGCCAAGGCGCAGGCGTCAAGGCTGGCGACCCAGCTCGCGCTGGCCAGCGCATCAGGGCTTCCACACTCCTCTTCACTCTCTCACGCCCCCTCCTGGTCGCTTACTTGCGCTTGCGCAGAACCAGACTGGTTCTCTTTCCTCGCCACCCCACCTCTCCACGGCCCCTGTCTCTTCCTTTTCCCGCCCCACAACACTGAGAGCTAACCAATCATGGGGAGGGAGGGACAGAGCTCACTCAATCGGATTGGACTTCTGATGCTCCTGGTCAGACCACACCCACTTCACCACGGTGCGCTCCAGCAGGCTTGTACAAGTTAGGGATGGGCATGCGCCTGAATGATTGCTTGGTCACTTTCCTCACCTTTGTCTTTCTTGGTGCGCACGCTCCGAAGGGGAAAAAAAAAAAAAAAAAAAGGGCCTGGTGCGCATGCGCTGGGCTTTACAGTCCACAAGGCGGACTGGACTCTCTTGAGCCTCTGTGTCTCTGCACGATGCGGTTTAAGAGTCACGTTCTTGTCTTGAGAAGATTCTGATCATGCATACAAAGAAAGGTTAAAGAAAGATTTCAAGGCAGTACCGAAAGGCAAATGCAACTTAGCACAAGATTTGATATCTAAATGCGGAGAAAATTCAAAAGAGGAAAAATTGTTACGGAGAAAGGATAGTAGAGGGGAAACTTAGGATTCGTAAACTAAGATAAGTAAGAAATTTCGGTAGAAGTGAATAAAATAGCCAAGAAATTAGGATCATGTGTTGTGCAGTAATCATTTAGCAAATATTTATTTAGCCCTCGCTGTGTTCCATCCACTGTGGTAGGTCGTAAGGATACAAAGACAAGATGTGGTCCCCAAAACAAGGATTTTATAATATATTGGGGAAGGAGCAGACAAACACATTTAAACAAGTAAGTGCATGGAGTTCATCTGAACTCTGATAAAGATAAGGACTAAGTTTTGAGGGAATCCCAAGGAGACGAACAATGGTCAGTTGTTCTTCAGAGTGATAGGGAAAGACTACTGCAGGGGAGGTGATGCAAATTGAGATTTGAGGGATAAATAGGCATTTGCTAGAGGAAGAGTGCAGTAAGAGTATTCTTGAGAGAACAAGGATTACAATGGTGCAGAGGAGCAGAAAGAACATGTCCTTTGGGGAACCACAACTAGTTCAAATAGCGTTTGGCTTGAAGTAGGGAAGCTAGACTGTGAAGGACTTGTAAATCAGGTTAAGGAAAATGGTCTTCACTTTATCCATACTGAAGAGCCACTGAAAGATTTAAAGCAGTAGTATAATGTAATAAGATTTATGTTTTACAACTGTGGGGAATAGATTAAAGAGAAAGGGCATCCCAGAAGGCAGTGAGAGCTGTGAGGAGCTGTTGCAGGTGAGGAAGATGCTGAGGACCGCCTTGGATTAGGGCTGTGGGCAACAGAGGTACAGGTTGATTTGAGCCTGTTAAATTTGCAATAGAATCAACAAGAATTGGTGATAAGGATGGGGTGGAGTCAGTGAAGAAGTGGGAGGAACACAGATTTCTACCTTGGATTGCTGAGTGCATGGTGATGCCAGTCATGGAAGAGAGAACATACGAGAAAAAGTTTTGGAGGAGAAGTTGATGAGTTCAGTGAGTTTGATTTTGCTCTTTGAGTTTGAGGGTCCACCATCCAGGTGGTCATGTTCCCTTGTCTTCAACAAACTTCTCTTTCAGATCCCAATTTAAATATAATTTCATTAGCCTTCCATTATGCCCACACTGGTTTAGGTCCCCTGCCTCACACTGCCAAAGCATCCCATACTCCTTTGTGGCACACATCATGGTTGTAATTTTAATCATTTATCCAGCATCTGTCTTCTGCCATCACACTATGAGTAAGCCCTATGAGATCAGAGACTGGGTTCCAGGTCTGTTTGTCCCCAGCATTGTATACTCAGTACTTAGCACAGTTCCTGGCACGGCAAATATTAACTGAAGGAACCAATGTCCTGTAGGTCAATGGACACACAAGTGTGTGGCCCAGGAGACGTCTGGGCTAGAGAGGTGAATGTGAGAATTATCAGTGTATTAGACATAGTTAAAGCTATAAGAGAAAATTAGATGTCTAAAGAAAAGTGACTTAGAAATGGATTGGGTCCATGATAAAACTCTCAACTACAACAGTATTTAAAGGGCTGTCAGGGAATTCCCTGGTGGTCCAGTGGTTAGAACTCCATGCTTCCACTGCAGGGTACCGGTTGGATCCCTGGTTGGGGAACTAAGATCCCACATGCTGTGCAGCATGTCCAAAAATTAAACAAAGAAACAAACAAATAAATAAAGGGCTGGCAAAAGAAGAGGTGCCTTCAAGAGTGCCTGAGAAGGAACATCAGTAACGAGGGTAGCAGAAATAATAAAAGGGACTAGACTATCAGCAGTGATTCTGTTAAGGAGTAGGGAGGGAGAATTAGAGAAATTAAGTGGGACAGATTATCAGGAGTGCTGGCTGTCAGACTAAAATGTTTGGGTTTGGACCCTTAAGCAACAGGAGTGGCTGAATTTTGTCTTGGAAATGGCACCATCATCAATTTCCAAGCCTCTGGCAGCAACAGTCCTCTCAGATTTGACTTTTGCTCTTTTTCATCTGCTTTAGCCATTGTTCATTCAGGCCAAGGATGAGAGTGGGAAAAGGGGGAACAGCATTTCAGATGGGGAAATGGCATGTACAGAAGGCCCAGAGGGGAGACTACAGTGCATTTGAGGTACCGGAAAGAGTCTAACATGGTCAGAACTGACTTGCTGGGGAAAAAAGGCTGGAATAATGTTTCAGATAATGGGGATTTGGGCCAGAGCCTGGAGGGATTAGCCAGAAGTTTGGACTTTGTGCTGACAGCAGTGGGAGCTGTGACTGGATTTTCAGCCAACTTGCCTTTAGGTGAAATTGCCTGTAGGTGAAATTACTCTAGCTGGACTATACAGAATGTGTCAACAGAATGCCCCAGCTTGCCTTAGGACTTCTTTTTTTTTTTTTTTTGGCCGCACCGCAAGGCATGTGGGATCTTAGTTCCTGGACCAGGGATCGAACCCATGCACCGTGCAGTGGAAGCACGGGGCTTAACCACTGGACCGCCAGGATAGTCCTGCCTTAGGACTTCTAAATACACAGAGAGATTGAGAGAGGAAGATAGAAAGATGGATAGATTGATAGATGGATGGCTAGATAGATACTGAAAATGGGGATTAAATGAAAGTTTACAGATTGAATGTTGAGACTTGCCCCAGACTCCCTCTTCACCCAGCTCTGAGATTACCTACAACCAGGCTTACACCCTCCAGGCAGGAGTTTGGAAGCATCTTCTCTGGGAAATCTAACCAGACAAGGAAAAAGACCTAATGGTACTGACATCAGGGGTTCCTCAAGGAAATGGCCTCATGGCTCACCCTATCGTAAAGTTCACGGTCCACATGCCTCCCTACATCCGATACAGACACACTCACAGTTTCCAATCAGTACCTTAGTGTCCCAATCTTAAATATGAGCAGACAACTGAGGATTACCAGACATTTGAGGAAAGCCTTTAAAATGAAAGATAGAGGCCAAAACAAAGAAAGAAAGAAAAGTTTAGAAGAAATACAGACTACACAAGGAGAAAAACATTTTTTAAAAAACCTATGATGAATATTCTCAGATGAGAAAAGAACATATATCCATGAAACAAAAACAGAATGTTTTTAAAATTCAGAGAATAAGAGAGCTCTTAGAAACTAAAAACATGAGAGCAAAAATAAAAATTCAGTAGAAGGAGGTATGTAATGTACAACATGATAAATATAATTAACATTGTTGTATGTTATATATATGAAAGTTAAGTTCTCATCACAAAAAAAATTTTATTTCTTTAATTTTGTAGCTATATGAGATGATAGATGTTCACTAAACTTATTGTGATAATCACTTCATGATGTATGTAAATCAAATCATTATGCTGCGCACCTTAAACTTATACAGTGCTGTTATGTCAATTATATCTCATTAAAACTGGAAGAAAAATAAATAAATAAAATCAATTAGGGAATTTAAAAGATTTCAGTAGAAGGGTTGGAAAATAGAAATTAAAGAAATCTCCCAGAAAGTAGAGCCAGAAAATGAAGATGGGGAAAAAGGAAAGAAAGAAAAAATTTTTTTAAATTATAGGATTAGTCCATGGGATTCAACATCTGAATAACAACAAAAGTTCCAGAAAGAGAACACAGAGATAATGGAGGGAGAAAATCATCCAAAAAATAATAATAAAAATTTTAAATGTTTCCATAACTGAAGAACGTGAGTTTCCAGATTGCAAAGACCCACTGAGAAAACACTAAGACATTTCCATGGAAGATTTCAGAATTCTAGGATAAAGAGACGATCCTAAAAGCTGTGGTTGGGGAAAGAGGGAAGGAAAATAAAAATTAGCTTCATACATAGGATTCAGAATAAGAAAAATTTCAGGTTTCTGAACAGCAATACAGCAAACTTTCAGTTTCTGAAGCTTGAAGACAATGGAGAAATGCCTTCAAAATTCTTAGGGTAAATTATTTCCAATCTAATATTTGATACCCATCCACACTGTCAATTAAGTACAAGAGCAGACCAGACATTTTCAGACTTGTAAGGTTCCAACAATTTACCTCCCAGGCATCCTTTCTCAAGAAGCTCCATCAAAATAAACCGAGAAAGGTGAGTACATAGGTTCTGGGAAACAGGCTGTCAAGAGAGGGGCAAAGGTCCCTAAGATGGATGTGAAAGGGGACTCCAACAGTGCAGCCTAAAGATCAGACTGTGTGCTGGAGCAGGTCTAAGGGCTCCCTGAGAAAGTTCTTCAAAATGAAATAGATCAAATTCCTTACGTGTTTGTATATTCTTAAGAAGAGATTAACATAACTAGGGGAGAATTGGGGGATAAATTAGAGTACACAGAAAACTAAGCAAATGAATAAAGGAGACAAGGCAAGTATTAATTTCAGGGAAAACAAAAATGATGCAAGAAAGAAAAACACCTATAACAATCCACATGGCTCAACTGTGAAGAGCATTTGCATAATCATAACATGTAAACATGAAACACAGATCCATCCAGAGTTATGATATAATATTGGAAGGATGGGAGGATGGGAAGTAGGGATGGGGTGAAAGAGGGGTTGGAAAAGAGGGTTAGCAATGGGAGGTCAATACTAGTGCTCGAAACAGAAACACTGCGCCCTGGTGGCGCAGTGGTTAAGAATCCGCCTGCCAATGCTAGGGGACACGGGTTCAAACCCTGGTCCGGGAAGATCCCACGTCCTCGGAGCAACTAAGCCCGTGTGCCACAACTACTGAAGCCCACGCGCCTAGAGCCCGTGCTCCGCAACAAGAGAAGCCACTGCGATGAGAAGCCTGCGCACCGCAACGAAGAGTAGCTCCCACTCGCCACAACTAGAGAAAGCCCGTGTGCAGCAAAGAAGACCCAATGCGGCCAAAAAAAAAAAAAAAGTAGCAATATCTGTATGCCATTTTGAATTTGAAATATGAAGGTGAATACAAAACCCCCCCATAACAATACAATTTTAAAACTCAGTTGAAAGTGATTGACTCTGAAGAGCTAGGGGAATTGGGAGACTACTGTTTTCTTATATAGATCTTGTAGAGATATTTGACACTTTAAATAGTATACTGTATATCTATGATTAAAAAAAAATAACCCCATGGAAGGGGGGTAGTTACAGAAGGAGGCTGGGAGATCAGTTAGGAGGTTATAGCAATTTTCAAAGAGAGGTGATAGTGGAAGTGGGGTTAGGGATGTGGACAGATTTGAGAGATATTTTAAGTTTTCTCTATTCTTTCTTTAAAAATCCCTCCCCCTAAATGCCCTCCCCTCTGTTCTCCCTGGAATGGCCAGAACCCAGGTGATTTTCACTCCATACTAGTCAGCCCCAGCACTTAATAGAATCACCTTACAGGAGGTTAATGAAGTGATGAGTGGGTGGGAGACCATGGGGTGGCTGCAGAATGGATTGATGCCGGGGTGCAAAGACACCCTATGAAAACTGGCAAGATCTGGGTCAGGGTGAGCGAATAACAAAAAAACAAGTGTAAACTCCGGAAAGCAAAGACAAAGCAGGACGGGGGCAAGATACATTTTGGAAATATTAAGTTTCCTAGTTCATACTCTTTTCTTCTGCATTAGCATTTAAAGTTTTATTTATTCATTTTTCTGAAGTACTACATGGGCGAGGCACAAAATTCAGAAGATCCAAAGTGGTATGGGGAAAAGTCCCCTTCCTTCTGTTACCTGGACACCCAGTTCCTCTCCCTGGAAGCAACCACTCTCTGCTTTTTGTGTGTCCTTCCAGAAATAATTCATTCTGAGTTAAGTTTAAAAAGTGCCATCAAAAGATAACTTGTTCATGTTTAAAAGATGTTCATCCCTGCCAGATTAGATGAGCCAAGGGCATGAAACTGGATTCTTCTCGCTCCCATCTGTGGAAGGGGCTGACAAGCTTCATTATTCCAAACAAGTTTGTCCTAAAGGCCCATCTGTTGTAAACTCATTTTAAGGGCCCAAAACTGGCACCACTCTGGAAGAATTTGGGCCTTTGAAGTGTTGTTTGGCTGAATTGTTTTTTTTTTTTTTTTGAATTTTAAGATGGATCTTCAACTCTCTAGACTCCATTGATCCTGTTTTTTACAATTTACACATTTATGTTACCTGCTTGTCCACTTTCAGTGTCTAAATTATGACCATTTAACCAATGGTTCCTCCACAAAAGGAATAATATGTTACCACTGAAAGTGATGATGTGTTTAATAACTTAGGAAGATGTTTCTGATTTATTGTTAAATGAAAAAACAGGTTGCAAAAGAGTTGATCCCATAAATCCCCACATACTTAACTAATTATATGTATATATGTACATTGAAAAAATCTAAGGAATCAATACCAAAGGGTTAAGAGTAAGAGATGTAAGTAAGGCTATGGATTTTATTTTTATATGTCCCTTCAAACTTCTCTACAACAAACCTGCATTACTTGTATAATAAAATATTATGAAAGTAGGAAATGAACCTGTTTCCCTTCTTGTCTCCATGGGTCCTAAAGGTTTGTTTTGGTTCTGCTGAACTGAAAATAAAGGCTTTGTGACTTTTGAAAAAGAAAAAGCACTTGCTAGCTGAGTGGATTTTTTAAAAAGTTGGGGCCAGTGGTCCTTCCCAGTGTCCCTAAAATGCCGCCACCAGGTGGCAGCCTGTTCCATCTGTTGAGTCGGTGGGCCTGCTTCAGTCTCGGATTCCACAGAGCCCAGTCCAGACACTGGAGGCCTTTGTCTGGGTCCCAAACCTGACCAACAAGCCTGATATATATGCTAGAGGCCAGAGCTAATACTCTGGTCCATTGTGGGTGAAAGTCATCTTAGGCCCACTTTTATCCCCAGGAGCAATATCCACTGACCAGAAAACACTGAGGAAGGGTCGTAATAGCTGAAGCTTGTCACATCCTCAATTCCTCCACCCAACACCACATCAACACATGGGAATTCTCATTTATTTTTCACCCTTAACAAGGAGGTGGGAAGGCTTGCCTCTTCCTCACCTCTGTTCTTTCCATCTGGGAATATTCACCTCCAACCCTCCTTCCCTTCCTTCCGGGAGGCCTTGGTCAGTGGAGACAGTCTCTGAGGACTGCTTGAGCTGGTGGGGATGAAGAAGCTGAAATGGAGATCCCCAAGGGATGGCGTCACTTTCCTGCCAACTCCCTCATCGCCTCTCCTTCAAAGCGAAAGCAGTGCCAACCTTCAGCTTCCGTCAGATCTTGGGCTCCTAGGGCCTTATACAAGTCCATAGCCCCCTTGTTCCAGTCTAGGACTGCCAGGCGGAACTGGGAGCAGCCCTTATCCAGGGCCACCTGTGGGAGAAGACACCACTCACTTTCCTGGGTCAAAAAGGAAAAGACTTTCTCGCCCTCCATTCAACCCAGGTGCCTCCCATACAGCTCTGCTTTGCCAGGGCCCAGCTTGTAGCTCCATCCCTCTCCTCACCTCAGCCACTTTTTTGATTATTTCGGAGCCAATTCCCTGACCTGATGTGGGGAGAAAAAGGCAAAAAGAGGGATTGTCTGAGTTGAAGGGGATCAGAAAAGACCATAGGCTAGGATTAAGAGGCAAGGGATGGTGGTCCAGTCTATGGGTTGCTTTTCTCCCAGCCCGGCCTCTGCCCAGTACCCCGATACTCTGGCTTCACGTAGATGTCTTCCAGATAAATGTTTCGTCCCTTCCATGTGCTGTAGATGAAGTAGTATAGCCCATAGCCCACCACACAGGGCCCTGAGAGAGAAAAAAAGAAGGGTCAGGCCGCTGGGCACCTGGGGGAGAGACCTTTGAGGCTGACTGGAGAAGGCACCTCTGAGATAGGGGTGCTCTTACCCTGTGGCTCCCCGGGGACAGGAAGAATCTCTGCTACCAAACAGTGATAGAAAGGATTCTCTCCAAAGCCATCTTCTCTCAGGGCTGCAGAGACCGGAGTTGTGACAAAGAGATGGAGAAAGAAGGCCTGGGTGTGTGCCCAGTCTGGAGTTACTGCCTGGGGAACCCATCCGTCACTTCCACCCCAGCCTCCGTCAGGACTCAGGTGTTGGGTCCGTACCTTCTTCACTGATCTTCACCTGGTCTGAGAGTTTCTCGTACTCAGCGAGTTCCTACAGCGTGCGGACAGAGGCTAGATTAAGGCAGGAGGGCCTCGCTGCTCCCAGAGCAGGAGCCCCCGGCGTGCTCCTCCCTCTGCTTTCACCTCCTCCTTCCCGCCCCCACTCCAGCAGCGCCGCTCTGACCCCCTCTGGGACCCCGGTTTCCGGCCCGCAGCCCTCACCCGAATCAGCCTCAGGATATTTCCACAGTCTCCCTCCTTGGCTTCTCGGATCAGCACGGAAGCCATCCCGATCTCCACCGTCTGGGACCGAAGTCCAGGATCCCCACTTCCGTTCTGCAGGACCGGGCGAAGAGCAACGGGGACCCTTTAAGGAGCCTCCAAATTCGGATCCCGGAAAGCCGGGGGAGTGGTGGGGGCGCCGCGGGCTGGGAAGCAGAAGCCCGATTCCGGCTGCCGCGGGGCCGAGAGAGTGGTGGGACTAGCGGTCCTCACGGCCTGGTAGCCCCTAATTTCGGGCCCCGCCAGCGCGCACCTGCCAGCCAATCAGCTTGCAGAGCAGGCATGTCCCCGCCCCCCGCCCCGCGCCCCCCCCCCCCCCCCCCCCCCCCGCCAGCTCTGCCCCTATGGCCGGGTCTCTTGACCGCACTCCCCGCAGGGGTCAAGGCTGGACTGCCGAGGCTTCCTCGTTGTTGTTATCTGGGTGTTCCAGCCTCCGCTGGAGAAACCCCACGGCTCAAAAGATACCTCCTTCTTTAACTGAAGTGTGCAGTGATTACCTGCTCTACCCTTCACCCCAACTCACCCATTCCAGCCCACCCAGACTCGGGGTGAGCCCCAAGACCTCCAGCTCTTGCCTACTCGCTCAAAGTGTTACTTCTCTTGGGGGCATTTGTATTTTAAGATGGGTCAGGGAGAGGGTGATGAATTTCTACTGGTAAATGGTTAGGCCTTGTAGTAGACGGCTAAGAGAAGATAATGGAGGGGAGGGACCAGGACTCTTAGTATCCACTGAATCACACTCAGAGACAACACCTCCCTATGCAGCAAGCCTCAGAGGCCTGGGAAAATACTGAGGGAGGCGCTCAGAGCAGATACCAGGCACTGTGCCTGTATCATCTCGATTCATCCTCATTCACAGTAACTCCGGAAAGTAAGTATTTTTCACATTTTGCAGACAAGGACACTAAAGCACACAGGTGGGGTGACTTGCCCACAGTCACCCAGCTAGTATTTGGGATTCCATGTCTCAGCTCTAGGCCTTACGGAGGATGCTACCTGGGGATCCGGGCATGGCTGTTTCTAGATCTCATGTTTGCCTTCAAGGCAGCCTCCGCAGGTGGGCAGAAGGCTTGGAGGACCCAGGTCAGGCTCTAGAAGGAGAGGGGAAGTGAGGTGTCCTCTCCCAGCTCAGAAACTTTCTCAGCAGTGGTGGAGGGTAGTGGAGGAACTCTGTCCCTCACTGCATTTGTCCTCAGAGGGGCCGTAGGGTCAGTGGCCCTGTCTCCTGCCCCCCTTCTTCCCCCGGGGCAACCTTTAACCCTCCACCAACCATGTGCGACGCTGCCTGCCCCCACGCATTCTCCTCAGAGTTGTCTGAGGCGCAGAGAGGACCGCGGCTGATTATGGAGAGCGGAGGTCCACCGGCCACATGGCATGGGCTGCCGCTGCTGCTGCTACTACTGCTGCCTCCCAGCCACGAAGGACGGACCGTGAGACATACTCTCCCCAGACAGGTGCAGGAGCAGGACAGGGCGCTAAGCCCTGTGTGTGTTTAAGTGAGCTACACTTTAGCTCTGCTGTCTTCCTTCCTTTCCTCCTCTGGCCTTGTAGCAGTGCTTCTCCCTCCTGTCTGTCTCTGGCACGTCTCATTTCAGCTTGTTTATTTTTCTCTCTGGCAGAGGACTCAGGACCGGCCTGCTCTGCACCTCAGCAATGGCCCTGGACAAGAACCTGTAACCATCATGACCTTTAACCTCACCAAGATCATAAAGTATGGGGTTGACCTAATTCTTTGACCTAGTCCCCTGACCTCACCCTCTCTCCATCAGCTTCTCTCTCTTTTTTTTTTTTTTTTCTTTATTTAATTGAAGTATAGTTGATTTACAATGTTGCATTAGTTTCTGGGGTACAGCAAAGTGATTGAATTTTATATATATATGTATTTATGATACATGTTATATATATATATATTCTTTTACAGGTTCTTTTGCATTATGGTTTATTACAAGATATTGAATATAGTTTCCTGTGCTATACAGTAGGACCTTGTTGCTTATCTTTTTTTTTTTTTTCCAAAAATATTCTTTATTGAGGTCATTGCTCCTAAAACAGAAGCAAAAAGCAGAGATTATACTTGGTAGTAAGATGTGATTAAAAAAAAAAAGATGATAAAATATAAGCTGGCACATTTCAAGGAATAAGCAACAGAGGTTGCTTATCTATTTTATATATAGTACTTTGTATCTGTTAATCCAAACTCCCAGTTTATCCCTCCCCACCTTCCCCTTTGGTAGCCATGAGTTTGTTTTTTATGTCTGTGAGTCTGTTTCTGTTTTGCAAATAAGTTCATTTGTATCAGTTTTTAAATTCCACTTGTAAGTGATAGCATATGGTATTTTGTCTTTGTCTGATTTACTTCACTTAGTATGATAATCTCTAGGTCCATCCATGTTGCTGCAGATGGCATCGTTTCATTCTTAAGTATTTATTTATTTGGCTGTGCCGGGTCTTATTTGCAGCATATGGAATCTTCGTTGCGGCATTCAGGATCTTTAGTTGCCGCATGTGGGATCTAGTTCCCTGACCAGGGATTGAACCCAGGCCCCCTGCAGTGGGAGCTCAGAGTCGTAACCACTGGACCACCAGGGAAGTCCTTGTTTCATTCTTTTTCATGGCGGAGTAATATTCCATTGCATATATGTACCACATATTCTTTATCCATTCATCTATCGATGGACCTTTAGGTTGCTTCCGTCTTAGCTATTATAAACAGTGCACCAGCCCCTCTCTTTTCCCTGTCTCCCTGTCCTTCTCTCTCCCTGAACTCCACCTCCCTCAACCTCACGTCTATGCTCAAAGAGCACACCCCATACACAGTCTTTCCTTCTGTGTCCTTCCAGAACCTCCTCCTCCTTTGAGTTTCGGACCTGGGATCCAGAGGGAGTGATTTTTTATGGTGATACCAACCCAGAGGATGACTGGTTTGTGCTGGGACTTCGGGATGGCAGACCTGAGATCCAGCTTCATAATCACTGGGCCCAACTTACAGTGGGCGCTGGACCCCGGCTGGACGATGGGAGGTGGCACCAGGTAAGCCAGATCTGGTCCTGAGGGAGGGGTGTCTTGAGCTGGTCTGAGGAAGGGAATGGAACCAAGTTATTGGGCATCCCTTTACCATTGTCATCTCATTGAATCCACACAAAAGCCCCATGAAATTGCTTTTTTTTTTTTTTTTTGGCCATACCTCTTGGCATGCAGGATCTTATTTCCCTGACCAGGGATCAAACCCATGCCCCCCAACAGTGGAAGCGCAGAGTCTTTTTTTTTTTTTTTAATATAATTTTATTTATTTTTTTGGCTGCATTGGGTCTTTGTTGCGGTGCGCAGGCTTCTCATTGCGGTGGCTTCTCTTGTTGTGGAGCACGGGCTCTAGAACGCAGGCTCAGTAGTTGTGGCGCACGGGCTTAGTTTCTCCGAGACATGTGGGATCTTCCCGGACCAGGGATCGAACCCGTGTCCCCTGCATTGGCAGGCGGATTCTGAACCACTGCACCACCAGGGAAGTCCCGGAATCGCAGAGTCTTAACCACTAGACCACCAAGGAAGTCCCAGAAGTTGCTATTCTTGTCCCCATTTTTTCAGAAGGGAGTTCTGAGGCTTAGTTAGTATGTAAGTGACAAGTCCAGAGTGAGCTGGGGATGCCAGCTGACTCTTCAAGTACATGTTCTTTCTGCCGTACTAGACTGCCTCTGGTAGGTTCAAGTCTTTTTTCGTAGATGGTTGTTCAGCAGTTAGTTGTGATTTTGGTGTCTTCGTGAGAGGAGGTGAGCTCAAGTCCTTCTACTCCGCCATCTTCAGTATGGCATTTTCTAGACTGCCTCTGAAGAAAGTAGTGGAGGCAGGCCCCAGGAACCTCTGATTCTTCTTCTCTTTTTCTTCTTGCAGATGGAAGTGAAGATCCATGGGGATTCTGTGATGCTGGGGGTGGATGCGGAGGAGGTGCTGCACCTGAGGCAGGTCTCTGGGCCACTGGCGAACAAACCCCAGCCCATCATGAGGATTGCTCTGGGGGGGCTGCTCTTCCCTGCCTCCAAACTCCGGTTGCCGGTAACTGCGTCGCAGGGGCAGGAACCATGACCAAAGCTCGTAAAGCATTGCTGGCTGGATGGCTGTGGGGGTCTAAGTCCACACTTCAAGGAGGGGGGATGGGGTGAGAGCTGCACGGGGGAGGCCAAGTGCTTGCGTCTTGGAGGGGAATAAACAGGGTGGGAGTCTGGGACTGGGGCTCAGATATCCTGATTCCAGCATCCCCCGCATCTTCCCTTCCCCCCACGGGCTCCAGCTGGTCCCTGCCCTGGACGGCTGCCTGCGCCGGGATGACTGGCTGGACCAGCAGGCCCGGACCTCAGCATCTGTCCCCACTAGTCTCAGAAGCTGTGCTGTACAGTCTCAACCTGGGATATTCTTCCCGCCAGGGACTGGTGCAGAATTCAGTTTCCAAGGTAAAGGTTATTTTGCCCTCCATGGCCAGCTCTGTGTCCATTTCCCTCCAGCACTAGCCCCTTCCCTCCATGAATCCCCAGCCTTCAGACCTCAGGAGGATCATTTCTCCCCCCAGACATTCCCCGGCCTCATGGAGAGCCCTGGGCTTTCTCCTTGGACCTGGGACTCCAGCTAGCAGCAGGCTCAGGCCACCTCCTTGCCCTTGGGACCCCAGAAAACCCTTCTTGGCTCAGCCTCCAACTCCAAGATCAAGTAAGAGGGGGATGCTGCCCGTATTCAGTGGAACCTGGGAGGAGTGGGAGAAAAGGGGACTCTAAAATGTCAATATTACGAAAAAATAAAGAAATCAAAATAAAATAAAATGTCAATATTACGATGGTTTAAGGGTTGGGGTGGGCGGGCAGAGACACATATTAAAGCTGCCCACAGCAAACAGTGACTTTTAGTTAGATTATATATTTACTTGGGGAGGGTGTGGTTTTATAGAGGGCCAAGCCAGGAGAGTTAAGGCAGGATGGAGGTGGTGGGAATGGCCAGTAGATAGACTGCACGGCTAAGAGATGGAATTAAGGCAGCCAGGGGTGGGGCCACACAGAGCAGATGCAGTTCATTCTTTCCTCCCCCACTTATGTCCCTTCCCACACACTCTGCAGGAAGTGGTGCTGTCTTCTGTGTCAGGGCCAGGGCTGGATCTGCCCCTCGTCTTGGGGATCACTCTTCAGCTGAAGCTGACTGTGTCCAGGGTGGTTTTGAGCCAGGGGACAAAGAAGGAGATCCTTGCTCTGCCTCCAATGGGCCCTGGCTCCCTCCTCAACCTCTGGGCCCAGACGCAGGGGCGTCTCTTCCTGGGGGCTTTGCCAGGTAAGAAAGTGATGTTGAAGTTTCTCAGCACACCATGGGAAACAGCTAAGGGGAAGGGAAGAGGTGGGAAGGGATGCATTTTTAGGGGAAGGAAATTTCTGCGAGGGAAGAGGAGAAGGCCACAAGAAGAGAGAGGATAAGGGGACAGTGGGAGGAAGTGCTTTAAAAAATTTAGGTTAGAGGACTGGAAAAGTGGGGAGGAGCTTCTGGACCCCAGCCACCCTAATGCCTCCTCCATACTACCTCCCTCTAGGAGAGGCCTCTTCTGCATCCTTTTGCTTGGATGGCCTTTGGGCACAAGGCCAGAGGCTGGACATGGACCGGGCCCTGAGCAGAAGCCAGGACATCTGGACTCACAGCTGCCCCCAGAGCCCAGGCAATGGCACTGACACTACCCATTAAATCCCCACCTAAGAACCTCCTTTGAATGTCACTCATTCATTTATTTAACAAATATTTACTGTGCATCTGCAATGTACCAGGCACTGTGCTGAGCATCGGGTTGCAATGATGAACAAAACTAACCCTGCTTCGGGACTTCCCTAGTGCCAGTGGTTAAGA
Organism: Eubalaena glacialis; assembly: GCF_028564815.1. Lineage (NCBI taxonomy): Eukaryota > Metazoa > Chordata > Mammalia > Artiodactyla > Balaenidae > Eubalaena > Eubalaena glacialis. Next base: position 10,010,858 of record NC_083734.1, on the reverse strand, counting down.
CTCCGAGCTCCCAATGCAGGGGGCCTGGATTCGATCCCTGGTCGGGGAACTGAGATCCTGCATGCCACACATTGCGGCCAAACAAAACAAAACAAAAAACTAACCCTGCTTCCTGCCCTCTCGGTGCCTGTGGTCCCCCGGGAGAGGCAGGCATCCATCAAAGACTAACAAGTGAGTGGATAATTGGAAACTCTGATATGCACCATAAAGGAACAGTCAGGGAACTGAGAAAGCTTGAAGGCCAGTGGCCTTGACCTAGGCTGGGGATCAAGGAGGGCTTCCTGAGGAAGTGGTGACTTCTTAGGCTGAGATCCCAGCAACAGCACCCACAGACGCACACACCCCAGATGCGAGTCACTTCCTGGGAGCCAGGAGCCCACCTCCTTCCCCAGCAGCTGCTGCCTTGGGGCTTTAGCTTTGTCCCTCTGAGGCTGGTCCCCAGAAATCAGGAGGGAAGGAAAGAGATGAGATTTTGTTGTCCTTTAGACAGGCCACTGCTATCCAAGAAAGGAGCAGCAGGGGGCGTGAGTGGGTCATAGAGAGATGGAGCCCTTTGGGAAAAGGGGTAGAGGCAGCAGGGAGAAAGAAAAGGGCGGGGGGGGGGGGGGGAGAGCAGAGGGAGAAGGCTGCCTCTATCTCTCCTCATCTCGGCCTACTAACTGCGTTCCCAGACGAATTTGTCTTTACTCCATTAAACAGGAACTGGCTTGTGCTGGTCCCAGCTGGAAAGAACAGACAGAGTCGGGAATATCTCTGCCCTCAAAGAATATATAGTGACCCAGCCCTCAGCCCCCAGACCTCTGGAGAATCCTGGTGCCCCATCTCCTCCCTGGGGTACCCTCCTGCCTCAGCCCCCAGCTCCCTGGGAAACTTCATGCCCATCCCCCATCTCCAGACCCCATGGGGATCCCAGTGTCCCAGCTTCCTAGGTTACAAGGATTTTCCTACCAGTAACCCAGGCAACAGGGTGAGTCACTCTTTGGACCTGCTGTCCCCCTTCTACAAGGATTAGCCAGGACCTAAATGACCCCAGAGAGTCTCTGGGTTGGAAGACACATCCTAGGCCCCTCCTTGGACCCTCACAATCTCAAGTTTGCAAGTCTATAGCTGCCTCCTTCCCGTCAGAGTGTTTTGCAGGAGAGTCCTCAGCATGTCCAGAGAGCCCAAATTCAACTCTGGTCCCTGGGCAATGTTCAGGGTCAGCCTGGGCCACTTGAATAAGTTCATTCAACTGATATTTACTGAGCACCTACTGTGTACCAGGCACTGTTCTAGACACTGAGAATGCATTGATGAAAAGGATAGACATAATCCCTGCGCTTATGAAGTTCACAGTATAAGAGAGGAGACAGCCAGATAGTCCATAAACAAAAATAAATAAGCAAGGTCATTTCAGATAGTGGTTGTCTCTATAAAGGGAATAAAATCCTGTAGTAGAATCAAGGGTGGTAGGGGAGGGGCAGCATTAGCCGGGTGGTCAGGGAAGCCCTCTCTGAGGCAGTGTCATTTGAGCAGAGACCTGAATAGAAACCTGAAAAGAAACCAGTCCTGTGGGGGTCTCGGGTATGAGCAATCCAGTGGGGAGAGAGGCTCAAGGGCTTGAACACACCTGGTCCCCACCAAGGGGGTTGTTCTGAGTGGCAACTTCCTGGCCTTGTGTCCCTGAGGAATCTCCCAAGGGCTAGCTTTTCTCTCCTCCCTCTACCCCGTCCTGTCCAGGACACTGTGCTCCCAGCCTCTCTTTCTCCAGCCTGCCCTAGATTCCAAGATTCCTGATTACCATCCAGAGCTGTCTACACTCTTTCATTAAGACTCACTCTGCTTTTACACAGACTCTGCCAGGCTCCCACCAAGGGCACCTACAATACCAGCCCAGTGTCCCCTGCCTCTCCCACACCCCTAAAAACCATTCTGGAGCTTGACAGCATATGCTGTAGGCTCCAAGCCTGGTCTACCCACTCACTCCACCCTGTGTGTTACCTCTCTTCCCTTCCCTCCTTCCTTCTCTCTCGCTCTCTCTCTCTCCCTCTTTCTTTCTTTCAACTAACATTTATTGGACCCTGATAGTATGCCAAACACTGTGTTAGGTACTCCATAGGGACTCCAGAAATGAATAAGACTTGGTCCTGGCCCTGGAGAACAGGGGTCTGGGGAGAGAGATAGATATGTAAAATGATTTAATAGGGATCTCTTAGGAAGTGCCAGGAACTTGAACAAATGACTAAACCTCTTTACCTTTCAGGTTCCCCATCTACAAAATGGGCAAGTCACCCTACTCAGGGTTGCCGGGAGGGTTTGGTGGAATCATGTAAGTCAGATGTGTAGCGCAGTGCTTGGCATATAGAAAGTGCTCTCTGTATGAGAGATGTTGCTCTTGTTGATATCATTAGCCTCCTGCATAGTTCTTGAAATATAAGTCTGAGCCTGCCGGGTATGGAAGATAAGGAAGGGTGTGTGATGTGGCTGAACTGGGGGCAGGCTGAGATGGAATGAGGGCAGACTGGGAAGGCTCCTTGGGCCACGGGGTGAGAGGCCTTGTATGTCCTGCTGAGGAGTTGGGGCTTGATCTAGTCAGCGGAGGAACATCTGTGTTTCTTTCCTTTTTTTTAAATTGTGGTAAAATACACATAACATAAAATTTATCATCTTAACCAATTTTTTGAGGAATTTACGATTTAATCAAGATATATTGAATACATGGATGAAATGAAAAGCCGACAGATAAAAAACATTTATACATTCGTTCCAGGTGGCATGGTTTAAAGTCAGGCTAAGTCTTTTAACGGTTACAGAATACAAATATATACCTTCATAAAATCACACATACCTTCATCACATAAAATAAAGACACTCTAGGCCATTACACAGACCATGATAAATTGCAAGAAAGGAGAGGTGCTACAATAGTAAATTCAAGACAGTCAGTTTTCCTCAGTCTTTTACCATCTTAACCATTTTTAAGTGTCCAGTTCAGTGGCATTAAGCTTCACAATGTTGTGCAAGTATCACCACCATCCATCTCCACAACTCTTCATCTTGTAAAACTGAAAGTCTGTACCCATTAAATAATAACCCCCTACTTTTCCTCCCCCCGCCCCCATATCTGTGTTTTGGAGCTCTCTTCTTTCCTTGTCCTTGTCTCTACAAAGACCCATCTTGCTGGGAACCCAAACAGCTGAGTCCCTGGGATTTGGTTGGTATGGGGAAGGGAGTCATTGGGCACAGACCTAAGACAGGCTCTGGGTATGGGAGAGGGGATGTGGGAGCTCTTATTCCCTTCCTCCTTTCTGGAGATGCTGGAGGGAGGGCTGGGTTCCGGAAAGAGGTTGGAGGTTTGTAATGGCTCTTTGCCCCCTCACTCCTTCCTCAGCTTGTTTCCCTGTGAACACCAATGCTGCATGGAGTAGCGTGTTCTTTCCTCCCTACCCCCAACCCTCCTCATGCTGACCTCACCTTTAGGAGAAGGCATGGAAGGCAGCAACACTATCTCAGCCTTACCCCAGAACTGCCCTAAAGGTACAGAAGACATTCATTCTTTCTTTTCCAAGTGAGCCTGGGGTACAGGGCAGAGACTGAACCAACAGTCTGGAGGCCATCTGCAGGCCTGTGTTTGTCAGGCTGTGTGTGTTGAGGGTAAGATCCAGGCCTCATCTCTCCAGATCGAGACTGGCCCATTTCTGTGCTCCTTAACTGAAGAAGGAAAAGGCAAGTTGCTTCCCTGAGGTTTCTCGTAGAAGGAGCCATTCCATGTTTAAGCCCAATTCAGCAACCAGGCATTATCTTCGGTAGCTCTGTGGGTTGCTTGGGTATGGAGGATATATAGAAAGCCTTGCTCTGAAAGAGCTTACAGTCTAGCTGAAAAGATAAAATACAAGAGTTTTCAGCCCAGTTGCTCAAGACAAAAACCTAGGCACTAGCCATGGTCATCATTCTACTTCCTAAATAGATTCTGAACCCATCCTCTTGTCTCCATCTGCAAAGCTGCTGCCCTGGTCCAGGCCATCCATATCTCCCACCCGGACTGCTGCAAAGCCCTGCTACCTGGTCTCCTCGCTTCCCATGGTCCACTCTCACACGGCAGCCATGGTGATTTTCATTAAATTTAATCATGTCGATCCCTTGCTTAAAACCGTAGAATTAAGACTTCCCTGGCGGTCCAGTGGTTAAGACTCTGTGCTTCTACTGCAGGGGGCATGGGTTCGATCCCTGGTCGGGAAACTAAGATCTCATGTGCTGCACAATGCTGCCAAACAAACAACAACAAAAAACCCACAGAAAAATCCTAGAATTGTTTCTGTGATGGTTGGATTAAAATCCAAACTACTCCCTTTGGCGTACAAGGACCTGTACGATTTGGCCTCTGCCTACCTCTCAGATCTCTTGCTGTACCGATCTTGCTGTCCCTCATTCAAGCCCAGCCTTTGCACTCACCCTTCCCTCCACCTGGAAAGCTCTTCCCCTACATGTCGCTATGGCTCCTTTGGGTTACTTGCGGCAATTAAAAATTATCTCCTCAGTAAGGCCATCCATGCCCATGCAGGCACTCTGGCACATCACCCTGTTTTATTTTTTTCTGCATAATATTAACATTATTTAATTTGTTTGTTTTTATTGTTTATTGGAATGGGAGTCCCAGGAGCACAGGGACCAGAATAGTGCCTGGCTCTAAGCAAATGCTCATTAGGTACACATTGAATGAATGAATGGGAGTCGGGGCTGGACTCTGAAGGGTCTTCCAGGATGCGGAAATGAAATGGACAAAGGTGTAAAGTCAGGAGTAAGCACAGCCTGTCCCAGGAGTGGCCAGCTCAGCTCCAGCAGAGGACTAGTTGGGGCCTAGTGGCAAAGGAGGTTGGGGATACAGACTGGGTCTAGATATGGAGTACCCTGAAGGTTAGACTGAAGAATCAGGACTGCATCCTGCAGGGTCACAGGAAGCCACCGAAGACCTTTGAGCTGAGGGGTGGCCTAATTAAAACTATATTTTGAGGGGCTTCCCTGGTGGTGCAGTGGTTGAGAATCTGCCTGCCAATGCAGGGGACACGGGTTCGAGCCCTGGTCTGGGAGGATCCCACATGCCGCGGAGCAACTAGGCCCGTGAGCCACAACTACTGAGCCTGCGCGTCTGGAGCCTGTGCTCCGCAACAAGAGAGGCCGCGACAGTGAGAGGCCCGCACACCGCGATGAAGAGTGGCCCCCGCTTGCCGCAACTAGAGAAAGCCCTCGCACAGAAACGAAGACCCAACACAGCCAAAAATAAATAAATTAAAAAAATAAAATAAAATAAGGTACCGCTTACTTTAAAAAACAAAACAAAACAAAACAAAAAACAACAAAACAAAAACTGTATTTTGAGAAAATTAATCCAGAGTCTGCTGCAGAAGGGACTGAAGTAAGACCAGCTGCATAATTTGTGGGACCCAGTGCAATATGAAAATGTGGAATCCCTTGTTCAAAAAGCAGGAAAAAAGTGCTGTTCGGGTACTAAAGTATAAAATATTTTCCTTTCTTCCATGGTTCTTCTCTCGACTTTTCATGGTATTTTAAATTTATTTAATGTTATTCTAGATAAAGAAAATAACATTTTGGGGACTTCCCTGGTAGTCCAGGGGTTAAGAATCCGCCTTCCAATTCAGGGGACTCGGGTTCGATCCCTGGTCGGGGAACTAACATCCCACATGCCGTGGGGCAACTAAGCCCACGCACCACAACTACTGAGCCTGCGTGCTCCGGAGCCCGCACGCCACAACCAGAGAGCCTGCACGCCACAACTAAGAGCTGACACAGCCTAAATAAATAAATATTTTTAAAAAAGAAAATAACATTTTTAAAAATAAATTTATTTATTTATTTTTGGCTACATTGGGTCTTCATTGCTGCATGCGGGCTTTCTCTAGTTGCGGAGAGCAGGGGGTACTCTTCGTTGCGGTGCGCGGGCTTCTTATTGCGGTGGTTTCTCTTGTTGTGGAGCATGGGCTCTAGGCGGGTGGGCTTCAGTAGTTGTGGCACACGGGCTCAGTAGTTGTGGCTTGCGGGCCCTAGAGCGCAGGCTCAGTAGTTGTGAGCACGGGCTTAGTTGCTCCGAGACATGTGGGATCTTCCCGGACCAGGGCTCAAACCTGTGTCCCCTGCATTGGCAGGCGGATTCTTAACCACTGCGCCACCAAGGAAGTCCCAGATAATGATTCTGTTTTTTCTTTTTTTTTTTTTTTTATGGCTGTGTTGGGTCTTCGTTTCTGTGCGAGGACTTTCTCTAGTTGTGGCAAGCGGGGGCACTCTTCATCGCGGTGCGCCAGATAATGATTCTTAACAGGAGGTCTTTGGAGGCCCATGTACCTCCCTACTAGACTGTGGGTCTCTGGAGCCCTGTGAGAACCGCGACTTTACCTCCCCAGCGCTGGGTTGCACAAGGTCTCTAGTAGGTGCTCAATAAATGTCTGTTGACCCAAATGGGCAAATGAGAAGGGGAGTTCAGACATGGGGGTGGGAGGAGGCAGAACACCTAAGCAGATGGGGCTCCAGGGCTGGGGTCTCAGGGCAGTATTGGGGGCTGGGAATGCGGTGTTGGAAGGGCTTTTTTGTCCCCCTAATATTTACTTGGTCGCGTCAGGTTTTCGTTGTAGCAGGCGGGCTCCTTAGTTGCGGCATGCACGGGGGATCTAGTTCCCTGACCAGGGATGGAACCAGGGCCCCCTGCATTGGAAGCGCGGAGTCTTAACCACTGCACCACCAGGGGAGTCCCTGGAAGGGTTTCATGAGGGATGTGGTGGGAAGGCAGGGAAGCCCCCAGGCTTGGGGAGAACCAGGTGGTGGGAGAAGCGGCAGTGGGACTGGAGAAGGAGGTGTCGGGGGGATTGGTAGCAGCTCCCATAAGGGGACTTCCTCTCCTGTGGTGGCCTCTATTGATCTCTTTGAGGCCTGTTCTAGCTTCCAGCCCGGCTGGTGTAGTACCTCAGCTGGTCTCTTCGATCTGTTTTTCTTCATCTCTGGCTCCTTCTCTATTCGTCTCACATTCTGCCCTGTCTCCTGGATCTTAGTCTCTTTCTAACTCCCTGCCTGGGGCCCCCATCTCAGCATATATCTGCTTTCCTCTCTGTCTTCTGTGTCTCCCGGGGGTTATCTTTCCCTCTACTCCGCCCGGACACGCCCTCTATCCTCTCCACCCACCCAGATCTAGTCCAGTACCTGGGGTGGGGGTAAGGGAGAGACCTCTAGGTCCTGAAGAGGCGTCAGGGGGGCGGGCCCAATTCCTTTCTCCAAATTTGCGTATGCATGAAGTCGCCCAGGCCAGCAGCGAGGAGGCGGGGCCTCTGGGGGGGTGGGAAGGGGGCGGGCACCCACGGAGCCGCGGAGTATATAGACTGCGCGCCGCGGCTGCCGACCCCGCACTGCTGAAGAGCGGAGCCTCCGCCCGGGGGACCCCTATCCCTGCCTGTCCCCCCCAACTGCGCGTCCCCACCCCACCCCACCCCCGCAGCCGAGCCACCGCTGGTGCGGCGGTCTCCGCTCGGCAGAAGAGCCTTGAACGGTCACCACCCCCCTCCACAGCCTCTTTGCATCTCGGATTTCGGGGCGGCCCCCTCCCCCACCTCTCCCTGCCTCTTTGCACCCCGATTTTTTATGCGCTTCTCTCGGGTTTTGCAGCCGTCTATTTTTGCATCCCTTTTCGTTTTGCTTCTGGGAGGTTTGGGGGGTGAAGCTGCGTTCGCACCCCTTCCCCTTTTTATCCTCCCCTGCTCGGACAACCCCCCTTTTCATTGCAGTGGGGGGGGCCTAGGTTCTGTGCATTCTACGCCGCGCCGCCAGCACCCCGCAACGTGTGGCCCTGCGCCCCGGAATTTGCAGCAGCTGCATATCTGAGGGGGGGGGCTCTCCCTCGCCCCCGCTGCCTTTGCTTCCCGCGCGTTCTGGTGCGTGAGGGGGCTTCACGCGCCGCACCCCGGCTTCTCCGTAGCCCCCCGCCCCGCGCGGGACTCGCCCCCAGCCGTCAAGATGGTCATTCAGAAAGAGAAGAAGAGCTGCGGGCAGGTGGTTGAGGAGTGGAAGGAGTTCGTGTGGAACCCGAGGACGCACCAGTTCATGGGCCGCACCGGGACCAGCTGGGGTATGCGGGGCCGGCCGCGCGAGGGGTGGGGGGGGGTCCGCCGGGCGACGCCCCGGGGACACGAGGTCCCGCCGGCGCAGCCCCAGCTCCCTTCCCGGGTCCCCGGCGTCCGGCCCCCCTGCCGGGCTCTGGGCTGGGAGGGCGCCGAATCGCCGGTCTAATCTCCCTGGCTGGCCGCTGCGGAGGCGGAGAAAGTAGGTCACTGCCGCCTTCCCGCCCCCCGCGGAGCCCCCTCGCTCGGGGGGTCGCGGGCTCTGAGCGCGTGTCCGCGCCGCGGCGCTCGCGCTCGCTGTCGGGGGTCGGTCAGCTCGGCACAGTCGCCCCCCTTCCCCAGAAGAGAGACCCTTCCCTCCCTCTGACTCTCACTAGCTAGCCAGGCCCGTCTATTTTTAGCTCGAGCCCACCCCTTGGACCCTGGGAACGTTCATGAGCGGGCGGGTCTTGGAGAGGTGGGGTGTGTGTTGGAGGGGGTTCTTCACAGCGGAAGTTGTCTGTGTCCTACTACCGGGTGTTTTGGAGCCTTCTGTGACTGCTTGGCGGGCGGGGGGCTGTTGCGCCGGGGTGACATTGGGAGGTTTTCGGGGCTGGGTGTTCGGCTCAGATGTCGCAGGCGGAGGGAGTGGTCACTAGTGGTGAGACATGTACATCATCCGGCCCAGTGTGTCTGTGGGCTTGCGTGGCTTGGCTCCTTCCCCACCCATACCTTGGCGCCACTGGGGAGGCGTGGAGGGAGTTGCGTCTGGGTGAGGGTCCCGTGCTGGGCATAGGTGCCAGTGAGGGGTGGAATTCTTCCAAAAGGGATTTTCAAGCTGGGGAGTCGAAGCACAGGAGACATTGTGCGACACAGCTTACAGTTCATCCACACTAATTGAATGCTGTCCCCATTAGCCCAGCCACTTGGGGCACTTGAGGTGGGTCCGATGCAGTCCTTGCCGCAGGAAACTTGAAGTCCACTCCCTGGGACTGGAGGGATGGATCCACGAGTGCTTGGGAGAATCTGAGAAGGCTTCCTGAGTGAAGTGTCTTCTGAGATGGAAGGCCTGGGGGTCAGGGCTGGTGGAAAGAGCAGGTACTCACACTAGGCTGAGGAGTGATGGAGTGACGTGTCACATCCACCAAGGACCAGCTCTATGCCTGAAAGGCTATTGGAGGTCTACGTTTACTCCTGCCTCTGCCCTGGGTGCTGTGTGGGAATTGGGGGGTAGGGGGACTGTTGAAGGTTCTGGACAGCTGTCTCTGAGAGACTTTGTAGCTTGGCAGGAGCCTCATTCAAGGTTTGGCGTTTGTGGGGCTCTGAGAGAGAGATTTTGCTGTTTGAGTGTGGGCGTCCACACCCTGAGGGATGGGATAAGAGTTTGGCTGTGAATTGGGGCCAATGCCATCTTGAAAGTCATCGTGCTAGACAGCTTCAAGCATGAGTACCGATACAGTGGTATCAGATGTTGTGCCTTTTCAGGGCCACGAAGGTTGAGAAGTTGAGAACGTAATTTGTGGCAAAATGACTGTGGCCTATACTATGAGTTGTGCCAGCAACAAGAGTTTAGGTCTCTTGTGGCCTCCACAAGGTCGGGCTTCACTGTGCTGTGGGACCAGGAAGGGCTGGGAGTCATGGCTGGAAGCCAGACACAACTGCCGTTTTTCAGCTTGTCTCCTTTTGCTTCCAGGGGAAGGCTTCCCAAGGCTCTGCGATCCATTCCTGTGCAGAACCTCTGAGTGGGAGAGGGGTGTGTGGGGATAGGTCAGGTCATCGAGGGAGACCTGGAACCTGCTGACCCTGTTTCCTCCTCCTTAGCCTTTATCCTCCTCTTCTACCTCGTCTTCTATGGCTTCCTCACCGCCATGTTCACCCTCACCATGTGGGTGATGCTGCAGACGGTCTCTGACCATACCCCCAAGTACCAGGACCGACTGGCCACACCGGGTGAGTGATGAGGCTCCCCCACCAGCCACCCTAACTGCTCTCGTGCCCCCAGCTATCCAAAAGGAACTCACAGGCTGAGAACTGTCAGCTCTTCCCAGAGGTTTGGTTCTGATGATCCAGTCACCATGTGCTGGGGAGTTCTTTTTTTTTAATTACTTATTTATTTTATTTTTGGCTGCGTTGAGTCTTCATTGCCCACGCAGGCTTTCTCTAGTTGCGGCGAGTGGGGGCTACTCTTCATTGTGGTGTGCGGGCTTCTCATTGCGGTGGCTTCTCTTGTTGTGGAGCACGGGCTCTAGGCGTGTGGGCTTCAGTAGTTGTGGCACACGGGCTCAGTAGTTGTGGCTCGCAGGCTCTAGAGCGCAGGCTTGGTAGTTGTGGCGCACGGGCTTAGTTGCTCTGCAGCATGTGGGAGCTTCCCGGACCAGGGCTCAAACCCGTGTCCCCTGCATTGGCAGGCGGATTCTTAACCACTGCGCCACCAGGGAAGCCCTGGAGAGTTCTTCTTGAAGTCTGCCTTCCCATTTCCCACACCTGAGGGCTCTGTGATCTGGGGAGGTGGCAGATGTTCACAGGAGATCTCCCTCCCGGGAAGACGATCTCGGATCTTCACCTGTCCCTCACCCTGGTGTTCCCTATGTCCATCTTTTTCCCTCTGTGTGTGGTCCCTCATCGTATATATACCCCTCACTCTCGCCTTTGTTGATTAGGCTTGATGATTCGCCCTAAGACTGAGAACCTTGATGTCATTGTCAATGTCAGTGACACTGAAAGCTGGGACCAGCATGTTCAGAAGCTCAACAAGTTCCTGGAGTGTGAGTATGGGGCTGGTGATGTGGCTGTGCAGGACCTCGGGGCAGGGGACTGGGGACCCTGGGAGCAGAACATGAGGCCTGTGACTCTCCCCCCACCCCCCTTCCGTAGCTTACAATGACTCCATCCAAGCCCAAAAGAATGATGTCTGCCTCCCTGGGCGCTATTACGAACAACCAGATAACGGAGTTCTCAACTACCCAAAACGTGCCTGCCAGTTCAACCGGACCCAGCTGGGCGACTGCTCTGGCATTGGGGACCCCACCCACTATGGTTACAGCACGGGACAGCCCTGTGTCTTCATCAAGATGAACCGGGTACTCATGGCCTTAGTTCCCAGGGGGAACGGAGGAGGGAGCTGGGGCTACCATCTGCGGGCAGTTGCTTTCTTTTGCTGGGGCTCTTGGGCTTTGGGAGATCTTTAGATGTTTGAGTGGCTGAGAGAACAAGAGAGATGGGGCCATTGGAGGCTGAGATCGTGGTTGGAAGGCTGGATACTTGTGTCTTTGACAACTTCTTTCTTTAACCCTCACCACTCTCTCTCCTCGCTCCAGGTCATCAACTTCTACGCAGGAGCAAACCAGAGCATGAATGTTACCTGTGTGGGGAAGGTGAGTTTGTTGGGCCTTGTGCACCTGTTTGTCCTTCATTGTTTCCATGTCATTCACTCATCTCTCCCTATCTTCTTTGCTCCCAGAGGCTCCATCACTCTAGGGACAAGGGGGTAAGAGTGGGCTCCAGTATGGCTCAAACTCCAAGGGGCTGCCACCCGTCTTGCTTCTCTCTAGGATGCAGAAGTCTGCTCTTTTGTGTGGATAGACACCCCTTTCCTGACTCCACCCAAACCCCTGCTTCTGGCTTCTCTCCCTAATCCTTCCATGTTCTCCTCTATTCCCTGACCATGTCTTCTGCTCTCCATCCCATGTCTCTCCTATCCCTCAATTCTTCTTAGGTATCTGGTAGCTGCTGATCTGTAAGCACCACCTGCCACCACTAAGTTGTCCTTGGAACCCTGCTCCCCCCACCTCTGTCCTCTCTAGGAACTTCCTGCCCCTCTTCATTCATCCCCCTCCTTGTTTCCTACTGAGTCCTTACTCATTTATCTGTTCTCTCTTGGCTCCGCTCCAGAAACCGATTCCTGAGGATGGGGTAAGAATTTGGGGTGGGAGGGCAGTAGGAGGCTTCAGGCTCATTAGCGCCCTGGAGGCCTTCCCAGTCTGATGGAAGAGACGGGACACCCGCTCCTGCGCACGCGCAAACGCACCAGCCTCCGCGCTCAAGGGATACGGATATGAGACAGAATAATTTGGGGGTGAAGGAGGAACAAAGGGAAGTCTGGCGAGCGTCTGGGTTCCCTCACATGCTCTCCCCCACCCTCCTGCGCCCCCCACAGCGAGATGAAGATGCTGAGAATCTCGGCAACTTCGTCATGTTCCCTGCGAATGGCAACATCGACCTCATGTACTTCCCCTACTACGGCAAGAAGTTCCACGTAAGTCCCGTGGGAGGCCGGGTGCTGGCTCCTGCAGGGGAGCGGGGCCCTGGGGAGGAGGCTGAGTTGCCGCGGGCCTGGAGCCTCGCTCTCCTCCTCTGGCCCAGGTGAACTACACGCAGCCCCTGGTGGCCGTGAAGTTCCTGAATGTGACCCCCAACGTGGAGGTGAACGTGGAGTGCCGCGTCAACGCTGCCAACATCGCCACTGACGACGAGCGCGACAAGTTTGCTGGGCGCGTGGCCTTCAAACTGCGCATCAACAAAACCTGAGGCCCCTTCCTCCAGCCCCCACCTCTTTCCTACGGATGCTTCTGGAATATCCCTGACCCTGCCTGATCCCTCCCTCACCCACCCCAAAGGTATTTTTTATAACAGAGCTCTGGCTTGTCTGAGTCCCTTTTCCTTTACTTCTGAACCCGACCTGATGTCTGTCGTGATTGCCTGGCTACGCACATTTTCCACTATCTTCTTCCCACCCTAGCTCAGTCAGAGACAGGGAGATGGGACCCCAAGACGGTCACAGAGGAGTTGGGAGCCTTTCTAGTCGTGGTGTAGCTGTGAGTGGGGTGTCCTCACAGCTACCCACCTGTCCTGCCCTCTTATCCCCTGAGAGCTATAGAAAATGCCCACCCACCCACCTACACACACATCTCATTTCACCCCTTACTTCCAGACACTAAGGTGGCGCTGAATTCTGTTTTTTAAATTGAAGAATTGACTTACAACACTACGTTAGTTCCAGGTGCACAGCATAGGGATTTAGTATTTCTGTACGTTAGAGTGGTCACCAGTGTGGCCCTCTATCCCTCCATTCCAGCTCAGCTGCTGTCACCTTCCTCTGTCTCCCACACCTTCTGCCTGTCTACAACAGTCGCTGTCTCAGTGGCTTTTGACTTGTCTGGCTCCTCTGGCCGGTCTTTCCCCACTTCTCCATCCCCATTCCCTCCACTGAAAGGGGGACCGTTTGTAATTGAGGACCGGGTGGCTCTGTGGCCTTTTCCCTCTTTCCTGGCACATCTGGCTTCTCACCCCACGTTGACTACGTGAGCTGGGAATGAGGGTCTGAAGGAGAAGTCCATGTTGGTTCTTGAAAATTCTCTTCCTAGCGCCTCCTGTCACCCAGCTAGGCACTCAGAGGGGCGGGGTTGACCTAGGCTGAATGTCCACTTTGTTTTTGCCGATGGCTCCCTTCCCCCTGTTCGCTTTCCCAGAATATCCTGCAAGTTCCACTTCCCAGGCGCCCTGGGGGAGGGGCAGCCATTTTGGCTAGGTCCCCAGTGGCCACCTTGGAAACATCAGCTGGCTATGGGACTATTCCACCTCCTTCCCCTGGGCCCAGATATGCCCCCACCATTCTCTCTCTGGCTTCTCTTAGCAAGTTATCAACTAATCACTAACTCCTTCCCTTTTCTCTGCATGCCAGCCTGAAAATTGCAAATACCTCCTCCCTCTAAGGCTCTGAATTTCTTGGCTCCGTCTCCTTCAGACCCCTTTGCCTTCTTAAACAACCCCATAGTGCCCACAGAATGTTAAATGAGGGACTGCCTGTGATCTTGAGTTATAGAGGCATTTTAACTCTTTCTTTTCCCACGTCCTTCACTTCCTCACCTCTGACTTACTTTTTTTTGATGCTGCAGCTTCCACACCCCACCCACAGATGGACTCTCCCCTGTTTCTCTCTCGCTGGATCTGAGTCTCTTCCCTTTGGGTCCCCATGTTTTCCTGCACTCCCCTCACCCCAGTGGTCTTTCTCTGCAGTTATTTAATGCCTGTGTCAGATCTACTGTAAAAAGAGGATAAAGTACAATAAAATGAGAGCAATTATATATATAAATATATATCATACAGGGAGCCCTGTGTGCAGGTTGTTCCTTTCTGAGCATTTGGAAGAGCCCTGGGAAGGGGGTGGGGGGTGGATTTGGGTGACCTGGGAGTTACCCAACCCTGGGGGAGCCCCTCCCCAGCTTTGATCTCTTCCATCCAGTGTCCAACCTCCTAGATTGCTCCATCACGTATACTATCTTGAGATCACTCAATACAAGACAGGCAAGAAGCCTACATCCTTTCCTACAGCAATACTTATAAAGTGCCTACTATGTGCGTTCTAGGCACCAGGAAGACACAGTTATGAAAGAGGCAGTGTTCCTGCCCCCAAGGAACTCCCCAGTTTAACAGGAGAGGGGAGGAGCACACGAGAAACTCTCAAACCAGGTAGACCTAAATGTATTTCCAGGAAGGGGAGGAAGCTGGTGAGGACAAAATTCAGAGTGGTCACCAACTCCCTGTGGGGGCTTCGAAGGGCTTAAAGGATGTGGTGGTTTTGGGGGGAGAGACTAGCATCAGCAAATGCCTGGAGACAGATGAGGAAAATTGATCAGAAGAAACAGTTCTCAAAACAATATGAACCGTAGGAGCCCAGTTTTGTGCGTAAAAAGAGTACACACACAAGCATAGAAAAAAAGGATGGATGAGTCTATACCACAGTGTTGATTGTGGTATTTGTGGATGGCTTTAGAGCTAATTTTTTATTTTCTTGGGGCTTATTTGTTTTTGTTTGCAATGAGTTCCTCAATATGTGCCTTGAAAAATAATTTCATTACTTATGCATACACATATATACACAGTTTTATCATGAATGCATAGTACACACACACAGACACACACACAGAGGGATTGCTGGGTTTTGGTCATTGTTACACCAAAATTAGATCACATTATACACAATTTTGTGCATCTCACTGTGTTCACTCAATTTCACCTGGCCTGGTAGAGCTCTAATTCATCTTTTTAAATGGCTGCATAATATTTTTTTCTATTGGGTCATTCTTCCCTTGTTAATTTGTTAGAGCTCCTTGACAGTTGTAGATATAAACTGTTTTATGCATTGTAGAATTTCCCCCAATCGATTGTTTGCCTCTTGAGTTTGTGGTTTCTTTTACTGTTAAAAGTGGTTTCTTTTCCTTTTTTTTTTTTTTTGGCCACATCTCCTGGCTTGTGGGATCTTAGTTCTCCCGAGCAGGGATTGAACTCAGGCCCTCGGCAGTGTAAGCGTGAAGTCCTAACCACTGGACCGCCAGGGAATTCCTGGTTAGTTTTTCATATAGTCAAATATGCTTTAGTTGTTCTTTTGCGGTTTCTGGGTTTCCAGTCAGTAGTGTATACTCTTGTTTTGTAAATTTTTTTGACAGGATTTTATTTCATTTCAATTTTTACATTCATCTTAATTCATTTGGTCTATTTTTTAAAAAGTTAAACTGACTTTATTTATTTATTTATGGCCGTGCCTCTCGGCTTGCGGGATCTTCCCTAACCAGGGATCAAACCCGGGCCCCCTGTGGTGGAAGCACGGAGTCCTAACCACTGGACCACAAGGAATTCCCATATTTGGTCTATTTTTGTTTCTTTTTGTGTGTGGTGTGAATGAGGAGTCTGGTTTAATTTTACTTTTTAGTTGTGTCAGCTTCATTTAAAAAAAATCCTTAATTTACCCCCATTGAATTGAAATGTCAACTTCGGCTGTATAATACATTTTGCTGTATGCTGAGATCTACTTCTACTTCATTACTGGCTTGTCTACCACTCCATACACCAAGCCATACTGATCTAATTCCAGTAGTTTTATAGTATGTTTTCTGATATCTAGCAAGGCAAGTAAGGCTCCACCCATTCTTTTTTAAAAACAACTATTGGCTATTTTGGGGCACTTATTCTTCTCTATAATTTTTTATAAAAATAAATAAATTTATTTATTTATTTATTTTTGGTTGTGTTGGGTCTTCGTTGCTGTGCGCAGGCTTTCTCTAGTTGCATTGAGCGGGTCTACTCTTTGTTGTGGTGCGCAGGCTTCTCATTGCAGTGGCTTCTCTTGTTGCAGAGCACGGGCTCCAGGTGCACAGACTTCAGTAGTTGTGGCACATGGGCTCAGTAGTTGTGGCTCACAGGCTCTAGAGCGCAGGCTCAATAGTTGTGGCACATGGGCTTAGTTGCTCCATGGCATGTGGGATCTTCCGGGACCAGGGATCGAACCCCTGTCCCCTGCATTGGCAGGCGGATGCTTAAACACTGTGCCACCAGGGAAGTCCCACTTTTATTATTATTATTATTATTATAAATTTTATTTATTTATTTGTTTGTTTATTTGTTTGGCTGTGTTGTGTCTTCGTTTCTGTGCGAGGGCTTTCTCTAGTTGTGGCAAGCGGGGGCCACTCTTCATCACGGTGCGCGGGCCTCTCACTATCGTGGCCTCTCTTGTTGCGGAGCACAGGCTCCAGACGCGCAGGCTCAGTAGCTGTGGCTCACGGGCCCAGTTGCTCCGCGGCATGTGGGATCTTCCCAGACCAGGGCTCGAACCCGTGTCCCCTGCATTAGCAGGCAGATTCTCAACCACTGCGCCACCAGGGAAGCCCTGTTATTATTTTGAATGGAATATTTTTCATTCTTTTTTCCTCAATGCTTTTGCAAGAAGATAAAAATTTTTTTTCTATCTACTATCCATTTGCCTTATTGGATTTTCTTAATTACATCATCTATTATTAACTAAGAAGTTAGTTTTTAGGTACATGATCATATGATCAAAAAGGCAAAGAGATTTACTTTTTTAACCAATGTTTTGTTTTGTTTTGTTTTGTTTTTAATCCTCTTGAGTGTTCTAAAACCATTATTAGTGGGCATTCCTATATAGTTCATAATTTAAGTTTGAATTATCTTAGTCTTTAACCATTAGGATAATACCAGTATTCCATTACTATTTTTTTTTTAAACATAAAACAGATCGTGTCACATTCTGCTTAATACCATTTAACGGACTCCCACTGCTTTTATTAAAAAAATTTTTTTTTATTATTATTTTTTAATTTATCTAAATTTTTGGCTGCGTTGGGTCTTCGTTGCTGCGCGTGGGCTTTCTCTAGTTGTGGTGAGTGGCGGCCACTCTTTGTTGCAGTGCGCGGGCTTCTCATTGCGGTGGCTTCTCTTGTTGCGGAGCACGGGCTCTAGGTGCATGGGCTTCAGTAGTTGTGGCTCACAGGCTCTAGAGCGCAGGCTCAGTAGTTGTGGTGCATGGGCTTAGTTGCTCTGCGGCATGTGGGATCTTCCCAGACCAGGGCTCGAACCTGTGTCCCCTGCATTGGCAGGCGGATTCTTAACCACTGCGCCACCAGGGAAGTCCCTCCATTACTACTTTAAAATACAAATTTATTTATTTAATTTATTTTTTTGGCTGTGTTGGGTCTTTGTTGCTGCGCATGGGCTTTCTCTAGTTGTGGAGAGTGGGGGCTACTCTTTGTTGTGGTGCGCGGGCTTCTCATTGTGGTGGCTTCTTTTGTTGCGGAGCATGGGCTCTAGGCGCGCAGGCTTCAGTTGTTGCAGCACGCGGGCTCAGTAGTTGTGGCTCACGGGCTCTAGAGCACAGGCTCAATAGTTGTGGCGCATGGGCTTAGTTGCTCCGCGGCATGTAGGATCTTCCCGGACCAGGGCTCGAACCTGTGTCCCCTGCATTGGCAGGCGGATTCTCAACCACTGTGCCACCAGGGAATCCCGCTCCATTACTATTTTAATTGAGTTTTTTTTTTTTTTTAAAGGAGTGGCTGCTGAAATTTAATCAAATTCCTTTCAGCATCTGTTGATATGATCATATTTTTCTTCCTTAATTTGTTAATGTAATGAATAATGTTGATAGATTCTCTGTTAAACCAACTTTATGCTCCTGGAATAAGCCCTACTTGGTTATAGTGTTAATACTCTTTTGATTCATCAATGTATTCTGATACTATTTAGAGATTTTGTATCTCTATAAATTAATTTGGCTTCTAGTTTTTTAGTATCTTGATCAGGTTTTACTATTAATGAAACCACAATAATTTTACATGAATTGGAGATTCCACTCTTCCTATGGTCTGGAATAGCTTAAATAATATTATCAATTGGCCCTCACTTTTTTTTTCCTCAGTCAAGCTCTTGAGTTTTTCTTTTCTTTTAAAGTGTATTTTGGGCTTCCCTGGTGGCGCAGTGGTTGAGAATCTGCCTGCCAATGCAGGGGACACGGGTTCGAGCCCTGGTCTGGGAAGATCCCACATGCTGCGGAGCAGCTGGGCCCGTGAGCCACAATTACTGAGCCTGCGCGTCTGGAGCCTGTGCTCCGCAACAAGAGAGGCCGCGATAGTGAGAGGCCCGCGCATCGCGATGAAGAGTGGCCCCCGCTTGCCACAACTAGAGAAAGCCCTCGCACAGAAAAAAAAAAAAAACGAAGACCCAACACAGCCATAAATAAATAAATAAATAAAATTTGCCCTTGAATTAAAAAAATAATAATAAAATAAAATAAAGCGTATTTTTTTTTTAAAGCCCTGCTTTTGAATTTGTCCTTTCAACCAAGATTGCTTTCTCTGCCAATAAGTTATATCTTTAATTTTTAGGATGCATGCATGCTAGTTTCCTTTCTTTTTCTTTTCTTTTTTTAAATAGTGAAAGCATTTATGGCTTGACATTTTCCTCATTATACAACTTCTGCTGGGTGTTAATAGATTTGGGGACCCCTGTGTTCCTGAAGTCAAGGAGGTAAGTTTTTAAAATTATTCCAAACCTTAGTGGGACAGGACTTGGGCTCTCTGAGCCTGAGGGCAGGGGCCACGTCTGCCACAGGCCCCCACAGCCTAGAACAGTCCTGGGCACAGAGTAAGGCAACAATCAATGAACATCTGCTGGCTAGATTGTCAGAGGAATGAACACAACCAGAGGGAAGTGAGCAAGTGGGACCAGAGAGGTCAGGGACTCATTGGAGGTCACACAGCTTAGTAGAGCTGGCCTGAAAACCCAGGACTAATAATTCTCAGACCAGTAATCTATCAGCTCACAAAGGGATTGGCAGAGCCAGAATGGATCTGCTTTCTGAAGGAGTACAGCAGAAATAAAAACAGAGCTAAGGACACACTCGAGAGAAATGTTGAGCATAGGGGGGTGCCGGACACTGGTCAGAAAGAGAGCGTCAAGGTGACCTGTCTACAGGAGTGAGACGATGGAATGAGTTTCAAGTGCTCTGGTTTGCCAAGGGCACGGCTAGTGGGGAGAGATGGCAAAGTTAAAGATCTCTAAAAGAGGTGGTTCTGGGTCTCCTGGGAAGTGTTTGGCATTCCCCAGCAGGGAAGAAAAAAGGTGGTTTTGAGGCCAGGGAGGGTGGGTGGCTTCACAGCTGTCTGGGATCCTCGGGGTAAGCCAAGGGACTCCCACAGGCACTTTAAGCCAGGTTGAGAGGACAGTGGCCCCAGAAGCCCCTTTGGATCTTACTCCCCTCTCCGCCCCCAGGGTGGCAGGGTGAGCCATGTCCCCACTGTTTGGCCATCTTTCCGAGCATTGGCTCAGGCAGCAGCGGGTGATGGGGAGAGCTCGCCCCCAGCCCTCCTCCTTGGGAGCTGGCAGCACTAAGGGACAGAATGGCTGGGGAGAGTGCTGGGTTCCCCAGGCTCAACTCTCCTCCCTACCCCAAGAAGCCCTTTGAAAGGTTTTCCTGGCAGAGTTTAAAGCTTCAATTCATTCAGCTGGCTGGCATGAGGCCCGGATGAGGGGATGCTGGGAAGGCCCCAGTCCCACATCCCAGCCCTCACCTTAGTCGCCCCCACTTTCTGGGGACCCCGGCTGACAGGCCTCCCCCTGCTCTCTCTCCTCATCCATTAGCACCCGCCCTCCTTCCCCTTGGGAACCCAGGTATCCTGCCCCTTTCCCGTGGAGCAGATGGCCACCCCAGAGGCTCAGGCTTGCTAAATCAGACATTTAAATCCCATAATCCTTGGTGAGAGGCTGAGAGGGGGCAGAAGCCCAATCCTAGAAGCAGGAGCAGAAGACCTTGTGCCAGCCCTGGCAGGAGAGGAGAGGGGGACAGTTGGTTCCCGAGTTATGAATGGAGTCACCCCTTCCCTTATTGTCATGCAGCCTGCAGACTGACCCAGTCTCCAGGCTTTGTTCTCCTCCCGGAACCCGGGCGCTGGGCCCCCCCAAACATGCTCCCTGAAGACTCAGGTGGCTGCCTCCCAAACGCACCCCCTTCTTCACCCCCTGCACTGTGGGCCCCAGGCACCCTGCACTGGCACCGATCTCTCAGACACACAGGTGGTAGCAAAGTTTTATTGTAAAATAAGAAATCAATACAAAAATGGGATATAAAAAGGGAAGAGGAGGGGTGCGGGTGACAAATGCAGATGTGCCCTGCAGAGTACAAGAGAAATCTGCCTGAGCATTTGGGGGAAATAAAACAGATCTCGGTAGATACATCAGGGATGGAATCCTCCAGGATGTGGGATAGGGTGAGATTTCCCCTTGGGTGCTGAGGTTCACCAAGAGGTTAGATAGGATTTGGCAGGGCCAGGAGCGAAGGGACTTGGAAATTCCTTCCCCTTACCCAGCCATCCAGTCATAGAAACTATCAAATCATCCACCAAGGGGGACACAGAACCAGCACCCACAAAGGCACTAAGTCCCAGACATCATGTAATAAAAAGATGGTTTGGGGGTCAGACATACATTATTTCATTAACCCTCACAACAAACTCCGTGAGGTAGGTATGATTATCAGCATTTTATAAATGTGGACAATCAAGTTCGGAGAAACTCAACAACTTAAGATAGCTTCCCTGGCTAGTATGGTGGAGAACTGGGCTTCCAACCCAGTGTATGGCTGGTTATAAAATGTTCCTCACATGCAGGAACGTTTTCCTACCTCTCTCAAATTCTCCCCACAGTAAAAACCTTAAAAGCTAAGCTGGAAGGCCCCAGCTACCTCCCCAAAAAACCACGAGTGCAGGCCAGCCTCTTTAGCAGAGCCCCAGGCCAAGCAAACGGAAGAATTCCGGGGTGTTTCTGAGGCACACCTGCACCAAGCAGAGGTTTAAGCACCTGAGATCCAAAAAATGGCAGGGAAGGAGGGAACGAGGGTAGGGGTGTCAACAGGGGACAGGAAGCAGGAGATGTCAGTCTGAGTCAGGCCCTTCTCTCTTGAACATCAGTTTTTTATGGCGGGAGGGAGACTGCCCCTTCTTAGACTTCAGGTGGCTGTGAGGAGAGAGGGGGAGGGGAGATGACCTCATCTGACTGAGAAGCTCTGGGCCTCTCTTCGTGGACCTGGGCTTTGAAGGGCCTGAGGCGGGAGCAAGGAGAACTTAAGTTAAAATGGTCACCACCAACGGCAGACATGCTGACTGAGCACCTTGGGGTACCTGTGGGTATTAACCTCTCAGTCTTCCCTTATCCCATTTGACAAATGAGGAAACTGAGCCTGGGAAGGGAAGTAACAAGGCCACACAGGACTCCTCAGTACTTTGCAGGGCGGAGGATCTGACCCCAAACTCTGACACTGCGTCCTACACTCCCACGGTTATCACTCCCCTATTTGAGACCCTAGCTCTGAGGGTCTAGGGGTTGTTAGAAATGGCAAAGAAATATCCATGCCCCTGGACCCCCGGAGGCAGGAAAGTAGAGGAAGACTAAAGAATGTTTGGGCAGGGCTGGGACCCAGTGGCAGGGTCCCAGCCTTTTACCTTGAAGGCAGGATTAGAATGGAATCCCATGGCTTTCCAACACAGGAAGGCAGGGGAGGGGACCCGGGTCACTCACCTAGAGTGAGCCCTGCTTTCCCCTGGCTCCTTTCCAGCCTGAGCATCCTTCAGCTCCAAGGCCTCATTCAGCTCTCGGAACATCTCAAAGCGTTCACGCCCACGGATCTGTGGCAGGGAAGGAAGGGGATAAAGAAGTATTAGGCAAAATCATAGAAACCGTTTTTATGCTCTCTTTAACAATTTTCTTTTTGGAAGAGGCTTCTTTAAAATGTGTGTTAAGGTACAAGCTGGCATTTGAAGTTAGGCACAACCAGCAGCCACTGTCTCAAGGCACCACTGCCCCCTGATGGCAAACGTCCTAAATACAGGCAAAGCAGTCAAGAAGAAAATAGCATTTGGAGTGCTAGACTTGAAACTTAAATCTGTCAACCCAGTAATATTAACTACAAGAGTCAAGGCCATGGACAGAGGAAAGGATGGCTAGAGAAACTGGGCTTAACCTCACATCTGCTACATTTATATTTTTTCTCCCCTTATCCAACCCCCACTGAGTGGTGGCAAGAGCCTGCATCTCTCTCTCCCAGACTTCGTACCTGGAGAGTGAAATATTCTCCATCCAGTGGTTTCTTCTTTTGCGGTGGAGAGGAGCTGGTGCTGGTAGGCAGTGCTGGAAAATAGGCAAGGAAGGGCGAGAAAAGAGTGAATCTTGGGCAGAACTGCACCCTCTCTGCCTCCTCTTGTCCTGCCTGCTTACCTCGCTTAGCGCTCCCAGGGGGCGGCTCAGGGCCAGACTGCCCCTTCTTGCGGAAATTTTCTTCCTCTGTGCGGCGGTCTCTCCCAGGACAGGCACAAACACGCACCTCAAAGCTGTTCCGTCCCAGCAGATTACCACTACCCAGGTAAGAAGAGGGAAGCAGAAGGCACTAAGGAAGGTGGGCCCTGCCTCCCTGTTCTCCTGTAAACGAGGCCTCTCCTACTCCCAACCACCCCCATCCTACATGGAGCCTAAGGTCCAGCTCCAGGAAGATTTAGAAGCCACAGGCTAGAGAGATCCCAAAGCCGGAGAAAAGAGAACTGGGAGGGAGCAGCAGAGGAAGTCTACCAAGGGGATGCAGTGAGAGGGGAAGATGGCTGGTAGCACGGGAGAAAGTGGTGAAGGGCAGAGCCCAGGGGACAGAGACAGGCGGAGGTTAGGGAGGAGCATGCCAGCGTGGAGGGCGGCGTGTTGTCCCTACTTGGAGTCTTCCAGTGTGATGATGGTGAGGATGGGCCGCCGGTTCATGCCCCCCATGCAGGAGCTGTTACACATGAAGTTGTAGTGGATGGTGGTACAGTCAGAGCCAACCTGGGAGAGAGCACAGGCCCCAGGTGAGGCTACGCAGCCCCAGGGAGGCTGTTAGCCTTTGTGAGCCTCGGTTTCCTCAGCTGTGGAATGGGGATAACTCACCTGCTCTGCACACCTCACAGGGTTGTGGGAGATCAAGGAAGGAGAAAGCCCTCCATCTCCCACCTGGATGGTCACTGACAAACCCCTCTGGCCCCCTTCCCCCAGAGACCCCAGTGGCCAAACCAGACCTCGGGCGGCTCGTAGGGCACCACCACGCTGTGTCGAAAAGTGTTTCTGTCGTCCAAATATTCAGCACGTAAATTCCCTTCCACCCGGATGAGATGCTGAGGAGGGGCCAGACCTGAGAGCAATCATGGAGGAATTAGGGGTTTGGGGGCTCCGGGCACCAGCCTTGCCCATCCACAGCCCCCCGCTGCTCACCGTCGCTATAGTCAGAGCAGCGCTCGTGGTGGGGACAGCGCCTCACAACCTCCGTCATGTACTCTGACTTCTTGTAGATGGCCATGGCGCGGACCCGGGTGCCGGGCGGGGGTGGTGAGCTGACCCACAGCTGCACCGGGCAGGTCTTGGCCAGCTGGCAAAACAGCTTGTTGAGGGCAGGGGAATACTGGAGGAGAAGAAGGAAGAAGAATGAATGGAAGGTCAGGGGACAAGTACCTAGGGGTCAAATGAACAAACGCTGCATAAGTACCGACTGGAAGCCATGTCCTGTGCAGGGAGGGTAGCTAGAGATGGCACGGTCGGGCGTCTACATCCCAGAAGCTTACTTACAAAAGCCAAAGAATGAATGAGAGTGAAGAAAAAAGAAAAAAAGAATGGCCTCATGACAGATGCTGAGAATGTGATGGGAAGGATGAAAACCCAAGGTCAAGGGGGGAAATGCAACTTTGGGACTGGGGTCAAAGGTCATAGACTAACTAGGTAAAATGTAAAAAGACTGACAAAAAGCCAAAGGCTGAAGTGGAACCCTAGAGTTCCACACAGAGAAACCCTGGGGCACAGGGGCCAGGCATCGAATTGTCACAGGGAAGCCAGCCCCTCAGGGCCACTAACCGTGCAGGTTACAGACTTGGCTGTTCCAGAATGTAGGAAACCTAGACGGAACCCATAGCTGCCAGGGTAGGTCTTCTGGGAAGGGACAAAGGACGACAGGGGCCAGGAGGTGGCTGGTGCTGGGGCGGCTGGGGCGGGGGCAGCTAGCGCAGGAGGCTCTGGCATTTGGGGGGCTTCATCTGGACGTTCATCCAGCCAGTTTGCGACGTCTTCTGGGGACAGCAGCAGGTCATCCACGGCCGGGGAGAGCTCAGAGGACTGTGGACGGGAGAAACGAGAGTCAGAAGGCCAGGTTCTCAGCCCCCAGCTCTGCAGCCCCTGGGCCCTTCTCGCACCCCAGTCCTTACCAGAAGGTTGTTTTCAGGAAGCCTGAAAAACAAGAGCAGAACGTCAGTACTGGTTTTTGCTTCCCACAGGTCTCTACTTAGGGGGCTGGGGACTCGGGTGGGGCAGGGTTATTAGAGGCTGAGCAGTGAACCTGCCCCTCCCTCCAGACCTCCACTTACAGTTTCCACAAGTCTGAAAACGTCTCCTGACTCAGAGGGGGCTCCACGCCGAGTTCTGCCTGTGACTCCTCCATTACAGCTCCCTGGGAGGCAGTGTGGCCACTGGGGGGAGAAAGGCGAGGATCCAGTGTGAGACATACCCAGCCCAGGGCTACCTCGCCCTGAGGCGAGAGGGAGCCCTGTGCGCAGACCACACCAGGGTGTGGAGGATCTGCTACGGGGGCAGGACTCCCCCACAGCCCAGGCTGCGGCCTGCCCCACTCCTCACCACGCAGAGAGGGACTTCCAACCCTCCCACCACTGAATCCAGAAGCCTTCCTCAGTGTCTACCTATTTCTGCCCTCCTTTGTGGTAATAAGGATGAAGTAACTCTCAGCCCACTCCCTCCATCTGGGGGAAGATACCTCCCTTGACCCCCCCATTCCCCACCTGCTCCCTTGGGACGGCTCCTCACCCCTGGCTTACAAATCCCTTAGGACCCAGGCCCTGCCCACCTCTTTGATCTTATCTCCTAGCACCCTCTCCTTTCTCTGATGCTTAAGCTCCACTGGCTGCCCTGGTGCCAGAAAGGTTGGGGACCACTGCTCTACTGGAATATAAACTTCCGCGGGGCAGGGAAGTTGTCTTGTTCACCAGGTATCAGCCTAATGCCTTGCACCTGGTTGGGCTCAATAACTGGAGTGAATAAGTGAATCGTCGTACCTGGGCCATGAGCTGGTTATGAGTGGTCAAGGGAGCAAGGGGGACAGAGGGGTGGCTGCGGTCTGGGCCACGGCCCTGCCGCCATCATCTCTTCTCTCAGGCCAGCTTTCAAATGGTTTCATCATGCCCTCTTTCTTTTTTTTTTGTTCCCAGTTCATTTCCCCATATATTTATTCTCGGATTAGTGATTTTTGAACAGGTGTTCATCTCTTTAGAAATACCTGTGCCATTACCGCAGAGTACTCAGATTTCTTTTTGGCATTTGGTGGCATATGATGGGGAAAGTGACGAGGTGTATGACAGGAGAGGTACAAGGTGAACCTTAGAGTAAGTAAGACTTTATGCACAGTTCTTTTTTTTTTCCTCATGTGTGAATTCTTTTTTTTTTTTCACACACACACACTGTATTTTATTTTTACAAGAGATAAATAGACTGACACCAAGCATTGTAAATGGATGACCACAACAAAAGCAACAATGATTGCAATTACCAAACACGAAACACACTCATACTATGTCATAATATTGACATTCAGTCCAGTAATGCTCCACTGTTACAGCTCCTTTACTTTGCAGTGAAAATTGATTTGTATATTTTTTGCCTCTGAGTCCTTGTGGGATTTTTTTTTTATTCAAACAGAAAGTCACAAAAATTATAATCATCCTCATCAGTTCACTCAGTCCCATGTAATTAATTTTTTTTTCATCTTGATCTTTTGTTAGCACCGTGCCCTCTTTCTTGATGCCAAATTTGTCATCAGCTTTGCTCAGAAACATGCCCACTGAAAAAGTCCCTGTTCAGTACATTTTTCCTGCTGTCTCGATGGCACTGACAAACACCTCCCGCACCACGCCCCCCAAGCAAGCAGCTCTTTTCTAATCTCCCTTAAGGTTCACCTGCACCTTTATGTTGATACAGAACCTGCTTTCTTGTGTATTTAGAGTGTGCAAAATCCTTTCACGTGGGTTACCTTATCTGTCCCGATAACCACACCTGCCTCTTGACAGGTGAGAAAGTCTCACAGAGGTTAAGTGACCAGCCGACAACACACACAGGTGAGTGAATGAGCTTTTATGAAAAATGACTGTTCGAAGGTCTAGGATTGAGAGGCTTACTTCGTTACAGACTAACCTGCAGAGCTCTCATTTGTAATCAGTTAAGTCTGGAGGTGCAGATTTTAGCTGATGAAAGTCCGCCAACTGAGAGGTTGGCAAAGGGCCTCTTATCATAGCTTCCAAAGCTGATGGGGGATGGACTATGGAGGAAGGCAAGAGGGGACAGCAGCGGGACCCCAAACATTTGCCTTGGGGGGAAGGACCAGGGTTCCCCCTGGATCGATGATCAAAATAACTTTGAGACTTTTATGGAAGGGAGGCTCGTGTCAACAGAGATGGGGCTCAGAAGTCAAAAGCCCTTGGTTTGATGTTGTATTGTCACTTAAATTTGCTGCATGACCTCACTTATCTTAAAGCTCCCATGGCAAACGTGGCAGAGCATGGGCTCTGGAAGCAGACAGGCTAGGCCTGTATCCCAAGCTCACCATCTAATAGCTGTGTAACTTTGGGAGGTTGCTTAGCCTCTCTGTGCCTTAGTGTCCTTTGCTCTAAAATAGGGCCCCACTTGTTATGGGAAATATAAAGAGTTGAGAAAAGCACCTAGCACTTAGAGCTCAATAAATGCTTCTCTTTATATGATTATCCCAATTTTATTTGTTCTCTATTACTGTTGGAGAGTGAGAGCTTTGTGATTGCGAGGGGGTGGGGCTTTTGTGGTCCGGCCTGCATTCATGCTAGTTCCCCTCCGTCAGGCAACTCTGTTTAGTAAACATGCCAGGAGGGGCTGTCCTGGGATGGTGGGCCAAGGTCTCAGTCCCACTGCGGGGAGACAGCCCCATGGACATAGGAGGTCTCCCTCTCTCAGACCTCGGCAACAACTGAATTCTCAATGTTTCTTTCTCTAGGAAACCTCTTCAGAGTAGGTACTTCCCATGGGTATGAGCATCAGGGGGTCATGATGGTTGTGTGGAGGTAGAACATTTACACTGGCAGCCCTGGTGGGAAGGCAATAAACTCAGCTGGGACTCAAAGGAGGGGCAGGCCTGATCGCCATCATAACAGTGGCCTATCATAACAATGGCGGCTGTTTATATAGACCTTATCTGGATCCACTGCTTTCAGTGGCTAATCTCATTAATCCTCTCAAAAAGCCAGTAAGGTAGGTGCTATCATCAGAAGAGAGGAACTGAGGTTAAAGGAATTACCCAGGCTCAGAAAGCTCCCAAGGGACAGGGCCAGGGATTTGAACCTGGGCTGTCTGAAGCCACACCCAAGCTCTAAATAATTATGCTCCTCTGGCTCCACCCAGAGTCTGATGTAAAAAAAAGTTTTGGCTGAAAGCTATGTGATTGGGAAAAAAAAAAAAAAAATTTGATTCTGGGAAGAAATAAGGCAGCGTCTGGTAAAACTGAAAACACATACATTTTACTACTCTGCAAAACCACTTCTAGGTGGACACCCTAGAAAAGTGGTTGCAGGGGGCAACAGAAGAAGTCTTGCACAAAAATATTCATGTCGTTGTTCCTAATGGCAGGTGACAAGAAACAACCTTACTATCCATCAATAGGAAACAGGTAAATGAAACGTGGTGTATTCATTACAGTGGTTTAGGGAAATGAATTATCTGTATATGTAATCCAATACAGCTCAGAGACATGCTGGGTGAAAATACAATTTGCAAGAAAAAAGCAAAACACAGTAATTTGGTTCATGGAATTTAAAAATATAAAATGAGGGACTTCCCTAGTGGTCCAGCGGTTAGGATTCCGGGCTTCCACTGCAGGGGGCACAGGTTTGATCCCTGGTCGGGGAACTAAGATCCGGCATGCTGCGTGGCAGCGCAGGGGGAAAAAAACAAAACAGTATATATATACATATATATAGAAATATGAATATATATAACGACTATTGCTTATAAACGTGTATGTAAAGGTATGAAAGACAGGCAAGAAGAAGAAAAATTCACAAAATCTATGATAGTGATGGTCTCAGGGAGAGGGGGATGTATGCTTAGGGTACTGAGGGTAGAGTCAAAGGGGGTTTTAGCTTTATTAACAAAGAAAAAATTTAAAAGATGGTATCCATACATTACTTGTGTAATTAAAATATGGACAAAAATAAGACAGAATGTTAAGTGTTAAAATTATTTGGTGGGGATATGTGTTATGTTACTTTTGTACCTGTATTTTTCCAAAATAAAAAATATCTAAAAAAGAAAAATAAATAGAAATTATTTATTTCTAAAATTTTAACCATATAAAAAGGTAAACAGAAAAATGTCCCAAGTACCCATCACACAGCTTCGAGAATAATCAACATTCTGCCTTTATTGTCTCATCTATACCTCTAGCCACTCCCCACAACCCCACAAATGTTTTTGAGGTAAAACTTACATAGGTTGAAATGGCATCATGCTATTTTGATCACAAAACTTGACAAATTTTGATACAGCTCTGTAATCCACCCCTACCAAGACAAAGATGTTGTGTTCTCTGAAAGTTTTATGTTCAGGTCTATTAACCATGTCAAATTAACTGTTGTGTATGGTGTGAGGTAGAGGTCAAAATCCATTTTTCTGCTTCAGTTGTTTCAGCACTGTTTGTTGAAAGACTTTCCTTTCCCCACTGATTCACTTTGGTGCCTTTAGAAAATCATTTGACTCTATTTATGTCTTTTCCCATACTCTATTCATTGGTTGTTGTCCTACTGTAGCTTTACAGTAACCTTGGTATCAGGTATTTTAAGACCTCCAACTTTGTACCACTGTTTCATTTCGGAATCAGCTTGTCAATTTCTACAATGTTTTAAATCATTGAGTTAAATCATTCTGAAGAGTACAGACACCTTAACACCAATAAGTGTTCTAATCCATGAATACGGTATCTCCCCGTTATTTAAATCTTCCTAAATTCTCTCAGCAGTATTTTGCAGTTTTCAATATGGAGCTCTTGTCCATCTTTTGTTAAATTTATCCCTGAGTATGCCATGTTTTTGACTTTGGATTCAAGGTTGCTATTATATAAAAATACAATGTATGTATATTGCCTTTGAAACTTGTAACTTTGCTACAATCACTTATTAGTCCTCATAGTGTGAAAATGAATTTTCTATTAGGACTTTTTGTGTACACAATCATACCATCTGTGAATAAAGCAATTTTATTTCTTCTTTTCCAATTGTTATGTTTCTTTCTTTCTCTTGCCTGGTTAAGACCTCTAATTTACAATGCTGAAGAGGCCAGAGTCAAATCCTTTTCTAGTTCCTGATCTTAGAGGAAAATCATTCACTCTAGTCTGTCACTATTAGGTATGTTGTTAATGGTAACTTGGTTGGGGGTGCACTTTATCAGACTGAGGAAGTTTCCTTTCCTAGTTTGCTGGGAGGCTGGTTTTTCTTTTAAAATCACAAACAGGTGTTGCATACTGTCAACAGCTTTTTATGCATCTATTGAAGTTGATCATAGGATTTTTACCCTTTAATCTGTTAATGTGGCAAATTACACTGATTGATTTTTGAATGTTAAATCAACGTTGCAGTGCAGGAATAAACTCTACTTGGGGACGATATATTTATCATTTTTATATATTACTAGGTGTGATTTGCTAAAGTTTGTCAGGTTTTTGCATATATATGCTGACAGCATTATGCTGGCCTCATAAAATGAGTTGGGCAATGTTACTTCCTCTACATTCTGAAAGAGTTTATGTGAGATTGGTTTTGTTTCTTCCTCAAGTATTTGAAGTGAAGAACAAAGGATAGGAAATACCACTAAGACAGCAGATTTAAACCCAAATGTAACAATAATTGCATTAAATGTAAATGGACCAAGCACTCCAATTAAAGCAATTCAGTGGGGAAAGGAAGGCTATTTCAACAAGTGGAGCTAGAACAACTAGATATCTATAAGAAAAAATAAAACAGAACCTTGACCTCACATCATGAAAAAATTCTTAATCAGTCAATTAATTATGGCTCACAGACCTAAGTGTAAAACCTAAAATTAGAAGGTTCTGGAAGAAAATATATGAGCAACTATAAGAATATCTTCATGACCTTGGGCTAAGATTTCCTAAACAGGTCACAGCAACCACTTAAAAGAAAAAAGAATTTTCTGTTCCTCTTAAGAGCTGTTAAACAAACAAGCAAGCAACAGGTCAGGAGAAAATACATGTATCTGACAAAAGATACACTCTTCCTATCCAGAATGTACAAATAACTTCAACACCTCAACAACACAAAAAGCAAATACACCAATTTTTAAAATGGGGAAAAGACTTGAACAGTCTCTTCACATATAACACAGAAATGGCCAATAAGCACATGCAAACTGTTGAACATAGTTAACAAAGAACTGCAAAATAAAACCACAATGATGTGCCACATTAGAGAGACTGACAAACCAAATCCTGAGACAGGATATATCCTGCTGGTGGGAGTGTAAAACGGTACAACCACTTTGAATAATTAGAACTTTTTAATAGAATTAAAAAAATATGTAGATCTACTCCTCACTCTATGACCCAACAATTCCACTCCTAAGTATTTATCCAAGAAACATAAAAACATGACTACAAAAATAATTGTACAAGAATGCTGATAGGGATATCAGCTCGGTGCTTTGTGACCACCTAGAGGGGTGGGATAGGGAGGGTGGGAAGGAGGGAGATGCAAGAGGGAAGAGATATGGGAACATATGTATATGTATAACTGATTCACTTTGTTATAAAGTAGAAAGTAACACACCATTGTAAAGCAATTATACTTCAATAAAGATGTTAAAAAAAAAAAAAAAGAATGCTGATAGCAGCTTTATTCAAAATAATCTCAAATGGAAAACAACTCAAAAGCCATCAAAAGGAGAATGGATAAACAATCGATGGTTTATTCATTCAGAGGAATATATTAAAAAGGAGCAAAACACTGATACACTGATACATGCAATAAAATGGGTGAATTTCACAGATATCATGCTGAAGGAAAGCAGCCCGACACAAAGGAGCACAAACTGTATGATTACATTTATAAGAAGTTCTCCAACAGGCAAAAATAATCCATGGTGACACAAATCAAAATAAAGGTGGGGGTCAAAGATAGGGAAGAAGCAAGAGAAACTTGTACTCTGATAGGCGGCGGGTATAAATGCTACCCCCAATGTAGAAAAAAGCACGCAAGTACAGCACACAGTGTCTGGTTCGTAGCAGGTGCGTGGTGGGTGACCGCGCCCTAAACGATGAAAATGCGGGAAAATTGGATACAGGTCAGACTTCGCGCGGGGTCCGCCGCCTCCCGCAGGCCAGAACTAGCCGGGACTGGAGAGCTGCACAGAAGACCTCGGGCCCCGCCCCTCTCCAAGCCCCGCCCCTCTCCAAGCCCCGCCCCTTCCGCTTCAAGACGTTCACTCTGCGTCCGAAATGGGAATGGTTCAGACCAAAGCCGAATACAGAAGAAATTGTTTCTCCGCCACAAACAAACGACCCATCGTTACACTCTTTTATCGTTTAATGCTCAGATGTACCCATTCTCGAAAATACCCAGGGTCTGCCCTCAGACACTGCCGTCCCACGCAATGGTAGCGTCCGCCTGGTTAGCAGTCGACCGGGATGGAGCACACCATTCAAAGAGGGGGGAGGGATTGAGGTTTGCATGAAAACGAATACCTCTTCCTTTCCAAAAGCGGTGGCTAAGTAGTCCAGGAGGGGAAAAAAAAAAAAAAAAAGTAAAGGGGGTTAACAGCCTCCCTCCGCAAGCAATAGGAACTAGTCTAAAAGACCTTTTCTCTTTCTACTTCCCTCACATCGGGTGAATAGTGGTCTGTTCCGAAAAAAGAAACCGGAAATGCTCCTGCAAGTGGCAGAAATGTAAATGTAGAGTCAAACAATAACAGGACTCCCGGGCCTCTCAGGCCGGGTTAGTTCTGCCGGGCTTCGCGGGCAAATCTCTCATTTAGCACGTCCCACTTCCACGACTGACAGTCTTTAACCGGATTTTCTCCTTCTAGCGGAGCCACGGGCAATTTGGAAAGATCACTCCAGGAAGGACAAAGATCCGGAAGTTATGGGACCTTAGCAGCTTAGCCTTCCCGGATCACCCCGAATAACCACTTCGGAATGGAGCCCGAGGTTCCACTGGGATGCCATACGCTCTAAAATCCCGAGCCACGAATCCCCAATGTTCCGAGATCCGAAAGTCTCAGACCCTGATGCTTTGTGCGTCTTATTTCGGAATCCCCCACACCCTGGGATGGGGTGGTGGTGGTTGGAAGAACCCCTTAGGCCGGCTCAAGTTTCCCCAAAGCCCCACTCCCCCGCCCAAGTGTTCAGCTTGGAGTTCGGTTGGTCCTAACATCCCCATCATCTACACTCGGGCCTCCCAACATTGCATTCCTCTGTTGGTGCCGCTAGCCAAGCTTGCATTCCCCCCCAAAATCGCTAAATCCCCAGTGCCCCGCCCCCAGCCCCCTCTATTCCCGCGAGCTGAAAATACACGGAGTCGAGAGCCCGTGACTCACAGAGGACACATGAGGCTCAGTCAAGAGCTTACCCGAAGCTCAGGGGAGCGTGTCACCGTCCTGGGATGCACGCTCCGAGGCTGGACGCCAGGTGACCCCGGACCCCAGCTACTACCTGCGGCCAGGATGGTGGCTCTGGACTTTTGAGGAGCTCAAAACTTTTAGCGCCAGTCCGGAGCACGTGGGAGGGGAAAATCCCAATCCCAGCAACCCTCGCGAGGCTCCTGGCACAAAGCTGGACAGTCGCCATGACAAGTAAGGGCAAGCAATTCCCCTGCGGGCGGAGGCGATGGGAACTGAGATTAGGAGAGGAGGGTGCGGGGAGAGTCAGGATTCTCGCAGTATTGGTACTGTAGCTACTGAGAATTTGGGGTGGGGAAGTTCGACGAGCCAGAGCCGTGAGGGCAGAATTGGTGGAAACCATTTTGGTAGAATTCTGCTACTGTGTCAAATATGAAGGTGAAAGGAAGAAAGCCTTTGCACTTGTCATTCCCTCTGCCTGGAACACTCCTCTTCCTAGATAGCTGGATAGTTCTTACTCAACAGCTAAAATGTCACCTTTTAGGAAGGCTTTCCTTAATGTTCCAATGTAAGGTATACCCGCAGATACGCTATATTACACCATCTTGTTTAATTTCCTTTACAGCCCCTATCACTTTCTGAAATGATTTGTTCCTTGCCTTGAATACACAGCAACCTAAGCCTTAGGAGGGCAGAGACCTTGTCTACTATCTTATTCATTGTTGTATTTCCCAGTGCCTAGTACAGTACTGGGTAGCAAGTAAGAGTTCAGTAATAAATATTTATTGAATGAATGAAAAGAGACGGAGGTCTGAAGAATTTAGAGAATGAGATGCAAAAGAGGCTTAAAACCTGTAAAATCAAACATAGCGCTAGCGCCCTCTGCAGGTGGGGGAGAGGAGTAGGTGCTTTAAGAATGATCGCGGAAGACCGCAGGGGGAGCTCAGGCACTCCTCGCCGAGGCAGAAGCCTTTGGACTACAACTCCCAGCAGCCACTAGGAGCCCCAGGGCTTGATGGGAACAGTAACCCGTGACTTGTTACGTCCCTACCCTGTCCCTCCGTGGGTCGCCCGCGAAGTCTGATCCGGGATGCGGAGGTCCAATGGAAAGGTGTGTCCCAATCCCGCGAGAACAGGTGGCTCGTAGCGACCGAGCTGGCTGAAGCGCGCCGTGCTTTCTAACGTTGCTGTTCCGCAGTTCTCCTGGCCTTCTGCCCCCTCCCGGGGGAAGAAGGAAGGCACTGGTGGGTTTCTCCAGTTCTGCATCCCGATCCGTGCGAACTTTGAAGCGGTCTCGGCCGTTCCGCGGGCCCGGCAGCTGGTAGCCCGCGGGAAGAGGGCTGCCTGGCCGCGGCCAATGTCTGCCGCGCTTCCTCTGCAGTATGAAGACACCGGAGGCGCCACTGTTTGCTCCGGACTGCCTTCCTTCAGACCGGGCCCCAGCTCCAGCCCCTCTCTCTCCTCAGGCTTCCCCGATGGATAAAAATACGGACCCTGAACTGATGCCACCGACACCCGATGGCGATGATCCGCCCCGGGTGTCCCCAGATCCCATGGCTGTCTCAGCTGTGTCCCAGGAGCTGGAGGAGGGGGACCCAGCTTCTCTCTCCATTCCCCTGGAAACAGGGTTTGGTATTCCTAGTGGGTTGAGCCCTCGAGTCGAAGAGCAAGAACTTTCTGAAAATGTGAGCCTTCCTGCAGAAGAAACGAACAGGCCAGAGTTGGGGCCCGGAGAAGACGTGGAAGGTGTGTCTGAGGAACCCGCTGCAGAGGATGAGGGATACACGTAAGTGGTGATAGCAGGTGGCTCAGGAATCTGTGGAGATTGGAAGTGTGAGATATATCTTATCCGCCAGTCCTCAGCCCCACTTCTCCAGGCCCATTTCCACTTTGCTTTGGTGAACCCAGGTTTGTTGTTCCCCCATCTTCCTTCCAGCGTCTGGAACTACAGCTTCTCCCAGGTACCTCGGTTTCTCAGCGGTTCCTGGTCAGAGTTCAGCACCCAACCTGAGAACTTCTTGAAAGGCTGTAAGTGGTAAGTAAGCATAATAGGGCAGGGAGATAATCACGCTCAGGATTTCCACCTTAAAACACCCCAGTTATCTGGGAGAAGGATCCACCATGGTGGGAGAAGGAGTAAGAATTCCTCTGGATTGAGTTTAAATTTCATTTATGATTGTGTGTCTTCTACTTTCTCAAGGTCTTGGGGGTGCTTACCTATCCCAGAGGTCAGCTTAGCCCTAGTCCTACACGTGGGAAATACAGGTCTGTCCAGCTTTCTAACTCTTTCCTGCTCCTAGGGCCCCTGATGGTTCCTGCATCTTGACCAATAGTGCTGATAACATCCTGCGGATTTATAACCTGCCCCCAGAGCTGTACAATGAGGGGGAGCAGCTGGAATATGCAGAAATGGTAAGGGTAGGGGCTAACTCTGCCCCTTCATCAGACACTGCGCATTTAATTCTTTCCTGTAGATGGAGAAAGTACAGTCCACATGTTTCCTGTTCACAGGCAGGACATTTCTTCACCATGAGGTTCCACAGGTAGCATTTTCTACCCTGAATTCTGAAGTCATTTAAAGAGGTGTTTGTCCTTCTTTAGTTAGGAATATGTGTTTTCCGTAAAAGAGTAGTGGATTTCTCACGGTGGTTTTTAATTGACTTATAGGTATTTATTGAATGACTACCAGTGTGTCATTTACTGTGTTTGGTGTTGGGATAAAGTAATGAATGTGACAGATGAAGAGCTGCTTTGCTTTCTTGTATGGGACATAGACAACAAATGTAAACCAATAAATAACGAAGTTCATTACAGATTACAATAAAGGCTACGAAGGAAATCAACAGAATGAGGAGAGACTAACTAGAGGATGCCGCTTTAGTCCTTGGTGTTAGTTGGATGCAAGCATGGACTAGAAGGGAGTAGGAGGTCTGGCTGGGGTTTGCCAGGAGAGAAAGACCAGGGGTTTTTCGAGAGTGTCTGCAGGGGTACACCTGTTGTGCTTGACCAGAGTGTAAAGTGGGTGAGGAAATGGATTGTGAATGGGTTTCTGATGAAGCTGAACAATTGTGGTGGAAATGGCAGCGCAAGGGAGCTGGGTGGGTTGGAGATGGTGGTCAGAGATTGTGGTGATGACTCGACTGTGGGAGTGGGCGGCTGGTGTAGAGTGAGGGCCGCGGCCGTGGGTGCTAAGGAAGTCAAGGAATGGCAGAGGCCAGGGTGTTGGGTGTTTTGATTCATTCTTTCATTGATGCATTCATTCAACAAGTTTTCATTGAGTGCATTCTATGTGCCAGACCTGTTTTAGCTGCTGGGGGTCAGTCAGGAACAAAACAGACAAAAGTCTGTGTTTTTGTGAAGCTTCTATTCTAGTGTGAGAAACAGGCAATAAAAAAATAACACAGTGAAATATATATCTGACAAGTACCATGGAGAACGATAAAGCAGAGAGGAGGACTGGGGGAATTCATTGCAATTTTAAAAAGGGAGTTTGGGGGCGTTCCCTGGCAGTCCAGTGGTTAGGATTTGGTGCTTTCACTGCCATGGCCCCGGGTTCAATCCCTGGTCGGGGAACTAAGATCCTGCAAACCGTGCGGTGCAGCCAAAAATAAAATAAAAATAAAAAGGGCAGTTGGAGAAGCCTTCACTATTCAGGTGACATTTGAGCAGAGACCTGAGGGAGTCAGGGAGTGAACCAACGTGATATTTTGGGGAAGAATATGCTGGGCAGAGAGAACTGCAAGCTCAAAGTCCTGGTGGAAGTGCACGTCACCAAGAGTAACAGTATTTGTGTGGAGTGAGAGACTGAACCAGATGAAAGTCTCGGTGAATGAGGGAGGGAGACAAAAACAGGTAGCTAGTGTGATGGCAGGAACTACAGAGGAGGTGGAGTTTGGGGAGGTGAAAAGATTTGGAAATGACAGTAGGGAGCAAGGTTGACACCCACCCACCTCCTGTGCTTGATGTTTGTACTGAGGAGGGGAGTGAGAATGAAAGACATTTCAGCCTGAGAAAGCCACAGCGTCGGGCAGGTCCAGGTGGGTGGACAGGGCATTCTGAGAAGATGCAAAATAAGGGAGTTTGAAGATTCTAGAGTGGGAATTTCAGAGGCCAAGGGGTAAGGATTTGGGGGGCAGGGAGGAGTGTGGGATTGGGGCCGATCAGGGAGTGTGTTGAGCAGCGAGTAGGTGGTGGTGAGACCAGATGGCCCAGAAGCCTGGGACTTCTTTAGTGCCTGAGGTTCATGGGAGTGCGGGTCTTGATGGTGAAAGAAGGGTGCGTTCCGGGGATGGTCCTGAACGCCTGCCTAACCTGCATCTCTGTGAGATCGGAGGCTGCAGACATGTGAATTCTGTGTGCAAGCTGTAAGGCACTCCTAGCGCTGGTTCCTGGAACAGAAACCAGTGGTGTCCAGAAACCAGGGCTGGGTGGGCGTGGCACAGCCATCCTGAAAGAGTTCAGGAGTAGGGATGGTTAGAGGAGACTGGAAATGTGAGAGGTCGAATGTTTTTTGTACACATTCGTTTGAGAGAAATGAGAATGTTAAAAAGGGAAAAAGGTGGGAATTCCCTGGCGGTCCAGTGGTTAGGGATCGGTGCTCTCACTGCCGAGGGCCCAGGTTCAGTCCCTGGTCAGGGAACTAAGATCCCACAGGCCACGTGGTGTGGCTGAAAAAAAAAAAGGGAAAAAAGTCATTGTTACCTACTACTCTACAAGATTCAGCCCTTTAAGATTTTCTACATTCTTCCTAAGCTCTGTCCAAGTACTGAGCTTTCTGCGTGGTTGTAACTCTTTGGTATATGGTTTTGTACACTGTGTTTTTTCTTTTAACAATCATATCGTAAATGTTTTTCACGGTGCTCCAGTGTTCATAGTTATGTTTAATTGTGTATGGTATTTCATTGACTGCCTATGATAGTTTTCTTACCTGTTCACCTGTTTTGGACTTTTGGGTTGTTTCTAGGATTTTTATATCATAAATTATTTTTCAGTGAACATCTCCATGTGTTTTGATGGAGATTCTTCAGAGAATCAGAGAAGTTTTACAAGTAAGAAACACCCTAGGTCAGAGAGAATCAGTATCTTTTTTTTATGTCTTGTGATACAGATAGTCAATTTGTTTTCGAAAGCTTTTTGTGCTGCTTATTCTTTTTTTAATTATTACTGCTGTTAGCAATATGAGTGTACCAATTCTATCATATCCTAAATACTTATTAGGCATTTTCATTTTTAATGTCTGCAAGTTTAGTATGGAAATGGACAACATTTGTATAGGTGGGGAAATTGGGGAGGATATTTTGGGGTATTTTCGTACATCTGTGTACTGCTTCTTCCCACCATAGTTTCCCAATTCCTCCCCTCCCTTCTCCACCTTTTCACAGAGCTTTCTGGAGCTCCTGTTTCTAACTCCCCACTTCTTCCCTGAGTACTCTCTGTACCCCGTGGCTCTTGCCTGAGGCTTTCCCTTTCCTGTACCCTCTCTGGGAGAGACTGTGCATCCTCTGTGCCCTACATATCTCAGGTTGGGGAGGGAGTGTCCTCATTCCCAAATGCTATATCCAGACAATTGCTCTTTCACTTTGTAAAGACTTTTCCTTTGACGGTTATGCTGTCTGATTCTCCCTAACTCACAGAGGACATTGGCACCTCATAGCCTTCCTGTGCACCCCAAGTCATTCCACCATCTTGGTGACCTCAGGTATCCAAACCAGAAGCCAGGGTCTCCTCCTTTAATCTTCCTTTTCCCTAACCCCCACGTCCAATTAATTACCAAATCCCGTCAAGTTCTCATGATCTTCCTAATCTATCCACTTCACTTGACTGCCTCTGTTTTAATTCAAGGTGCTGTTATTTTGGGCCTTATGTTATTGGAACGGTCTTCTGTTTCCATGTTCCCATTAAAACATTTGACTGCTGATTGTACACTAGGTGTTGGGGAAACAGTGGTGAGCAAAACAGACATGATTCCTGCCTTCTCAGATGGGTAGGCTGTAGCGTGGAGGGCACAGAGGGCTCTTGGAACGTGGAGCAGGGCACCTGGCTCAGCTCGAGGGGTTGGAGAGGCTTCCCAGTGGAGGAAGTGTCTAAGAGACCCAAAGGATGATTAGGATTCAACCAGGAAGAGTCGCTGGGGGAAGTGAAGGAAGACTATTCCAGACTTGGAGACTAGTGTGCATGAAAGTGTGCAGTTCAGGAGTGTAGGGAGTTGGCACCTTCTAGGAACTGAGAGTCAGGATGATGGGATGTGGAGCTATTACAGGAGTGAATACAGGGATGAGGGATGAGCCTGGAAAGGTGGGTATGGGGTAGACGCCTGGTAAGGGAAGGCTTCATAGGAGATTGGGTTTTTTTTTTTTTGGAGATTGGGTTTTATACCGAGGGTTTTGGGGAGGCATTGCAATCTTTTAAGCAG
This sequence comes from Eubalaena glacialis, assembly GCF_028564815.1. Lineage (NCBI taxonomy): Eukaryota > Metazoa > Chordata > Mammalia > Artiodactyla > Balaenidae > Eubalaena > Eubalaena glacialis. The sequence continues at coordinate 9,971,378 of NC_083734.1, read as the reverse complement.
GAGAGTGACGCTGTACAGGATTCCAGGGGCCTCAGTGTGGCTGCAGGGTGGAGAATGGAGGGGCAGATTGGAGTGTGGGGTGCAGGGAGGCTGGGGGAACGTGTAGAAATGCTAGCAAGAAGGCAGTGGCTTCACGTGGGATTGAAGGCAAGGGGACCAGGTTCAAGCGAACCTAGGAGGTGCAGTTGGCAAGCTCTGGCCTTGAGTTGGACCAGGAGAGGAAAGGGAGTGAAGGGTAGTAGTAGTGAAGGTGCTCAGATTTCAGGCTTGAGAACTGGGTGGGGAGCCCAGGAGGAGCAGCAGGGTCACAGGCGGCAGAGGCTGGGTCTGTTCCAGGCAAGCTGAGTTTGAGGACCCTGTGGGATGCCCCAGTGGAGCTTTCCACCAGGCAGTCAGATGCAAAGGTTCAGGGTGGAGAAGTGGACCCTGCATTCATGGCTGGGTGACATCACCCCGAGGGCCAAAAGGGTGACGTCACCCCGCCAAAGGACTGGTATCCAACTGATGTAAAGATTTCCTTCAAGTCAGTAAGAAAAAAACAGCAACCTAGGAGAAAACTGAGCAAAAACTATGAAAAGGTGCCCTTAAACATAAAAATGTCTAACTTCACTGGTTAGACATTGAGAAACGCCAGTTTATATCGTAATGAAATACCATTTCACAGCCTTCAAATTGAGAAAAATTTGAAAGTCTGACAACACCAAGAGGATGCAGAGCAACAGGCGCTCGTACACGCTGCTGGGGGGAGAGTAAATCTGGATGAGCACTTTGGGAGAAACGTGACATGATCTAGCAGAGCTGGCAGAGCGCAGACTGTAGAGCCCAGTGATTCCCTCTTTAGCAGAAACTGCAGAGGAACCCTCCCACACGGGTACCAGAATGTTACAGCACACTAGCCAGAAATTGGGAAAACACCAGTGACTGTCAGTAGAGAGGGATGGGTGAGTGGAGTGCTGTACAGCAGGGAAGATGCATGAATTTGAGCTCAGTGTGTCACCGTAATCTCACAATCGCGGTGGGATGCATACAGCTTGCTACCATTCATATTAAGTTTAACAGCATGCAAGACCATGGTATATATTGTGTTTTTCTCTGTCTGAATGTATTCCTAAAGAAATATACGAGAGTGATAAATTCAGGATGGTGTTTACCTCTGAGGGAGGGTTTCACTGGGAAGAGGTTTTAACTGTTCTGTAAAATATTTTGTTTCTTAAGCTACGTGGAGGACTCACAGGGTTTGTTTGGCTTTGTTTTAATACTTCTTTGCTTGTTTGAACTGTTCAATAATTTTTTTTAGAGGATCAAATGGCGCCTGGTAGGCACTCGGTAGATATTTGTATCATTGGTTGGTTCTTTGTTTCTGGGTTGGGATATTACTTGTTTCTTCCTCTCTAAGTGTTGAAAAAGCAAAAGGGTAAATCTGCATGGCTTTTGGTGGCCCAAGGCTGATGTTAAAGTCTGAGCTAAACCTTGAACTTTGAGATCAAGATCCTGTTCTTCATATTTACCCTGTCTGCCTTCTCCTGCCTGGTTAAGTGCCCACAGAGCATCTCCCTCTGCCATAAAACTGCTAGATTTCCAAGTGGGCCTCCTTTTCCCGCCAGTGACCCAGGCATCCCCGCATCTCTGTCCAGGCCCCCGTCCTTCGAATGGTGGAAGGCGACACCATCTATGATTACTGCTGGTATTCTCTGATGTCTTCAGCCCAACCAGACACCTCCTAGTAAGTGATGTCTTTCGCCTCCCCTCCCGGCCCTCCCATTTCAAGGGGACCCTCCACTGAGAGAGTCAGGGGCTGCCAGGGGTCTTGGGAGGAGGAAAGCTTGCTGTGCCCTTCAGATGTGAGCTGAGAGGGCCGGTCAGTTGGCTTCCTCCCCTTCCTTTGACAGCACTGGGGCCTCAGTGTCCGTGTCTCTCTCAGCGTGGCCAGCAGCAGCCGGGAGAACCCGATTCACATCTGGGATGCCTTCACTGGAGAGCTCCGGGCTTCCTTTCGCTCCTACAACCACCTGGTAGGGACCTCCCTGCCCAGCCCCAGGGCTCGTCCTGGCCCAGCTCTCCTTCCTTGAGAACGGCTGAGGCTCTTTGCTAGGCCTATTTCCAGCCCTTTCCCGCCCCCAGGACGAGCTGACGGCAGCCCACTCGCTCTGCTTCTCCCCGGATGGCTCCCAGCTCTTCTGTGGCTTCAACCGGACTGTGCGTATCTTCTCCACGTCCCGGCCCGGCCGCGACTGTGAGGTCCGAGCCACGTTTGGTAAGCAGTCTGTGCCTCCGAGGGAGGAGGAGAGAAAAGGGCCCAGCCACGTGCAGAGGGGCCTTGTGTGAGCCAGGGGTTCACGTGCAGGGGGGGAGGCGGGGGTCACATCATCCTCAGTACAGCCCTGTGGGGCAGGTTGGGCCCAGTGGGCAGGGAAGAAAACAGACTCAGGGAGGGGACGAAACTTTACCTCTGGGTAAAGAGCTGATTCACTCCTGAGCCCCCTGCCCTGTACCTTTTGGTCTCCAAAATCTTGGTATCTCCAGGAAACTGGAGGTGAAGCTGATTCCGTTTTCCTGTAAGCCTTCAGCTTTCCAGCCCTTCAGGGAAAAACAGGTTTGAGAGGGAAGAAGTGGGGCTTGGGCCTTTAGGTCCTTTGCAGGGGCTAGAAGGATCTAGGGAGCATCAGAGGTCTTCATCCTGCTTAAAACGAATGGGGTGGGGGAGGCACTGAGTCCAGCACATGGGCTCTGGGACGGGAGTCAGAGGTGCACCTCTGATTAGCGTGGTTAATGCCAGGTGCTCTTGCCCTCTCCCCGACTTTGTTCCTTCCCTTTCTAGCAAAAAAGCAGGGCCAGAGCGGCATCATCTCCTGCATAGCCTTCAGTCCAACCCAGCCCCTCTATGCCTGTGGCTCCTACGGGCGCTCCCTGGGTCTGTACACCTGGGATGATGGCTCCCCTCTTGCCTTGCTGGGAGGGCACCAAGGGGGCATCACCCACCTCTGTTTCCACCCCGATGGGAATCGCTTCTTTTCAGGAGCCCGTAAGGTAGGGATCATGTTCTGAGATCCCAAAGCAGGGGGGTAAAAGGCAGGAGTGGGGGTGTAGTCTGTGCTGTGTTGGGAGATGGGCATGGGAGAAAAAAATCAACCCAGCTAAAGGAGTGCTTATAAAACTGGAGGGAAGCAGACATGTGTTGGGAGTGGGGGAGTGGAGGGTGGAAACGATTCTAGGCTCCTGTTCTTTGTCCCGAGGATGCCGAGCTTCTGTGCTGGGATCTCCGGCAGCCTGGGCGTCCACTGTGGTCCCTGAGTCGTGAAGTGACCACCAATCAGCGCATCTACTTTGATCTGGACCCGTGAGTGACTGTGGGTCCTTCCTGCCCAGGGATGCCAGAGCCCACCTGTAGGGTCCCAGCCCCTGGCCGTGAAGGGTTCCTGCCCCAGGTGATGACTGCATGCCAGCAAGCCTCTCCTCTCTTCCCCAGGAGCGGGCAGTTCCTAGTGACCGGCAGCACTAGTGGGGCTGTCTCTGTGTGGGACACCGGCGGGGCTGGGCCTGAGGGGAAGCCGGAGCCAGTGCTGAGTTTCCTGCCCCAGAAGGACTGCACCAATGGAGTGAGGTCATAAGTTAATTCTACAGATTTTGGGGCTTGGGTTGGGGAGAAAGGTAAATCTCTGAGGGAGCAAGCATCCTGGCTCATGGTGCTGACTGGCGCCGCCCATCTCTCCCTACAGCCTGCACCCTAGTCTGCCTCTGCTGGCCACTGGCTCCGGTCAGCGTGTGTTTCCGGAGCCCACGGAGAGTGGGGACGAGGGGGAGGAGGAGGTGGACCTTCCCCTGCTCTCCATGCGCCACGTCCACCTTGAATGTCAGCTTCAGCTCTGGTGGTGTGGGGGCGGCCCGGATACCAGTGTCCCTGATGCTCACCAGGCCGAGAAGGGACAGGGAGGGACAGAGGAAGTTGGGCGTGAGTTTATATAAAAAGGTTTTATATGATATTAGAGTCTTTGTGTCTGTTTGGGGAGGCAGATGACGGAGATGGGGCCAGGAGGGGTACCAGTGGGCTCCCTGGTCCAGCAGCAGTGGGGACTGGCATATTGTTCCTGAAACCAGGGTTGAGAGGTGGGACTAGGCGGGAACCAATGGGGCTGCTGAGCTTGGTGTGAAGTCAAGTAAGTGGGGGTGGGGCTTCATGCCATTGACTGGCTGGTTGCTAGGCAACTTGGTAAACTGAAGGGGGGAACCTGTTTGAAATCTCACTCCCAAGGTGGGGGCAGCAGGGGTCAGGGTGAGTGTGGCAGAGCAGGAGTGGCAGGAGCTGTGTGTCAGACTGTTGGGTGTGACTGTGTGAGATTGTGCAGATGGTGACAGACAAGACACCCGCTCACTCCTGCTCAACACTATTTACCATCATCCAGCAGCAGAGGGACCATTAGTCAGCTCTGGGGGAAGGGGAGCAGGAGGGCTGCCTCCCCTCCCCTGGACTCCCCCAGGAGGCAGGTGACTGAGTAGCCAGAGTCAAGGGCACACATGAAGGAGTAAAGGTGCCGAGAAACACAGATGTCACATTCTGTATTCCCGTTAGATGCAGGACAAGGGCGAGAGTCATTCAGTAGCTGTCGCTGGTCTGGTTTCTTCATTTATCTGCTCTGTCTTTTTTGGGGGTATGTTATTTCAAGCAGTGGCTCCCCCCCTCCCCCCACCTTGCCACACACTGAGAAGGGGGTCTCTGAAGAGATACTGTCAGCAGAGGATTTGATTCTGGACCTCACAACCTAAGGGAAGGGACTGGAGGCCTGTGACGACTAGAGAGGGGAGAGGAATGTCACCTCTGCCCAGAGGTGCTGAAAGCCAGGGTTCTTACACCCAAAAAGGCAAATCCTCCTCCCTTCCCCCAGGATAATTGGAAACAGCCCTTCCGGCTGCATGCGGGTTTTGGGTTGTAGGTTCTCCCTATCTCCCGGCCCCATTTCTCCCCACAACCATCTAAGAAGGGCCCAAGTTTACTCCCGAATCTCTTGCCTTTCGTCAACCTCCAGATAGCAGTAGAGGGTCCAGGAGGCTGTGACAAAAGAGACCCCAGGAGTGGGAGTTCAGCAGCCTGGGTCTGGTTTCGGCTTTATCCCAGATTCCTCGTGTGACCTTGGGCAAGTCACGGGGCCTCTCTGAGCCTCAGTTTCTTCATCACTGCTACGGGGATCCTTAAGCTCTGCCCCTCCCACTTCACACAGGTAGTCAAGACGGTCAACTCAGCTCACTTTGTAAAGTGCGGAGCCTTCAAGGTTATTATTATTCTCTCCAGACCTCCCCGGAGCAGCGGTGTTGTTTTGGGATGGGGGAGGAGGGGGCTGCGGGAGCGAAAGGGGCTGGGTTCCTCGGGGTGGAGAGGGCGAGAGCCTTTCTGGATTTGAGGGAGCGGAAGATTCTAACCGCTCGGGCGATCCGAGGGCAGGAGGGGAGGTGGGCAGAAACTAAGCCAGAGCCGGAGAGTTGCAGAGACAAAGGGGGCGTGAGAGACCGCGCGGGGGAGTGAGGCGGGGCGGCGGGGTGAGGGCTGGGAGGTGCGCGAGGTGAGGGAGGTGTGGGGGGCGTGGGCTACATGATCGCCCGCTCCGACTCGGGCTCCAGCTCCGGTTTTTCCCTCCGCCATCCTCTCCCCCTCCCCGCCTCTCCTTTAACTCCCCCCTCCTGGGCTCAGGACTGGTTGGTTTCCTCCCTTAGCCCGCTGCCCTCAATCCCGGCGAGGCTGGGGCTCCGGCTCGGCGCCCCCTTCCCCGCTCCCTCGCCCGGCGCCCCATGCCGCCCCCGCCCAGTCCCCGGCTCCCCCAGTCCCCCACTTAGGCCCGCTCATAAATACCGGGGTGCCGGCGCGTGGGCTGGGGGCGCAGGGCGCCTGCAGACGGCCCCTGGAAGGGCTTCTGCGGGCTGAGCGCTCCGGAGAGGGGACGCGGGCGGAGCAGGAAGCGGGTCCGCGTGGGAGCGGGGGGCATCAGCCACCCGGGTGGCCGGGGCAGAATAGCCCGGGCGGCCAAGGCAGTCACCCCAGGGGGTGAGCGACTTTGGGGGAGTTGGTGCCCCGCCCCCCAGGCCTTGGCGGGGTCATGGGGGCCCCCCAGTCTGGGCCGGGGGGCGTGCGAGTCGGGGCCCTGCTGCTGCTCGGTTTTTTGGGGCTGGTGTCTGGGCTCAGCCTGGAGCCCGTCTACTGGAATTCGGCGAATAAGAGGTGAGCGGCCCGGGGGTGGGGATACCCCACACCCTGTGGGCAGGGAGTCTGGAAGCCTTGGGGACTTTGGGGGCTGGGTTCTCGGAGCTGGGAGGAGGCCGGAGGGAGGGTGCTGGTGATCGGATGTGAGCTGATGGGCAACCAGACAGAGGTGATCTTGGGAGCCAGACTCGCGGGTCGCACACCACCGAGCTGGATGCGGGTGGTGACAACCATGTGTCAGGAGTTTGAAAGACCCCCAAGGGGCAAGGATTTGAAAGATCATGGGTAGCCGGGAGGGCAGTGGAGTGGTTATTTGGGTTTGTGGGAGACCTGTGTGGTGTCGGGGGCTGGGCTTAGAGGGAGCCTGGTTAATGTCAGCTCTCAGGAGAGCAGCTGAGTAGGTGCTGCTGAGGCGCTGAGAGGAAGGGCAGGGTGCCTCCCTCCACAGAAGGGACTCAGTGGTGGAAATGGGAGGGAAGGGCTCTCAGTTGGGGGCTCTGGGGACAACTCCCCCAAGGCTTTTTGACCCTTCTTCACACATCCGTCTCCTAACTCTTGCCCACAGCCAGAGGGTCTGTGAGCCCTTGGTGGAACAATTTCCCAACCAGAAGATTTTCCTGCCTTCCTGGCTTGGAGATTTCTTTCTGGAAGAAGCCTGGAGCCCCCTAAAGCCCCCACTTTCCCTCTTGCATCTGGGGTCCTGAGGACTCCGTTGCCCCCTCCCCCATCTTTGCTGCAAACTCTTCCATCAGACCCTCTGTTCTGAGGCATGCTTGCTTTGCTCTGAAAAAAGGCCAGGGGTCAGATGAAACTTCAAGCCACACAGAGTAGGACAGAACCCTTGGGAGGTCATCTGGGTCCCTTGCCTCCATGCAGATCCTACTCCCCGTTAGCAAAAGAGTTTTGTGTTTTGAAAACTTCCTAATTCCCTGGGGAGGCTGTGTGAGGCCATGCAAAGAGGGTGTGCTTTGGAGCTCATCAAATCCTAGGTCTTAATCCTAGCTCTGCTGCTTTCTGCTGTGTGGCCTTGGGCAAGTCACTTAACCTTTCTGAGTTTGTATCCTCAATCCTTACAGGTTTTATGAAGATTAGAGGTAAGGTATTTGAACATATTATATGCTCATTAAAGGAGAACTAGGGTAATTATTCTTCCTCTCTTTACTTCACAGCTTCCCTCACATTTCCTGTCCTGGCCTCCCTCCCATATCTCTTGGGGTCTAATCTCAAATGTCTTTTCCCCTCTCAGTCTCCTACCCACCAACTCCCAGATGCAGTTGGAGTATCAGGAGCAGTGTGAGGATGTAAGTTAGGCTTAGCCTGATAGAGCTGAGAAAATGGAGTTAGGGTGTTCTGGGAGCTCTTTGGGATGTTGGGGCAGGGAGGGAGGGGGTTATTTGGGAGTCTGGGAAGATACCAAGCAGCAGTCCCCTGTGACCAAGTTCTGAGACCCTGTCTGCAGTTGTTGGCAAGTAGTGGCTGTGCTGGGCCAGTGGCTGCCGGGGCTGAGGGAGATGCGGACTTGTGTCGGCTGTGGGTCGAAAAGTCAACTCTTTCAATTCCAAAGCAATAGGGCACTTTCCCTAAGAAGTGTGGGACCTGGGGGAAGTGGGGTACTGAGCAGGGAAATGTCTGGGGCAGCTGTTCCGATTAGCCCCATTTAGGGCCATTGCCAGACCAGGCATTTGTGTCCTGTTACATTGCCTGGCTACTTGGGACACTGGTCTGGATCACCCTCCACACCCCCTCCCCCACCCTGCCCCCTTTGCCCTGAAATCACTGAAATTCAGTGGTGGCCTGTGGGAGGGGAGGCTCTGCCCCCATGGTTGACTGCCATGGAATAGTGAAATCACCCGGGAGGGGTGGGCTGTGTGGTTCCAGAGAGGCCAGCTCCTTGGTAACTGGCATCCTGTTGCCATGGCAACAGGACTGGTGATGGAGCGAGAGATGGCAGTGTGCATGTGGTGAGGGCGGGCTGAAGAGTGCATTTGGGCACACCAAGGGGCAGGAGACCTCTGAGCCTGGCTTCCTGCTGCTTCTGTGAGCTTCCAGAGACCTTAGTGCCTGCTCTGTCAGAACAGACTCTCCACTCAGACAAAGGCTGTCCTGCAGGGATGTGGGGTGAGGGAGGCAAAGCTCTGGGGACCAGACCTCTGACACCTCTCGTCCTTATCCACCTTGCCCTCCTCCCCATAGGTTCCAGGCAGAGGGTGGTTACGTGCTCTACCCTCAGATCGGGGACCGGCTAGACCTGCTCTGCCCCCGGGCCCGGCCTCCTGGCCCCCACTCCTCTCCTAATTACGAGTTCTACAAGCTGTATCTGGTAGGGGGTGCCCAGGGCCGGCGCTGTGAGGCACCCCCTGCCCCAAACCTCCTTCTCACTTGTGACCGGCCAGATCTGGATCTCCGCTTCACCATCAAGTTCCAGGAGTATAGCCCTAACCTCTGGGGCCACGAGTTCCGCTCACACCACGATTACTACATAATTGGTACTGCTGGGCAGCGGGCAGGGTCGAGTGGGGAGGTGCTCCTGGGATCGAGGGCAGATGAGGGAGGGGACCACTGGAGCCACCTCGGGTGGTGTTGGGGCCAGGCATGGAGACAGAATAGGGGTAGACTCTGGAGCGCCAACTTCTCCCTCTGGTTCTTCTCTCCCAGCCACATCGGATGGAACCCGGGAAGGCCTGGAGAGCTTGCAGGGAGGTGTGTGCCTCACTAGAGGCATGAAGGTGCTTCTTCGAGTGGGACAAAGTGAGTGGGGCTGGGGCACACCTCCTAGGGGCCGAGGGAGCTTGGGGCAGTACCATCATCGTCAGGGGGCTGCTGTCTCAACCCCTCTCTCGGCCCTTCCCCGTCTCCAGGTCCCCGAGGAGGGGCTGCCCCCCGAAAGCCTGTGTCTGAAATGCCCATGGAAAAAGACCGAGGGGTGGCCCACAGCCTGGAGCCTGGGAAGGAGAACACAGCAGGTAGGAACCAGGGGTCCAGCCTCCTGTCTTCCCTAGCCTCCTCTGCTCTCGGACCCCAGCTGCCCTAGCTTCACCCTCTCCCTCCCTCCCTCTTCAGTTTTGGGGGCAGTGATACAGGAAAGAGGAGAAGAGAGGATGGGAGGGTGGGAGGGGAATGGAAGCCAAATGAGGAAAAGACTCAATTAGAACTAATTAGCCAAGTCAGTGCTTCAATCAGTGCTGTCAGAGAAGGGGGGAGGACTACTTGGCATGGAGCTGAAGGGCTGGACACACCTGGATTCCGAGTGGGGCTTGGAGGGGAGGGGAAATGGGGTCCCCAAAGGGCCTGGGCACTGCTGGGGAAACCCATGGGGACCCGCAAGGATGGGAGTCCAGATGCCCGGGTGGCTCCTTCAGCCCCACCCCCTCTTTCCTCCTTCACCCCTTCCCTGCCAGGTGACCCCACCAGCAATGCAACCTCCCGGGGTGCTGAAGGCCCCCTGCCCCCTCCCAGCATGCCCGCAGTGGCCGGGGCAGCAGGGGGGCTGGCGCTGCTCTTGCTGGGCGTGGCAGGGGCTGGGGGTGCCATGTGTTGGCGGAGACGGCGGGCCAAGCCTTCGGAGAGTCGCCACCCTGGTCCTGGCTCCTTCGGGAGGGGAGGTTCTCTGGCCCTGGGGGGTGGAGGTGGGATGGGACCTAGGGAGGCTGAGCCTGGGGAGCTAGGGATAGCTCTGCGGGGCGGTGGGGCTGCAGACCCCCCCTTCTGTCCCCACTATGAGAAGGTGAGTGGTGACTATGGGCATCCTGTGTACATCGTGCAGGATGGGCCCCCCCAGAGCCCTCCAAACATCTACTACAAGGTATGAGGGCTCCTCCGACCTGGCTCTCCTGGATCCAGCCCTTTGTGGGGTGCTCCTCCAGTTTAATTCACGGTTTGAGGGACACCTCTAGCATCTCCTTGGCCCCCTTTGCCCCCCCAGCTCCTTTGCTCCTCCTGGCTCTTGCCTCTTCTCCACTTTTAGGATTCCCTAAGACATCCACCCAACGACTGCCTGCCCTCTGGTTGGCTGTGTGTGCCCCTCTCTGTCTCTGTGTTCCTGGGTCCTATTCCCCTGGGGAGGGGGTAAAGATTCAGCCTCTTCGTGTAACCATGACCCAGGGATCCTTGTCCCCCTCACCCACTGAGAGCTAGGAGTGGGAACAGTCTGTCTTTTGGTTGGCACCTCTTTCTGCCTCTCACTGTTTTTCTCTTTTCTCCTCTCTCTCTTATTTTCTGTCTCTCTCTTCTGTCTCTAGGTCTGTTCCTCTTCCCTAGCATCCTCCTCCCTGCTTCTCCTTTTATTTACCCTCTTGGCTTCTTATCCTGTACCTCTCCCATCTCCAGGGTGGGGGCATCAAAGCATTTCTCCCCTCAGCTCCCTCTTCTGACTTCCCTTACCAACCACTCCCCTCAGTCTGCCAAAAATGGGGGCCTTATGGGGAAGGCTCTGGCACTCCACCCCAGCTCAGGGCATGGGTAGCAGGGCCTCCTCCTCTGCCCTGCCCCAGGCCTCTACATACTTACTCCAGCCATTTGGGGTGGTTGGGTCATGACAGCTACCATGAGAAGTGTCCCGTTTTGTCCAGTGGCCAATAGCAAGCTATGAACCAGTCAGGACACATGTGGACTTGGTCTGATGCTGAATGGGCCACTTGGGACAGGAAGTGACTTGCTCCAGATAAGAAGTGACCAGGCCTGGACAGAAGTGGCCTGGGAAGTGGAAGCAGTGCAGCAGGAACTGGAAGTGCCTTCATCCAGGACAGGAAGTAGCACTTCTGAAATAGGAAGTGGTCTGGCTGGAACCGGAAGTGGCTTAGTCTGGGGGGTGGGGGGAGGTGGATGGTTCTTACTCTGTGGAGAAGGGTGGGCAGGAAGAACTTCCCATTTCAGGAGGAAGCTGGAACTTACTCTAAGAAGATCGGGTGGACTGAGGTTCTTCCTAGTATTCAGTGTCACGTGCCAGGATCTCCCTTCCCTTGTTCTCTGTGCTGCTTTTAGGACAGCTAAGGTGGCTGCCATCTGCCATGGCAGGCTCAATTTGTCTTGTTCTTCCCTTTCCATATCCCAGTATAATCTCTGTTACTCAACGGGATGACCCCAAGAACCCACGTGTTGTCCCCAGTAACCTGGATGGCTGTCTTGTTCATCACATCCTCCATTTCCTACTCCCTTCAAACTCAACACAGCTCCCTTCTTAGTGACCAAAATGGTGGCCTACTGACTGGTCTAGCTGACAGTGGTCCTTAGCAACAGCCACTCTTTCCATAGTGACCAGCTGATACCTCTTCCTGCCCACTAGTGCACAATTGGGTGTTGCCTCAGTTTCCTCCCAGCTCATTTCCATTAGGTCAGAGCTGCCTTTGGGCACCACGTCGGCCACCTCAATCACCAGCCAAGATGGTTGCTTTGTCCACCAGAGGTCAAGTTATCTCTCTGGTGCTGTAGTTCCCAGCTCCTTCCTGATTTTTCTAATCGCTCCTTCCAGGGAACAGGAAGTCGATATTGCCATGGGGGAGGTGGCGGGGTATGGCCGTCACCTCAATAGTTTTACTGTAAAAGGGAAATTTGAACAACAAAAACCAAAAAAAATAAAAAACTTCAAAAGTTGATGAGAAGGCTAGAGAATGACTGGACATGAATTGGGGCAGAGAACTGGTGATTAGAGCGGCTTTCCAGCTGAGGGTTGAATTGCATGAAACCAAGGGGTAGGGAGGGGGTTGGGTTGGATGGGTGAGGTGGACAGTGCATGGCTGGCGGAGGGGGGTGTGGTCATGGGCTGGGTGAGGAGGCTGAGGAAGGTAGCCACTGCCAGGGGAGGGAGAGAGGAACCCAGGTGGGAGTGGGTTGCCAATACATCCAAATGGGTCTGTCTGAATATACGTTCACACACGGGGGAAAGCCCAAGTGTCTATTGCTAAACCAAGTACCAGATTCAAGGCAAGTCTCAGTTGGAAACAAAGTGGAAAAAACATGCTCACGTGTTTAATCTATTCCCTCCCACCCCTGCCCAAGGCACTCCTGTGCCCAGAAGACTCAGGGACCCAGGCATCAAGCTGCCTATCCCCTGGCTCCCTGTGTACCCATAACCCAGGCTCTTCTCCCCCCAAAACCCAGATGCCCAGTCCCCTAGACTCAGCCCCATTCTCCAACCACAAAAGCAGCCGTGAGGAGCATCGCTGGAGCCAGTCGGTGGGGGTCACAACCTCTGACCTGCCTGCCCCTCCCCTGACTTTAGGTCCCCTCCCGCTGTCTCCCATCTGCCTGGAGGTCAAGGGGTCCTCCTGCCCCTCCTCTGTCCAGTGGGACCCCTGCCCCTCCCCCTGTCTGAGCAAGATGCCTGGGTCCTGAGAGGTGCAGGCACTGTAGGAGGGGAGTTGAAAACTGGGAGGCCAGGTGCTGGGCTGTCTGGAATTTACTCCTGCCTTCTAAGCCCACACTGGAGCTGCCCGAGGTGGGGAGGCTGGAGGGGGTGTGGAAGGGCTGGTTCCTGCCCCTTAGTGGGGGTTGGTTGTCATGGCAACATCCCCTTCTTCACACAATGGGAAGCCCCCCTCAGCCTCCCGCGTGGATGGAGCCGACAGCCCCATCGCTGGCTATCAGCCTCAGGGACTTGGCAACCGTCACTATGGCAACCCAGAGCCCAGCAACAGGGCCCAGTGAGAGAGGGAGGGGTCCACAACTGGGGCAGGGCTGTGTGTGCGAGGGGGCAAGGGAGCCAAGGAAGACTCCCCTACACGTATATCCAGAGGCACAGGTGGAGAGAAGAGAGGGAAGAGAAGTGGGGATAAATAGTCTCCATGACAGACAAACATCTCACCAAAGCAACTGAGACATCATAACATGCTGAGAGACAGGAAGACACCTGGGGACAGATGCACAGCTGGGGAGAGGAACAGCACATTCTGCACATTACCCTGGGACACACCCCTTCAGAGAACTGGTATCTATAGACTCTCCTCTCCCCAGACATTAACAACGCAAGACCTAGAGCCTTCCACATGTGTAGTGATCTTTTGAGCTATTTGAAAGCTCAGGTGACTTCCATACAGAAAAACACATGCCATCCTATTCGCTTTCTAGGTATAAATACACAAACACTCCTAGGGTAACAAGTACAACAAAGCAAGAAGAGGCGCAGGAAGACATTCATTCATTCATTCATTCATTCATTCACTCATTCACTCAGCATCATATTAAATGTCTACTTTGTTCCGGGTACTATTTCAGGCACTGGTAGTATGAGTTGAATAAGGCAAATCCCCTGCTTTCATGAAGTCCACATTTTGGTGGGGAACAACATAATAATATTTCTGGTAGTGATAAGTGATATAAAAAAACAGAGTGAAGGGGTGAATAGGATGGAGAGTATCAGGAAGATGCTTTAAGTTAGGAGGTCAGGAGGGTCCCTCTGAAGAGGTGACATTTGTTCAGGACCTTGAATAATGAGGAGTATGGAAGGCAGGCACTATGGGGAAGGGCATAGCAGAAAGAGGGAACAGGGCTTCCCTGGTGGTGCAGTGGTTGAGAATCTGCTTGCCAATGCAGGGGACGCGGTTCGAGCCCTGGTCTGGGAAGATCCCACATGCAGCGGAGCAACTGGGCCCGTGAGCCACAACTACTGAGCCTGCGCGTCTGGAGCCTGTGCTCCGCAACAAGAGAGGCCGCGACAGTGAGAGGCCCGCGCACCGCGATGAAGAGTGGCCCCCGCTTGCCGCAACTAGAGAAAGCCCTCGCACAGAAACGAAGACCCAACACACCCAAAAATAAATAAATAAATAAATAAATTTATTTTAAAAAAAAAGAAAGAGGGAACAGCAAGTGCAAAGCATAGAGGTGAAATCTCGACAGGCTTGGGAATAGTGAGAAAGACATCACAACCACACACATGTTCTAGCTGCGTCCTGTCTTTCCCCAGCCTCAGGTGTAGGGTAGCAAGTGACCAAGGAAGAATCCACATTTAGGAAGTTGATCTAACTCCGTCTTCCATTTTTTCCCCTTTGTTTCTTTCTTTTTTTTTTGACCTAAAAACATGCTTTTTTACTTCATTATAATCAATACAAAGAAATCAGCACAAAAAATACATTTCCAGACAAACAAACACACCAGTTTTGTAGAAAAAGATATAAACATTTACTTTAAGGTCTGGGGCGGGAGGGGGTCCCCTTTGTTTCTTGTGTGGATGTGAGCTGTTTCTTGTGTGGATGTGAGTTTTCCTCAACTAAATTTTATGCTCTGGGAGGGCAGGGATAATGCTCTGAGATTTTGGGGCTGTGGTACAGCTGCTGGTACAGAGTCTAGAGCAGAGTGGGAGTAAAGGATCTGAGAGAGCTGCGGACCACGGAACGTAAAGCCCCCACCCAGCATAGGGTGGAGGCTGTCCTGGGGGTTGTGCTGCAGACAGAAGCTCACACTTTTCCATCCTTCCAAACAGAAGCAGGATGTAAATTAGGTTGAGGTATGTATGTTTGTGTCTGTGGTCTATGTTGAGGATTTTAAGAAAAGGAGAACAGAGCAAAGGGTTGCAGTGGGAATTTCTGATGGGGAATGGTTGACATCACAACTGGAAATGTAGTTAGAATGAAAAACAGAGCTTCCTAAGTGGAATCACAAACATGGGGCATCCCCTTCCCTAGAGAGAGTTTCAAGATCTGTAGGCAGGCTGGGAGAAATGTGGCAGGCTGGTTTAGAGGCAGGGGGCTAGCTGGGATGGGCTCAGAGAGTTGGGTGGGGGTAGGGAAAAGGATACAGAATAAATGGGAGTGAAAACTCAGCACCGGAGAGATGTCTGAAAGGCAGCAGCGAAGGTGGAGTCCTGTAGGGAGTTCTGAGGGGACCAGGTCCTAGGGTCCCCTGATTCCCAGAAGGAATCGAAGCATTCCACGGCCTGGCTCTCCCACTTCCCTCAGTTGCCATCAGAAACTCAGGCATCAGCTCCCTCCAATCCAAGTGGCTAGTGGTGGTGGTGGGGAGATTGAGCAGCCTCGGGGGGCGGCAGCTGGTGAGTGGGGAGGAATCTGTGTGCTCAGCAAACAGCAGCCTCAGTGCCCAGTGGCTGCTTCCTCCCTCATCAATCAGCCCAGCCAAATGTCCTTGCATTCCCACCACCCCAAGGGGACTGGGGCTGGGCCAGGGTCCCCAGGGGAGTGAGATGGGATGGGTGGGGGGAGGGGGGTTGGTGCTTGGCTCCCCATCTCTTGGCCTCTGTTCTCTCCTCTCCTGGAAGCTCTCTGTTCGTGTCATGGAACGGACTCCCTCCTGGTGCTACCATCGTGAGGGCATCAGCTACAAATCACCTGTGGGGGTCTGCTGGTGGGGGGGGGGTGCAGGGGGGAAGAGGGATGAGTCAGGGCTGAAGAGGAATCTACTCTGGTTCTCACGGTACCGGCCCCGGGCACAGTCAGCAGGGAGGCTGCTGGCACAGGGGCTCTGCGCCCCCGGCTGGCCTCTCCATCCCTGATGGATGCTCTGGACAGCAGGCTGAGACCTGGACCACAGAAATGTCCTCCCTCTTCTCACCTTTTCCTAGCCCCCAGCCCTAATTCCCCACTTCCCACCACGATCCAGAGGGCCAGCCCCCAGCTCACCCTAAATCTGCTGCTCCCCCTTGGGGACTGGGGCCTCCAGACCTTAGCCTCTGGCTCACTCTCCCCCCTCCTCAGCCCTTGCTCCCCTCAGGGACCCAGGCGTCCTGCCCACTCCCTTCACCATAACAACCATTCTTTTGGAGTTGCTTAAGACTTTAATATCATTTCATTAAGTCAGCTAGTTCAGAGAAGGTTGGGGGCACAAAGAGACTGGGGTGGGCAAAAAAGGGCCAAGGTAGGGGGGAAGCAAGGGAAGAGCTCCCTCTCTCCGTGGAGATGGCTCTGAGAAATCAAATATTGACAGTGAGAGAACAGAACTTATTAAAGCTGGGACAGGGGTGTGTGTGGGGCGCTGTGGGAATGGCCGGATGCCTGGGTTCTGAGAGTAATGAAGGTCCTGGGAGGAGGGAGTGCCTGAGGCTGGGAGGATGCAGTGAGATGAAGGGTTCTGTCGTACAACTCTTCTGCCCATTTCCTTTGCGAGGTACTGAGTCTTGCTACCCCGGCTGTTTCTCAGCTGTCCCCTAGAGCCGCTGGGGACAAGACCCCCATCACAGCTGTGGTTGCCCCCCCTTTCATCCCTTCTCCCTACCTCCACCTCTGTTGATGAGCTTCAGTGGCGTTTAATCGGATTGAGCAGTAATTAGCAAAGCGAGATGTTTGATTACCTATTTAGCATAATGTAGGGGGCTGGGATCCCTAGGCACAGCCAAGGCCGGCGGGGGGGGGGGGCGGTGGTTCAGAAAAGAAATGGGGTCTACACAACATTCCTTTCCCTGAGGGAGCCATGAGCCCCGCCTATAAGTCTCCCCATCCTATGCCTCCCCTCAAATCTTCACTCCTCTGGGACTTCTCCCTGGGGGATCTGACCAATCATGTCACCTCTCTGCCACCCACTGCCTAACTGGTTAGAGGATCACCCACTTAGCCCTGCTTGCTGTGCAGCTGATTTTGGGGTGTGGCAGGACCCCTCTCTCCTTCAATCCTTGCCCTCAGCAACAGGAATGTGGGCTGGGCAGGAGCCCAGAAACCCCCTTTAAGGATAATGGGGGGGTGCCAAGGGCAGGGGTTGTCAATTCTGGAAATAAAAATGGGGTAGGTAGGATGGTGAGGTCAGAGCTGGGCTCAGGTGTGGATTAATCCACAGGCCCTTCAGGAGTGCCAGGGACTGCCAGTCCTCGCCCTGCCAGCCTGGCATAATGAGACCCGTCAGGTGTGAACATCAACCAGGAAAAGGGGGAACTGAGGTGCCAGCTTCTCTCCTCCAGCAAATAAAATGTCATCAATTTAGCTCCTCATGGAAATGTAATCAGTGGGCTCGCTGCGGGCTTTGTCTTAATTAGGCACTATTGATGGAAGCAGGGAGGGTGCCTTCCCATCCCCCTGACTCGCTTCCTCCCTGCATCTCCCAGGCCTCCCTAAAGCTTCCACCAGCCCCAGGTACGGCTCAGTCTTCCAGGCGCCTCTTCTGGCACCCCGGCCCGCAGCGCCCCCTAGCACCGGCTGCGGTCTGCCCCTCCTCTCACACCCCTCTCCTGTCGCTTCCCCACGACTCAGTCTTTGTTCTTATGGAGAGCCGAGCCCCTCCCCGGCCCGGTCACCTTCCCCAGAGAGTCCCCGCCTCCTGTCCCCCCCCCCCCAAAACAAGCGACGCTTTCCAAAGCCAATCCTCAGATTCCAAAAATTCCAGTTCCGTTCTTCCCTCCTTCCCCCACCCCGCGCTGCAGGGCGATCCTAGACCCCAGTCCGAATTAAGAAGGGGGAACGAGCGGGAGGGCAGGGGTGCTCCAGCCCCGGTTTTTTCCCCGGACTCAGCTGCAGCCACGGCTGCCTCGAAATCCTGGAGCGCCTTCTAGAGCGCGCGTGAGCCTCGCAGGCGGGACCTCGGGCGCCATCTGCTGGACTCGCCCGGGATGGAGCTCACAGACCCGCGCGCGGGGTCGGGCGCTTGGGTTCCCCCAGCCTTTTCAGTGTCCTGCGGGAGGCCACTCATTGTTTCCAGCCCCAGTCCTTCCCGCCCGTCCTCAGACCAGGCCTCCCGTCCCCCTCCAGCCCCCCTCCAGCCCGCCAGGTTTAGCGGCTTCCCCTTGCCCCCCAGCCCTCTTGCCCCGGGTCCCCGCCGGGGTGACGCGAGCGCAGCCAAGCCGGGAGCGGCTGATCAGGGCGTCTCTGCGTCTGCGCCGAGGAGGCTGGCTCGGCGCGCTCGGGCCCCCGCCACTCGCCCGCCCGCCCCTCCCCACCCCCGCGCTGCCCGGGGTTGCCAAGGCGACGCGTGCAGGCGCCGGCCCGAGAGGGCCACGCGGGGCAACTTCTCAGCTGGAGTGGCCGGTCGGTCGGCGTAGGGAGGAGAGGGTCGGCGTCGTGAGGTGTGTGTTGGCGGGGGAGGGCACCAGGGAGGGGGGGGGAGGAATGCCGGGGAGAGTGGGGAGCTACGGGGAGAAGGGGCAGTGGTGAGGGGTACGAGGGAGAGTTGCGGGGGCGAGGGAAGAAGGGGCCGTTGCGGGGGAGGGCAGAGGAAGGGGCAGCTGAGAGGAAAGAGCGGCGACGGTTGTGACAGTTGTGTGAGGAAGCTCCCGTGAGGGGAAATTTGCCCACTGGAAGCCACTGGTGGTTGGAGGAGAGGGCCGGCCCCCTACGCTATTTCCTGAGAAATAGAATGAGTCCCAGGCTAGTAGAAGGCTCCTCCTGGGGCCTCGGTGTGGGACCATGGGGCGAACCCCATGGGGAGGTGGCTCCCAGCCTTGCCACCGGAATGTTCCTGAGGCTGCAGCCGGAGGCAGGGAAGCACAGCCTGACGCTTCTCTGGAGACCGATGGCAGACGCCGCGCTGTGGTACCTGGCTTTATTGATGTGTTGGCCTAATAGAACGGTGTTCCTTGGAGCAAAGTACAAATCCTTCAAGTGTGAAACTCATAGCGTATGATCAATGCCTGTGACAGCCTGTGGGGATGAGGAAGAAAAGCCACAGGTGGTTGTCAGGCTAGAGCTGAGTGAAGAGGGACTGCCCAGCGAATCAGACATTGCCCCGGGCGCCCGCCAGAGATGCCCCGCTTCCCGCCCTCCTGCTTTTCTGAGAGAGACACTACTGGGCCTTTCTCATCGCCCCATTTCTCCCTCCCCCAGACACAATTCCAAGTTCATTGTTGGATGACTTTTGTCCTTCCTCTTCCAGTCTGTTCTCAGGACATCTGGAATCGAATGCTCTAGGTCTTCATTAATCGGTTAGCACAGACTCACTCAGCCAACTGTGCGAAGACACCTTTTCAGTACACACAGAACAGGGCTTCTGCCCCTCAGGAGTGAAAAGCTGAAGAGGCAGGTTGCAAATACTGTTTCTTCCTTGTTTAAGGAGGTCACAGATTTTAGTGTGGGTAGGAGGGGCATTTTTCTTTCTCCCCCGCTTACAGGGGGTGACTTGGGAGAAAAGGAGGTACATAGGAAAATCATCTTGGTTGCTCAGTGACTTGACACAGTGACAGAGAGTGTGGAACCTGGGGACAGTCTTCCCTTCCCTGGGCCCTCTCTCACTCACCCATGGCCCTGAGAGCTAGAGTGCTTGAGGGTGTGTGCAGCCACACCTCAGCGTGGTAGATCTTTCCCTGATTATCTTATGTTCTCATCCCTCTGGGCAGAGATAGGGGTTCCTAAATCCTCATTAGTGGGTGTCTGCTGTGCCCTCATCTCCCCCCCCCCCCACCAGCCGCACCTTGGGGCTTGTGGGATCTTAGTTCCCCAACCAGGAATGGAACTCATATGCCGCCTGCAGTGGAAGCGCGGAGTCCTAACCACTGGGCTGCCAGGGAATGCCCTGTGCCCTCATGTTTAGCTTCCATTTATTCCTAATGCCTTGAGGGACTGATTTGGATTTTTAACCCAGTGCCCTGAAGAAAGTGGGATATCCCAGGGAAAGGACTGAGGGTTGGGGGTGGATCTGGTGGTGGACCCCCAGCTTCCGTGTGTCTGCAGGTTTTGCCAACACAATGTCCAGCAAAGCTGACAAGAAGCAGAAAGTGAGTAGCCGGGGAAGCGCCCGCTGGCGAGCCGCTCAGTCTGCTCTGGCCGCACAGGCTGCGGAGGCCACTCTGCCGGCCAGCAGTGAGTCCCAGGCAGAGCCCGAGTCTCTCAAGGAGGAGCCTGGTGGGTACCTGCTGGGGAGAGGCTTGGAGGCAGAATGTTTGTATTGAAGGAGGGTCTTAGGGCCGGGGAGCAGGTTCTGTTGCTTCTGGGTAAGAAACAAGGGGTTCAGCGGAATCTCAGGCCTGCTGCTAGGTCCCTTGTTTCGTGTTTTCCTCCTGGCTAGCCTTATACTTGTTCTTTCTGTCTTAAAATTTCCCCCCAGTGCACCAAGAGCTCACCAGCCAATCCTCTATCCTAGCCTCTTCTTCCTTATTTCAAGTGTTCCTGGTTGCTCCTACCCCAGTGAAGAGGGTTTGATCTCTTCCTTTTTCCCATTTTCACCCTGGGTGGCAAAACAAATAATGTTTTCCTCCCATTAAGCCCATCACCATGGAGACTCAGCCTGCTTTGCCATCCTTTGAATCCTAAGCCTGACTGAATCTTTCTCCCATCTGTTTAAGGCTCTTGTATCTCTGCCCTCATTTCGTCAGGGCCTTGGTAGACTAAGGAGGTTCAGGTTCAGGGCCACAGGAAAAGAAGCCTGATGTCTAGATTGAGGAAGAAAAGAGTTTAAAGAGGCTGCCTCTTGTGGCTTTGATCTGAGGGATTCCTTCCTGTTGGGTGAGCTGGGACCAATAGGGTTGGAAGGTTTTTGGTAGCTGTTGCTGTCACTAGGCTGTCCCTCAGAGCACTGGCCAGTGTAGCTATGACTGTGAGCTAAGGATAGGCCTCCCCTTTTACCAGGGGCTTCTTTACACTGCTAACAGCCTGTCAAGATGGAGAGAAATAGAATCCCCTTTTAATATTAAAAGTTGAGAGATTAAGTGTGGGCATGGGAGAAAGGGCCAGGGTACACAGGGCCTTGCCCTGGGATCTAGACATTGGAACCACGCAAATTTTTTCTTCTGAGTTCTCTTAAGAGCAGTTTAAAGTGGGACTGGCTCCTAGAAGCTGGGTACCAGGAGCAGGGGGAGGGAGGAGGGAAGGCAGTGAAGTTCAACTTGGAGACTCCTCCGGGGCGAGAAGGGAATGTCAGGGTGTCATGTGATGTTGCTTATATGTGGAATCTAAAAAAAGGGTACAGATGAACTCATCTGCAGAGCAGAAATAGAGTTACAGACATAGAGGGCAGACTTGTGGTTGCCAGGGGGTAAGCAGGGGAGGGATAAATTGGAAGATGGTGATTGACATATGCACACTACTATATGTAAAGTGGATAAGTAATAAGGACCTATTGTACAGCACAGGGAACTCTACTCAGTACTCTGTGGTGGCCTATATGGGAAAAGAATCGAGAAAAGAGTGGATGTGTATATATATATGGGTGATTCACTTTGCTGTGCACCTGAAGCTGACACAACATTGTGAATCAACTATACTCCAACAAAAATTATAAAAAAAAGGAACTTCTAAATGAAAGCACTGACCCCCAAACACCAAGGATCTCTGAGTCCTTTTAGCTCTAAGCCTTTTTATTGTTTGATATGGAGCTTTCTAGCTGACACTTGATAGAGGTTCAGAGAAGACTTGGGCCTCCAAGGCAGCCCTGAAATGAGCCTTAATCCCTGTACTCAGGACTTCCCTGGTGGTCTAGTGGCTAAGACTCCGTGCTCCTAATGCAGGGAGGCTGGGTTCCATCCCTGGTCAGGGAACTAGATCCCACATGCATGCCGCAACTAAGAGTTTGCATGCCGCAACTAAAGATCCCGTGTGCCTCAACGAAAGATCCTGTACAGCCAAATAAATAAGTAAATATTAAAAAAAAAAAAAAATCCCTGTACTCTTTGGAGTTGGGGAGGGATTGAGGCCTGTCCCACAGGAGACAGAGGGGGCCTACTATGGTCTGAATGTTTGTGTCCCCCCCAAATTCATATGTTGAAATTCTCATGCCCAATATGATGGTGTTAGTAGGAGGGGCCTTTGGGAGGTTGCTTAAATCATGAGGGTGGAACTGTCATGAGTGGGATTAGTGCCTTATAAGAAGCAACTCCAGAGAGATTCCTTGCCCCCTTCCGCCGGACATAAAGAGAGGTCTGCACCCCAGAAGAGGGCCCTCACCCAACCCTGCTGGCACCCTGATCTAGGACTTCCAGCCTCCAGAACTGTGAGGAATAAATGTCTGCTGTTTAGAAGCCACCCAGTCTATGGTGTTTTGTTAGAGTAGTCCAAACGGGCTAAGACCAGGCCTAAAACACTTCTTGGTGAAGGATGGTGGGTTAAAGGGCAAACACCCTTTTGAGGTCTTTATTGATATCCTTTGCTTCCTTAAGTGCTCCTCCGTTCCCACTAAGAAAAGAAGTACATGTTCATAATCCCATATCTGTAATTTTAAAAAGCCCTGAGAACTGAAAGTTTTTTTTCCCCAAAATTTGGCATCCAAACTTATTTGGTGGTGAGACATAACCTAAACTGACATGAAGGTATTTATAGTCTATTTAAACCACTTAGTATAAATTTTCATATGTTTTACTGCAGAAATACTGACATTAAAAGTTTGTGGAGTGCTGTTCTAGAGGCCCCAAGATGTGGTGGGGGTCTCATATACCATACGGTATTACAAGTCTACATTCTGAAATATACTTGATCCCAAGGGTTTTGGATAAGGGATTGTAGACCTGTATTTCAGGCAAATCAGAAAAAATACAGAGAATGAGATAATGAACACCCATGTACCCGTCACCCAATGTGAGAATAAATCATGATGGCAACAAGTGAATCCCTTTGTCCCCCTGCTACCCCCCCCCACAAGCCCTTCTCTCCTTCTCCAGAGGTCACCGCTATCCTGAGTTGGTGTTTGTCATTCTCAAGCCTGTTTCCTAAACTTTTACTGCGTGTATCCATGACCATCACATACTAGTATCGTATTGCATGGTTTAGACTTTATATAAATTGTATTACAATAGAGGACAAAACCAGTTTACTCTTGAGATTGTCTCAGTCTCCCTCCTCCGCCTTGTTCCTGTCTGAAACCTTGGATGCCCTTGGCTTTCTCGAAGGGCGTTGGGTTTCTTGGTTAGCCATCCGACTCACCACTGAGCTCCTAGAATCAGCTGTTCCATCTTTCTCATGATTTCCTTCCTTGGCCTGTGTGCCTCACTCCTCTCTTAGGTTTTCTTTCTGGAAGTTGGAGTGTCCTGTTCCCCAAGGTCTTTTGGTTGCATCTCATTTGTTCCTTCTTCCTTTCAGCCCACGGGAGATGAGAGGCCCACCAGTTTTACCCCAGTCTCCTGTGTGAGCAACAGATCAGGAAGGAGAGGGACACCCCCCTGGGTTTTATGGAGTCCAGAGTGGGGATGGTGGTTTGCTTGGAGAGGGGCTGATTTCTGTGGGCCCCAACTTCTCCATGTGGGAAGAGGATGGGGGAAGAATGGCAGGCCAGGATCTGAATGCCTAGAATGACCTTAATACTGACTGCCTTCATTCCCCTGCCTCCTTCTGTGCCCCCTCCAGCCCCAGTCAGCTTTTTAAAAGAAAATTTTAAAAATATATATATATTTATTTATATTTGGCTGCGCTGGGTCTTAGCTGTAGCATGTGGGATCTTCACTGTGGCATGTTTAGTTGCAGAGAACTGGAGGCAGGGACTCGAACAGACATTTGTATGCCCATGTTCACAGCAGTGCTATTCACAACAGCCAGAAGGCGGAAACAACCAAGCGTCCATCAACGATGAATGGATAAACAAATTGCAGTGGAATATTATGCAGCCATAAAAAAGAATGAAGGTCTGCTACGATGCAACAACGTGGATGAATCTTGAAAACATGCCAAGTGAAAGAAGCCAGTCACAAAAGACCGCATATTGTATGATTCCACTAATATAAAATGTCCAGAATAGGCAAATTCATAGACTCAGAAAGTAGATTAGTGGTTACCAGGATCTGGGAGGAAAGGGGAATAGGGAGTGCCTGCTAAGAGGCCAGGCTCTGGTGTAACTTAGAAGTAAAGATGTAGGGGCCATGGGGTGCCAATTTCTCAAGGTACTTCAAGTACCTTGAAGTGGAATTGCTCGGTCATATGGTGACTCCGTGTTTAACTTCTTTTATTTGTTGTTGTTTTTTGGCTGTGCTGTCCGGCACGTGGGATCTTAGTTCCCCATCCAGGGATCGAACCCGTGCACCCTGCAGTGGAAGCTCAGAGACTTAACCACTGGGCCACCAGGGAAGTCTCTGTGTTTAACTTTTAATGGAATGCCTTCATTTTTGAATTTTCATTCTTCCCAGAGCCACTATTGGAGGAACCTGAAATACAGAAAGAAGAATTACAGGAGCGTGAGGTAGACGTGGTAAGTTTGGCTTTTCTCTGAGACAAATATTCCTCCCCAACAACTGGTGAATCAAAGGATCAGTTGCAGAATTGTGTAAGAGGAATTCTCTTCAATCTCTCACTACCTTCTCTTTACTTTCTACTGGTAGCCTGCTCACTGCAAATCCAGTACACCGAGTAAAGGACAAAGTTATCCGTGTCCCCTACCCCTCCCAAAGAAGAGGGCTTTCAGTGAGGAACAGGGCTCTTAGGCCCTTCCTCATCTCTCCACCTTGGGTCAGATTGCAGCAAGCTATATCCGTTGAATGGGTGAACATCTGAACAAGGTGAACAAACTGGGCAGACACTGTCCTAATTGGATACTAATTTCTAAGACATCCTCTTTCTTCCTGTCCTTCAGTTCCCTCCTTTGGCTGAAGAGTTTACAGAAGCCACTTGAAATACTTTCAGAATTTGACACTGAGTAACCTCTATACCTTTATTTCCAAGCTGCATCAGAGCCTAGGCACACCCTCAGTTACCTGGGTTAGAAGAATAGAGTGGTGACCTTGAACTTTTTTAAAAAGGGAGAGAAAAGTGACAACTACTCATTAAAGAAAAAAATTGGAAGGGACAGAAAAGTAAAACAAAGAAAGGGAAAATAAAAGTCATAGTATTACTGCCTGAACAGTAGTTAGTAATTAGTAATATCCAACATTACTAATTTGGTATATGTCCTTTCTTTCTGTGTAGATTTGCAAGTTTTTTTGTTTTTTAACAATCCTAACTGTACCACACATTATAATTTTTTATTAGGCTTTCTCATTGTTTTATTCTTCATGTTATTATATACTTAAAAAAATACATCAGGCTGCCTTTATTTTTTTAATCACAAATATGTAAATCACAAGATGCCTCTTTTTTTTTGATATGTAGTATTTTCATTACTCTTATTACATACTTTTTGTAAGCATCTTTTTTTTTTTTTGGTTGCGCAGCTTATGGGATCTTAGTTCCCGACCAGGGATTGAACCTGGGCCCCGGCAGTGAAAAGCACCAAATTCTAACCACTGGACCTCCAGGGAATTCTCTGTAAGCGCCATTTTTTTTTTTTTTTTTTTTTGGCCGCCGTGCGGCATGCGCTATCTTAGTTCCCTGACCAGGAATTGAATCCGTGCCCCCTGCAATGGAAGCGTGGAGTGTTAACCACTGGACCACCAGGGAGGTCCCTGTAAGCACCATTTTTAATGTTCATATGGTGCTCCGTAAGATATATGTATCACAGTTAAATCTTTACTCTTGGACATTTGCCATTTATGATTTTTTTGCTCTCATAATAATACAGTGATGAATATTATAAATAAAAAGAACACATTTTGAAATACTTAATATTTCCTTAAGTTAGATTCCTGTATGTGGAGTTCCTGAATCAAAGAGTAAAGAACATTTCTAACACCTCTAATACATAATGCCAAATTGTTTTTCAAACAAATTGCATTTTTTTGCCCTCGCACTAGCAACAAACCCTTTCCAGGCCTGAGTGTTAGCAGTTTAGCAAAGTTTTTTTTTTTTTTTTTTTCTGGCTGCATCCCGCGGCTTGTGGGATCTTAGTTCCCTGAGCAGGGATTGAACCTGCGCCCTCGGCAGTGAAAATGTGGAGTCCTAACCACTGGACCACCAGGGAATTCCCTAGCAAGGATTTTTTAAAAAATGATAGGTAATAAATGATATACCTTTGCTATGTTTATTTGTATTTCTTTGATTTCAAATGAAATTGAACATTTATTTCACATTTTCATTTTCTCTTTTTTTTATGACATGATATGTTTGTTCATATCCTTTCGTCCATTTATTTATGTGGGTCTTAGTGTTTTTCTCGTTGGTTCTTCATGTATGTATTTATATACGGAAGATTTTAGATTACTAACTAAATTTTCTCGACCTGGAAACTTTAAGTAAAAGGGATTCCTTCTCATCTTCCAGAAGTACTGGAAGAAGGACGGGGTGACTTCTCAAGTTCACCGAACTAGATTTTTATATCCTCTAGTTTTCTTAATTTATTTAGTAGTGTTCAAAATAATGCTGTCTTTTTTCTAGCCACCAGTTATGATTTATTTTCCATCCAATTGATTTGTTCTTTGGTGTTTTGCAGTCTTGTCTTTTCCCCTCCCTTTTTCTTTTTTCCTCACTGATATGCCAGTTGACTTTTGCCCAATATCACATACTTACTCCAGTATCCTGTGGAGGCCACATCATGGAGAAATTGCTCTTTTACCCTTATCCTTTCTCCAGCTTGTCATCCCCTTGCTCCTAATTGTTTTCTTTGTTTGTTTGTTTTTTGTTTTTAACATCTTTATTGGAGTATAATTGCTTTACAATGGCTTGTTAGTTTCTGCTTTATAACGAAGTGAATCAGCTATACATATACATATATCCCCATATCTCTTCCCTCTTGCGTCTCCCTCCCTCCAACCCTCCCTATCCCACCCCGCTAGGTGGTCACAAAGCACCGAGCTGATCTCCCTGTGCTATGCCGCTGCTTCCCACTAGCTATCGGTTTTACATTTGGTAGTGTATATATGTCCATGCCACTCTCTCACTTTGTCCCAGCTTTAATGGAATATTACTCAGCCATAAAAAGAAATGAAATTGAGTTATTTGTAGTGAGGTGGATGGACCTAGAGTCTGTCATTACAGAGTGAAGTAAGTCAGAAAGAGAAAAACAAATACCGTATGCTAACACATACATATGGAATCCTAATTGTTTGACTCAGGCTAATATCCTACTTGTTCCCTTGATTTAGTTTTACTGTGAGGTTGAGGGTTGCTTGATAAGACATTTTTACAAACACAGGCATAAATGAAATATCTTGGGAAGATAATATCCCTCAGTCTTCCTCCATGATCCATTCTATTTTTACTGGTAGAGGGAAGAGAATCTTATTGTCTTGTTTCTTCGAAAGCTTGAAACCTGTCTTTCAGTCCGTTCTCAGCTTTCCCTTCCCCGTTCTGAAGCTGTCTGACTTCTCTCATCCCCCACGTCCTCATACGTGACAGTGGATGGGAGAAGTGACCCATCCTAACAGCTGTCCCTGCTCTGGCCCTCTGCTCTCCTTCTGCAGAAGCCCCTTTTCCTGTCCCGAGCTGTGCTGACAGGACTGGCAGCTGCCACTTGGACAGAGGAGCACGATACCATTCTGAAACACTTTGCCCAGGACCCTTCGGAGCCCATCCTCACCATCTTCATCGACCCCTGTTTGGGGCTGAAGCTAGGTCTGGGGATGCCTGTGCAGGTACGTACTCCGCCGTTCAGACCTCAAGGTGTTCTCCCAGGGGGCTGAGGGTTCTGAGGATCTCTGTCGTCTGTGAGTCTTATCTCCTGTGTACAAGGTCCGTTGAGCCTCACAGTGTGTCAGACACCCTGCTTGGCAGCAGGATACAGAGAGGAATGAGGCAAGGTTTTGCTTTCGATGATCTCATGGTCTAGTGGGGAAGACAGACATAAAAAATATTTACGGTATATTATGATGCCTGGGCAAAGCTTTATAAGAGCTTTTTTGGAAGCAACTAATGTAGCCAGTGGAATGCTGGCAGGGCTTGGTGATGGAGGTGATATTTGAGTTGGGGATGAAGGGTAAGTAGGATTTCATCGAGGCTGAGTAAGAGCATCCAGGTAAAGAACACTTTATGTGCAAAGAAAGAGGAGTTGTGGGAAATGATACTGGAAAGGTGGGTTGGGGTCAGCTTGTGACGGGCCTTGTATGTTATGCTAAAGAATTTGGCTTTATCCCAGAGGGAACTATTGAAGGCTTTCATGGGTTAGATAGATAACTATTCCAACAATGGGGAGGATACATTAGTGAAAGGTAAACCATGGGTAGGGAAACAGTTAAAAGACAGAAGTATAGTAAAATGGTGGTAGAATATGGGTGGTGGGTGTACAGGTCATTATTGTAAAATTCTTTTAGTGTTTCTGTATGTTGGAAATTTTTAGAAATAAAATTTTGGAAAAGAAAAAGGCTATTGCTTTGCTTTTATTGGCAGCACATATACAAAAATTGAAATGATAATGAAGATTAGCATGGCCCTGCTCAGCAACACAATTTGTGAAGCTTCCTCATTAAACAAAGCCCAACACAGGCCATGGCTTTTTCCTGTGTATTGGCAATAATCGGCTATAAAGCATCATGAAAAAAATATTTCATTCACAAAAGGAACAAAAATTTGCAAAAAAAAATTTAGGATTTATACGAAAGAAAACAACTTTGTTGCAGGCCAAGAAAGAAGATTTAAATAAATGATGAGCCCTATCCTGTTTCTGAGTGGGAATCTTAATATTATAAAGATCATTCCATCCAAAAAAAGTACTGTTTTAATGCAACTCCAATCAAAGTGCCACAGACCCTAGATCCCTAGTGTAAAGGATTTTTTAAAGTATATCTAGAAAAATGAAATGAAAATAGCAAAAAAAAAAAAAGATGAAGAAGAAAAGTAATGTAGGAGACCTGTGAATATGAAAATCTTTTATTAAATTACAGTAATTAAAATTGTTAGATTGGGGCACGAATATTTATTATATAAGCAACAGTAAAGAAACAGAGAGAGTCCAGAAACATATATGTAAGCATTTTCTACAAAAATTGCATTTAAAATCTGTGGGAAAAGATGGATTATTCAATGAATAGAATTGGGAAATGTGGAAAACAAAGGTTTTCTATTAAAAAAAATCTAGTGGGGCAAGGGGGAAATAGGGAAATGTTGGTCAAAGGGTACAAATTTTCTGTCACTACAACAAAGGCAATAAAAGCAAAAATAAACAAGTGGGACTACATCTAACTAAAAAGCTTCTGCACAGCAAAGGAAATCATCGACAAAATGAAAAGTCAACCTATGAATGGGAGGAAATATTTGCAAATCATATATCTGATAAGAGATGAATACATATCTAAAATATATATAAAGAACTCATACAATTTAATAGCAAGAAAACAAAACAATGTGATTAAAAACTGTGCAGAAGAATCGAAAAGACATTTTTCCAACGAAGACATACAAATGGCCAGCAGGTACGTGAAAAGGTGCTCAATATCACTAATCAGAGAAATGCAAATCAAAACCACAGTGAGGTATCACCTCATACCTGTTAGAATGGCCATCATTAGAAAGACAAGAGATAACAAATATTGATGAGGATGTGGAGAAAAGGGAACCCTTGTGCACTGGGAATGTAAATTGGTGCAGTCATTATGGAAAACAGTATGGAGGTTCCTCAAAAAAATAAAAATAGAACTACCATATGATCTAGCAATTCCACTTCTGGGTGTATATCCAAAGGAAATGAAATCACGATCTCGAAGAAATCTCCACACCCCCACATTCATTATAGTTTATTTATAATAGCCAAGGTATGGAAACAGCCTAAGTGTCCATCATTGATGAGTGGATAAAGAAAATGTGGAATACACACACACACACACAGAGCAATATTATTCAGCAATGAGAGAGAAAAAAAACTTGCCATTTGCAAAAACATGGGTGGCCTTGGAGGGTATTATGCTAAGTGAAATAAGTCAGAGGGAGAAAGACAATTACTGTATGATCTCACTTATATGTGGAATCTAGAAAAAAAAAAAAAACTAATAGAAACAGAGAACAGGACAGATTGAGAAACAGAGATTCAGATGGAGGGAAACAGAGGACAGATTGGTGGCTGCCAGAGTTGGGGATGGGGGAGTAGGGAAAATGGATGAAGTTAGTCAGAAGGTACAAACTTCCAATTATTAGATAAATAAGTTCTGGGGATGTAATGTACATACAGCATGGTGACTCTGGTTAACAAAACTGTATTGTATATTTGAAAGTTGCTAAGGGAACAGATCTTAAAAGTTCTGACAAGAAAAAAAATTGTAATTATGTAAGGTGATAGGTGTTAACTTATTGTAATCATTTTGCAATAAATATACATATCAAATCATTATGCTGTATACCTTAAACCAATACAATGTTATAGGTCAATTATATCTCAATAAAACTGGGGGAAAATTGTACAAAGTTTCAGTTATGCAAGATTAATGAGTTCTGGAGATCTAATATACAGCATGGTAACTATGGTTAATAATACTATAATGTATAATTTGCTAAAGGGTAGTTCTTAAGTGTTCTCACTACAAAAAAAAAAAAAGAGAAAGAAAATGGTAACCCTATGGGATAATGGATATGTTAATTAGCTTGATTGCAGTGATCATTTCACAGTGTATATGTATGTCAAAACAGCAAGGTGTACACCTTAAATATATACAATGTTTATTTGTCAATTATGCCTCGACAAAGCTGAAAAAAATCTATTTAGCATGCCAAAAAATATTCTAAATAGATCATGTATTTAATTGTATTCTCCTGGGGCAAGATGGACAATTGAAAAACTTCCTTAAGAAATTATTACTCTTGAATACTTGATAAATAGTAAAAAGTAAAACGAGAAAACAGCAACAAACACCCAAGAGTAAACAAACAAGGAAAGAAGCAAAATCTAATCTAATAAACTTTAAAAGTGGGGACCAATGAAAGGTCTATGTACTGACTTATGGAAACCGTCCTCCCTGCGGGAATGGTGGACGCCCCCTAGTGAGATGGAGTGAACCTCGGTTTTTTACAAAATCTGAAAAGAAAGAGCCCATGTATTTTAACAAAGATTTTACACTGTTTTAAATTAGCCTTAACCATCTGCCCATCCCCTCATGCAGTTATCTTAGGCTAGAGAAAAGTGAATGAAACATAAAATACCCAACCCTTTCACTTTAACTTTGAGGGGGAAATGAAACTGGGCTCTCACAGTGGGACATCAGGAAGTCACCCACAGTACTTTAAAGCAAAAAGAATGAATTCAGAGAGCTGCGCAAGCATGAGGCAAGTGAAAAGAAATTGCATGGCAACTGCAAGCATACTACATCAAGGGAGAAAAAGAACAGAACAAAACATGCAAAAGAGGAAAACGTAACTGAACAGAAGGCGATTCCTCACAACAGCATCATGTTACAGTGCGACTTAATATGAACACAAGTTTAATTTTTTAATAAGCTGAGAGACGAAATGATAAAACGTGAGAATGAAATAAAAGGGAGACTGCAGATTTTTGAAATAAAGAAAGCAGCATGTTTACATGTTAAAATTAGTAGGTTAGAAACAGCAAGGAACTGAATAGCTACCACTGATAATCGGAACGGATGTAGAAGAGAGGCTTGAGATAATTACAGTGTATGCAGAAGAAAAAACCAATGACAATACAATTAGAGAGAAGTTAATAGATGTGAAAGACAGACACAGGTGATCTAACATAGGGTACCAACTAATGAAACAGAATATAAATTTAAAAATAATATACAGGGCTTCCCTGGTGGCGCAGTGGTTGAGAGTCTGCCTGCCGATGCAGGGGACACGGGTTCGAGCCCTGGTCTGGGAGGATCCCACATGCTGCGGAGCAACTGGGCCTGTGAGCCACAACTACTGAGCCTGCGTGTCTGGAGCCTGTGCTCCACAGCAGGAGAGGCCGCGACAGTGAGAGGCCCGTGCACCGCGATGAAGAGTGGCCCCCGCTTGCCACAACTGGAGAAAGCCCTCGCACAGAAACGAAGACCCAACACAGCCAAAAATAAATAAATTTATAAAAAAATAAAAAATAAAAAAATAAAATACAGAGGGACTTCCCTGGTGGTGCAGTGGATAAGACTGAGCTCCCATTGTGGGGGGCCCGGGTTCAATCCCTGGTTAGGGAACTAGATCCCACATGCATGCTGCAACTAAGAGTTCACATGCCACATCTAAGGAACCCGCCTGCCACAACTAAGACCCAGTGCAACCAAAAAAAAAAACAAAAAAAAAAAACAGAGAATTTCCCTGAACTGCAGAAGGAACAGAATGTGGGAATTGAGAAGACATACTTTATTCCACAGAAATTTGTTACACAGTGTTTAATGTCAATACACGTCTTAGTTAGGTTACTTAAATTCGGGGAAATTAATTCTTTGGGAACATCACCTATGTGGTATTCCTGCCAAGAATATTTAACCTGCATCTAATAATGAGGAAACAATCCAATAAATCAAAATTAAGGGACATTTTGGAAAACAACTGGCCTGGACTATTAGAAATATCACTGTCATGGTAGAAAGAAAAAGACTGGGAAACTATGTGGAATTAAAGGGGACACAACCCGTGTGTGATCTGTATTGGATCCTGGATGGGACAAAACCAGCTGTAAATGACATTATTTGGACCACTGTGGAAAATCGAATATAAACTGTGTATTATGTAAAGTATTAAATGAAGTTAAATTTTCTGAGTGTGATAATTACAGTGTTGAGAATGTTGGAGAATATCCTCCCTTTTAGGAGCCATATGCTGAAATATGTAAGGGTGTAGTTTTATAACGTCTGCTGCTAACTCTGAAATGGCTCAGCAGAGAGAGAAGGAGAGAAAATGAGAGAGACTGCAATCATGCACAAGTACAGCAAAATGTTAACAAGTAGTGGATCTAGATGAAGATCATGTTATTGTTCATTGTGCCTTTCTTGCAACTTTTCTATGGGTTGGAATTTTTTTCAAAATAAAAATTTGGGAAAAAATTATTTAAGCCTCTAGTCAAAAACCCAAATTATCTACCAAGGGGAACCATTAGGCTGATCTCAGACTTCTCTGAACACCCAGAAGTTACACCTACGAGTTCTCCAGGAACCATAGTGTAACCCAAGGGTATAATTCCCAGCCTAGATGGTCAAGTATAGAGGCGACAAATAGGCAGTCATTTTTAGTCTTGAAAGAACCCTACTTTGAAAAGCAAAAATGACATCATCAATGGAAATCCAGTTCATCAAAGAATGAACCAAAAAAAAAAAAAAAAAAAGGAATGAACCAAATAGAAAACTCAGGAATAGAGACTCTGTGAATATTCAATTCATTTAAATAAAGAACTAATACAAAATAACCATGGGAATTATGGTTATGTTATAGAATGTGAATGTTATCAACCTGGACAATGTAAAATTAATAGTATAACAAAAATTGGGAAGTGGTGAGAGAATGCAAGAGAGTAAGAGGATGCCAATGTTCTTGTCATTCAAAGCAGCGAGTCAACTGAACTTAAAATTGGAAGGTAGTGAGAAAACTAACCTCTTTTTATTCATTTATTTATTTATTTTTTGGCTGCATTGGGTCTTCGTTGCTGCACATGGGCTTTCTCTAGTTGCGGTGAGCGGGGGCTACTCTTCGTTGCGGTGTGCGGGCTCCTCATTGAGGTGGCTTCTCTTGTTGTGGAGCATGGGCTGTAGGCACGTGGGCTTCAGTAGTTGTGGCACACGGGTTCAGTAGTTGTGGCTCCCGGGCTGTAGAGTGCAGGCTCAGTAGTTGTGGCGCACGAGCTTAGTTGCTCCGCGGCATGTGGGATCTGCACAGACCAGGGCTCGAACCCGTGTCCCCTGCATTGACAGGTGGATTCTTAACCACTGCACCACCAGGGAAGTCCTAACCTCTTAATATTTTTCATAAGTTTTCTTATAATCTTAGAAAGGGGTCTTTTAGGAAGAAATCTCTCTTAGAGATAAAGAAACATTTATTTGAAGCTCAACCATTTACTATATTCACATCAATGTGTTTTTATTCTATTAAATCCAAGTAAAATTAAATTTAATACTTTTAATTACAAATAGCATGATCCTGGGGCTTCCCTGGTGGTGCAGTGGTTAAGAATCCGCCTGCCAATGCAGGGGACATGTGTTCGAGCCCTGGTCCAGGAAGATCCCACATGCCACGGAGCAACTAAGCCCGTGCTCACAACTACTGAGCCTGAACTCTAGGGCCCTCAAGCCACAACTACTGAGCCTGTGTGCTACAACTACTGAAGCCCGCGTGCCTAGAGCCCGTGCCCCGAAACAAGAGGAGCCCCCGCTCGCCGCAACTAGAGAAAGCCCGTGCACAGCAAAGAAGATCCAACGCAGCCAAAAATAAATAAATAAATTAATTTTTTTTTTTAAAAATAGCATGATCCTATTTTGAAATAACTATTTTAATTTATTTTTCTGTATATATATATATCTATAGAGAGATGTCTGGAATAGTATTTTCTCTAATGATCATAATTAATGTTTGGGTGGTGGAATTTTAGATGACATTTAAACTTTTATCTTTGTACTTTTCTGCATTGTTTCAGTTATTTATAATTAACATATCATTTTAACAAAAATAATAATCGTTAAGCTTTTTTAAAAAAAAAGAAATACAAGGACTTCCCTGGCAGTCCAGTGGTTAAGACTCTGTGCATCCAATGCAGGGGGCGCAGGTTCGATCCCTGATCAGGGAACTAAGATCCCACATGCCGCATGGCGTGGCCAAAAAAAACCAAAACCAAAAAAAAATGCCAAAATTTAATTCTGGGTAGTGGGAAGATGAATGATTATGAATTTCTTCTTTGCATTTTATTTTCAGTTTTTAAAGTTAAATCAAGTATAAAGAGTAGCTACAAAAGTACTAAAGAAAAAAAGACAGGTGAATCTGATCTTAGAGTGGAAACGACTTTTCTAAGCATGTAGATGTCAGAAACTTTAAGAAGTTTTAACAACAGGAAAGTTATACATTTCTGAATGTAAACAACAACAAAAACTCAGCATAAACAAAACTGAAGGATAAGTGAAAAATTGGGGGAAAAGTATATGCAAGTGAAACGGAAAACCCTAGACAGTTGTCTCTTACTTTTGGTCCTTCTCCTTTCTGGTTTTCCTATATCCTTTTCTTTCCATTTATCCATCCATCCATCCATCCATCCATCATTTATGGAGCATCTAATATGTCCCCGTCACTGTGCTAGGTCTGGAGCCAAGTTGGGCAAAATACACAGTCCCTACCCTCAAGTCATGCTCTCTGCATTTCCTCCCCACATCTCTGTATACGGACTCTGTTATGTCCCTGACAAGAACAGGAAGCACCTCATGTTGCTTATATTTGGAGAAGGATTGGATACGCTAAGGGAATGCGACGAAGAACTCAGCCAGGCTTTCATGATTGGAGCCTCAGATTCCCTTGGGTACCATGGATGGGCCTGGACCCTGAACTCTGATCTACGGTCTTTCATGCAGACCCAGAGCCAGATTGTCTACTTCATTCGCCAAGCGCCAGTTCCCATCACTCCAGAGAACTTTGAGGCGACTGTGCATTTTGGGACAGTGCGGGGTTCCTACATCCCAGCCCTGCTTCGGCTGCTCAACGGCGTCTTTGCCCCTCAGATCTTTAGAAACACAACCTGGCCCGAGAGCATTCGAAATCATTTTGCTTCTCACCTGCACAGGTTCTTGGCCTGCCTGACAGGTGAGTGGAAAGACTGGAATGCCTGCTTTCTCCCCAGTCCCCACCAACAGTAGAGAGAGTGAGACAGGGGGGAGATTGATCCTGAGTACCCGTGTTGCTTGGCACAGAGTAGGTGCTTGGAATGTGTTTGTTGAATGAGTGGAACAGGGTACAGAGTTTGCCTTCTAATCCAGGTAGAGTTTCCTGCTGTAGAACAGTTGGCCAGACCTGCTCAGAGTTGGAAATTTCCAAGAGTACATGTAGGGTAAGGGGAGATGGGGGGGGCAGTAGGGGGAGTACATGTGTCATAGAAGAGAGTGTTGAGGGCATGGTATAGATCTTTGACCATATTTTATGACAGTCTCTTATTATATCTCAGTGAGGTATCTCTGCCTTCTGCCATTTTCCCGCTTGATATCAAAAAAGCATGAGTCATAGTTTCTCCCGCCTGCTCTCCTGAAATGCGTAGACTTTGTGGGCCCCAGATCATCAACCATGGTTGGAACTGGCGTGGCATACACCCATCGCCCTCTGTGAACTCTCATGGTCCTTTCCTTTCCTTAGATACTCGGTACAAACTGGAGGGGCACACTGTTCTCTACATCCCTACAGAGGCCATGAACATGAAGCCTGAGGCGGTGGTTAAAGACAAAGAGCTGGTACAGCGACTAGAGAGTGAGTGGCTGGCACTTCCCATGTGTTGGGGCTCCTAGGGGAGAGGTGGGGGGCAGCCCAGAGGCTGGGACAGGAGTTGGGTTAGGAGGGCTCTGTAGGGAGAACAGGGAAGGACACAACTGGGGAGTACTGCAAAGAAATGCAAGAGGTTTTGTCCTCTCCCCGGCAGCCTCCATGATCCACTGGACACGGCAGATAAAGGAAGTGCTCAGTGCCCAGGAAACTGTGGAGACAGGAGAAAATTTAGGTCCTTTGGAGGAGATTGAGTTCTGGCGCAACCGATGCATGGACCTGTCTGGCATCAGCAAACAGCTGGTGAAGCCGGGAGTGAAACACATCGAGTCCATCCTGCGTCTTGCCAAGTCATCCTACCTGGCACCCTTTATGAAGCTGGCCCAGCAGATCCAGGTCTGTGAGTGGATCGAAGGATGGAGGCTTGCCAGAAAGTAGACAGCGGTTGGGACACTATAAGGTGCTAAGGAGAGTCAACATAGTCATCAAAGGCAAAGATAGATGCACCCAGTGCTTGGACTTGGACTTGTGGGAGAGTATAAAAGTGGTAGAACACAAGGTCCCAAGGAGCTTATAGTTTAGTTAGGGAGACTTCTAGTTACTCAACAAATGTACTACATTGAGTGCCCTCTCTGAGCCCAACCCATACAATCCAGCTGAGAAATAAGACTTACACAAAAGAGATGGCTAGATGGCCTGGGGTCAAAGACAAACCCACGCGGTTCAGCCGGGAGAGCTGCAAGAGAAACACTTTAAAAAAATTAAATTTGGTATAATATGACAAGCTGATTATCTTAGTGTTGGGACGCACAGAGATCAGAGTGGTCTGTAGAATACAGAGAGAGAAGCCCTGTCTTCCTAGGTGGAATCTGAAGCTGGTATTGAGGGAACTGAGCCACCGTTAGGTGGAGAAGTCTAAAACGCTCGTTGAGAACAGGGCAGTGAAGGGACCTGGGTGACAACCACTGGGCTGAATGAGAGTGATATCCAGCCAGTTGATCAACAGCTATTGAGTGTCTCCTTTGTGCAGAGTTAGAATTGAAGGGGAAAAACTAGAGAAATAGACACAAAACCCGAGCTTGGGGAATTCCCAGTCTAGTGGGAGAGATGGGACTCACACATGAGAAAAGACATAAAAATATTTTTGTAGAAACTAGTAAGTGAATCAAAGTAGGTATGTACAAGCTCTGGTCCTGAAGGGTGGCAGAGACCTGAGGTGATTGGCACCAGGTAGGGTTAATTGGGAATGCTTCCCGGGAGAGGCAAGTCGGGATGGGGTTTGAGGAGGATCAAAAGCGCTCGCTTTGAACTGGTTCTTTCCAGGCGGTAAGTCTTCTCCTGGTTTCTCTTTACCGCCAGGATGGATCTCGTCAAGCACAGTCAAACCTGACTTTTTTGTCGATCCTGAAGGAACCTTACCAGGAGCTGGCTTTCATGAGGCCTAAGGACATCTCTAGTAAACTCCCAAGGCTGATCAGTCTCATCCGCATCATCTGGGTCAACTCTCCCCACTACAACACTCGGGAGAGACTGACCTCCCTCTTCCGGAAGGTGTGTGTCTGCAGAGGGTGGGACAGAGGGTTATAAGGGGGTGGCCGTATTAATAGGACGCAGATTTCTGGAGAAGGCGGAATTCACCAGCAGACATCTGCGGTGAAAAGGTAGTGAAGAATGCCCTTCAGGTCGGACGGAGACCACAGGCTTTTGCCTGCATCATCAACTTTAGTGATGCTTGGAGTTGGGGCCTGGACTGGACATTTTGCTTCAGACTGACGTAGCCCAGGCGGGAAGAGGGGCTTTGCAAAGAGGCGTAGATGGAGTGCAGGGAGGGAGAGGGGCACGAAGGACAGACTCCCAGGCTGAGTTGTACGGGAGGGGAAGACCCACTCTTTCTCGTTTCCAAAGATGGAACTCGCAGTGGGCGAGAGGCAGACTTAGGAAGGAACACCGACTTTTGAGGAGCAGGAGCCAGCACATTTCCTGGAGGGCAGTGGAGCCAAAGAGTGGGGGAAGGACGCTGAGCCGATCGCTGGCCAGAAATGCAGCTGCAGAGCTGGGCTGAGGCAGGCAGTGGAGGTGGAACCCAGAGGTGCTGCCACGCCAGCAGTGGAGGACCAGGGGCGAGAGGGGTATCGGGAGCCAAATCCAGAAGTAGGAGGCTGAGACCTGAGGCGTGGTCTTGGGGACTCTGAGAGAAGGTGGGGTGCAACTAAGGCTGTGAACTGAGGCTGTTGGGACCCCATCTGCAGATGAGCAATGAGATCATCCGCCTGTGCTGCCATGCCATCTCCCTGGACCGGATCTTTGAGGGATACGTCATTTCTAGCAAGGAGGACCTACAAGGCTGCATCTCCTGTTGTCACGCCTGGAGAGACCACTACCTACAGGCTGTGCAGATGCATACCCAGTACGACGGGCCTCCCCTAATATCCTGTGTGTTACCCACCTGTCGTTCCTATAGCGGGTAGATTCTGAGTCCTTTTGCTTGCACTTTAAGCCTATGGATTATATTTTTCTAGAGTTTTTACATGGGTCCGAGTTTTCTCTGTGGATGCGGATATTCTAGCTCCCAGCCGTAGGTCCTCCTAACTCTAATAACCTTCTCCCTGATCCCAGGAATCCCTCCTGGTCTTTTCCTCCTTTCTTGGCCCTGAAGTCTAAAATTCCATTGTGTGTAAACCTTCTCTTAGAACTGAGATGTTTTGTTTCCTCTCTGGCTCTCCTCACCTTGAGTTTCTTCTCTTGGGGTTCAGGAAAACTGTTTCTTGGGGTCTCATTTTCTAAGGCTCCCCCTGAACTAGGACGCATGTTTCTAGCCTGGCCTGGGCAGGTTGGTTAATGCCTCGTGTTCCCGCTTCTGACTGGTCAGTCTTTCTTCCGACAGGTTCTCCCGCTGGGGCTGGGTCCTAGACCAGACCAGCATATTTGCCCAGGTCGATGCCTTTGTGCAACGCTGCAAGGACCTTATCGAGGTGGGAAGACTGT
Source organism: Eubalaena glacialis (assembly GCF_028564815.1). Taxonomy (NCBI): domain Eukaryota; kingdom Metazoa; phylum Chordata; class Mammalia; order Artiodactyla; family Balaenidae; genus Eubalaena; species Eubalaena glacialis. Next base: position 9,932,261 of record NC_083734.1, on the reverse strand, counting down.
CAGGGAAGGAGACTCAAAGCCAACAGCAGACGCTCCAGGAGCTGGGGGAGCTGGGGCTGAGGCTACACATAGAACTTGCTGCTTTGGTTCTTTTCACATGACTGTGTGCCTGACCACCATGCCGTGCTTTGAGACTTTTGCCTGTTATCACTGCCTTAGTATCTCATATTTCATTCTGCAACTAAAATTCACCCCGGTAGCCCCTTGCATCTGGTTGGTCCTCCTTAGTTTTTAGCCATTTAAAGCTAAACCAAAGAGCTCAGGACAGAGAGGTTCAGAAAGGAGGGCAGGAAGCCTCACGCTGACTCCTTTGCAGGTATGTGACTGTCAGTTCCATTTTGCCCGCTGGGAAGATGGCAAGCAAGGTCCCCTTCCCTGCTTCTCTGGCGCCCAGGGGCCCCAGATAACACAGAACTTACTGGAGATTGAGGACATCTTCCACAAAAACCTGCACGTGCTGCGAGCTGTTCGCGGGGGCATCCTGGACGTCAAGAACACCTCTTGGCATGAAGACTACAATAGGTGAGAGCATCACAGGCAGGCCCCGGGGTTGAGCAGGGAAGGGAGGTCAGGGAGGTGAGAGCAGAGTGTGCTGGGGAAGCGTGGAGGCCACAGGTCAGGGATGGGGAGGGCAGGGGGAGTGCAAGGAAGGAGGTGGCCGCTCAGACTCAGGGTTCCAGAGTCAGCCTTTCTGGGCTTGGATCCCGGTTCTGCCACAAACTAGTTACGTACGTTGTTCTACCACCTGGGGCCTTTGTTTCCTCGCCTATAAAATATGGTTAGTGATAAAGCCTACCTCATTGCACTGTTTTGAGCGATAAATGGATTAATGCGTGTAAAGCACTCAGTGCCTGGCACCGAGGAAGCCCTCAGTACGTAACGCATAGAAGTCTTACTCAGGGGATGTCCTTGGGGGCAGGCGAGGGCACCCACCCTTCAACATGCCTCTAATGGTGCAGGTTCCGGGCTGGAGTCAAGGACCTGGAGGTGATGACTCAGAACTTGATCACCTCCGCCTTCGAGTTAGTCCGCGACGTGGAGCATGGGGTGCTGCTGCTGGACACCTTCCACAGGCTTGCAGCCCGAGAGGTGCAGCTGCCCGCCTGCTTCCTCCACCCCTGGTTCTCTTATGCCTTCCTTCAGTTCCTCCTGGTCCTTCCAGACACCATCCAACCTCCGTTCATGCTCTCTCCCATGTCCTAAATGGCCAGTGCCTCTTTTCTTCCGCTGTCCCCCCAGTGTCTGGATGCCTTGGGAGCGGGACTCCCACGGCAGGGGTGTAGCTTTCCTCCAGGATGGAGCTGCAGGGAACCCGCATCCCTGGGTGTGTTGTCAACTTCCTCTTCTTCATCAGACTATCAAACGAACATATGACAAGAAGGCGGTGGATCTCTACATGCTGTTCAATAGCGAACTGGCCCTCGTGAACCGTGAGCTGAGCAAGAAGTGGCCGTACCTGGAGCCCTACATGGCCCAGCATTCGGGGCAGGCGCACTGGGTGCGGATCCTACGGCGTCGCATCGACAGGGTCATGAACGTAAGCCTGGCCTTTTCCAGAACTTGTTCTCAGTGCGGCAATGGTAGAGTTTGCAGGCTGAGCCCGGTGCGGGGGCGGGAGTGGCGTGGGGGGAGAGGCGGGGGGTTGCCTCCAGAGAGTCTCCCTGGAGAGGTTTCCTGACCGAGACTGGGTCTGTCCAGGGGGTGGCAGACGTAGTGATCTGTCCTGAGGAAGGGCTCATGCTAGTTTTCGACCTTGTGCCTCTTAAATCCCTCACCTCCTGTGATGGACTTTCTTTTCCCAACTTTTTTCCTCGAGCTGAATCTCTGTGCTTCTCTTTCTTCATTTGGACTCCCTCTCTCGTTGTGCCACGGCCTTTTCCTCTCACCTTTCCTTCTGGCTCCACCTTCCCTCCGAGTCTTCCACATATTGTCGGAGTGTCTGTGTGTGTGTCGGGGGGGCGGGGATGGGGGTCTCAGGGAGATGGTGACACGGAGGAATGTGGCAGGTGACTCCAGCCATCCCTGGTTCTTCCCCCGCAGTGTCTTTCCAATGCTCATTTCCTGCCCCACATCGGGACGGGAGAGGAGAGCGTACACACCTATCAGCAGATGGTTCAGGCCATTGACGAACTGGTTCGAAAAACCTTCCAAGACTGGACATCAACGCTGGACCAGGACTGCATTCGGCGGCTGGAAACGCCGTTGCTACGAATCAGCCCGGAGAAGGCGGGCATGCTGGACGTGAACTTTGACAAGTACGACACCCTCCGTGGCTCCCTCCCACTCTGCTTGTCCTGTCTTTAGCACCCTTCCCTTCCCCAGCCCTCCCCAGAGTTTAACTCCTATCTCTTGGTTTCTCTCTCCATTCTTCTAAATCTCTCTTATCCCGTAATATGTTTACTACCACTTCTTAATTTTAATTTCACATTTTATCTTCAAAAAAACTGATTAAAAACAGAAAAAACCCCAGTAACCTACTCAACCAGTGATGTAGGTGCTCTGCCACTAGGTGACCGCGATGGCTCAGCGAAACCTTCCAGACTGTGAGCCACCAAGGGGCCTTTCCTGAGAACTGATGGGCTGTCAGATCATGTCCTCTCCTACAGCTTTAGAATCATGACATTTTCATATCACCACTGTTTTAAATTTGATTAATCCATTTATTAATTATTCAAAAATATATAGTGAGTGCCTTCCACATGCTAAGAGCCGAGATGGGCACAGGGAATGTGTCCAGTGGCGAAGTCCCTGCCCTCTGTGGCTCTGTAAGTGAACAGTTCTACCCTGGAGCCATGTCTCCTTCCCATATAAGATGCAGAAGAGAGAAATAAAGAAGGAGCTATGTAAGGCAGCTGACTACAGAGATGACAAACCTTCTTTTTATTTATTTATTTAATTTATTTTTGGCTGCATCGGGTCTTAGTTGCGGCACGCGGGATCTTTGTTGAGGCATGCAGGATCTTTTGTTGCGGTGCGTGGGCTTCTCTCTAGTTGTGGTGTGTGGGTTTTTCTCTTCTCTAGTTGTGGCATGCAGGCTTCAGGGTGCGTGGGCTCTCTAGTTGAGGCGCGTGAGCTCAGTAGTTGTGGTGCGTGGGCTTATTTGCCCCGCGGCATGTGGGATCTTAGTTCCCTGACCAGGGATCGAATCCAAGTCCTCTGCACTATAAGGCAGATTCTTTACCACTGGACCACCAGGAAAGTCCCGAGATGACAAACCTTCTGATGACAGCATTTTCCTAATCGGAAGGAAATAACTTTCTCCTTGATTGGTTTGGGCTCCCTCTGGTCATCAGCGAGGCCCTATAGAAATGTTACTTCCCGTGCTTCTAGGCTGTTGCTACTAGATTTGGCTTTAACTCATGGAATGTCCTTATCTGTTGGGGCAAATGTATATAGAAGGGGCTTTGCCAGAGAGGGCCTGCGTGGAGATGGAGTCTGGGACAGAGACCCTGAGTGTGTCGTCCCGGGAGCCAAAGGCAGAGTAACCATGGGGGAGATGACACATGATGTCTGAGGAAGGAATCAAAAGAACTGAGACGGAGAGACAGTGCTGAGTGTCAGGTCAGAGAGATGAGGGTAAGGCAGTAGTGAGAAGCCACACGGATCAGGAAACAGGTGACAAGCAGAGTGTGAAGACGAGGGTAAGAGGTTTAAGATAAGCCTTTGACCAGGGAGGGGTGTCGAGATCTGCTTTGATAGGGTTCATGGTTTTTTGAGGTATGGCCAAGCAGGATCCCGAAAAAATGGCCTCATGAATCAACCATAAGATTTTGAAGAGATGGGAGACTAGGCCAGGGTTACCCCGGCTGTGACATTTGCAACCACATAATGAGGTTGAATCTGCAAGACACATTGTCCCATCAAGCTGGGTACCCCCAAAGGCACTGAGTTTGGAGAGGCACCCAGACATGCTTGGAATCACATGAATATGAGCACACACAGCCCACCAGTTGCCCTTTTCCCATGAATTAAACGATTGTATTCAAATAACAGAATTTTATTAAACATCAATGATCGCTATTTACATTTTAAGTAAGAGAAAACAAGAGTTGAGAGAGAGGTAAAGAGGGGCCATAGGTCAGCACTGGTTGGTGGCTACTTCTTTCTAATCCTCAGGGCCAGCCTGTGAGAGTGAATAAAGCATAAGCGTCAGTGCCAGGCAGACTAGAGTTCGAAGCCTGGAGCAGGTCTGTTTTGCTGTGTGACCTCAGGCAAGCACTGCATTCCTCTGAGCCTGAGTTTCCTTATCTGCTTAAAAAACCCTTTTCTGATATGGTCATGAGGCGAGATGACATGTAAACGTCCTTGCAAAAAATAAACAATCAAGAAACATTGTTTTCCCTTCAAAAAAATTGCCTCATAAAACTTGGTGTGAACACAGTATTTTCAAAACAAATTTTGCAAGGTGATATAATAGTTTTAATTTTTAAAACATTTTCACCTTTTAGAAGGGGTAATAAATGCACGTTGTAAAATTCAAAAGTCAGGGCTGAGAATGAAAAACCTCCCTCCACTGCTGTTCCCCAGTGACTCTGTTTCTCTCTAAAGAAAGAGTCAGGGGCTTCCCTGGTGGCGCAGTGGTTAAGAATCCGCCTGCCAATGCAGGGGACACGGGTTCGAGCCCTGGTCCAGGAAGATCACACATGCCGCGGAGCAACTAAGCCTGTGAGCCACAACTACTGAGCCCGCGAGCCACAACTACTGAGCCCGTGCGCCACAACTACTGAAGCCCGTGCACCTAGAGCCCATGCTCTGCAACAAGAGAAGCCACTGCAATGAGAAGCCCGTGCACCACAACGAAGAGTAGCCCCCGCTCGCCGCAGCTAGAGAAAAGCCCGCGCGCGGCAACGAATACCCAAGGCAGCCAAAAATTTTTTAAAAAATGAAATAAATTTAAAAAAATATATTAAAAAAAAAAAGAAAGAGTCAAGGTTACCAGTTTCTTGTGTAACATCCCAGGGATAAGAGTGTATGTCTATCTAAGTGTACTTTTTAACATGAATAGTAGCATACTGTCCTCACTGTTCTATACTTTCAAAGTGTTCTCAAAATGATTTATATAATTTTTCCATTATAAACTTCTTCATCCTTTTAGAAGATTTGCAGAATGCAGAAAAGTAGAAGGAAGAAAAAAATTCCCCCAAAGATAACCACTGTTAAAGATTTGGTATATTTTTTATCACTCCACCCCGCCCATTTCATATGGTTGCTTTTTTTTAATTTTTAAAATCTTTTTAAATTTTTAAATTAAAAATTTTAAACTACAAAAGTAGTGCATGCTCACTGTGAAAGAAGAAAAAAAAGAGATTGATGTAGAAGTATATAAAGGAAAAACTGAAAATCCAGCACACAGCCCCACTCCCTAGAGGTAACCATGATTACCATGTAATCAAAAATACACACTGCACACATAAAACAGGATCCCATTATAAACAGTATTTTTGCAACTTGCTTTTTTTTTTAAGGTTAACACTATGTGTGGGAGATTTTCCATTCTGTATGTACAGAACTACATAATTATTTTCCATGGCTTATAGCATCCCATGATTTTGCTGTACTGTAATTTAATCCATCAGCCCACTACTAGTGGACTTAGAAGTTGTACCGTTTCCATAAGGTTCTTGAATATTCTGTGCTGGGGGCTTTCAGCTAGGCTTCCTGCATCTCGTTCCCTTCCCCCCACAGTGGTGTGTCCACCTGATGTTTGAGCTTTGTGCCCACGTAGCAAGGATAAACTTAGGAGACAACTTTTCTGTCTGCCGTGATCATCTCTTGTCGAGGGACACATTGTATATTTATCTCAAACACCATTTGCATAATCTTTACAGTAGAGCTTAACAAGACAACTTTGGGCCAAATATTTATGGCCTGGGTTTAGCCAAAACCCAAATAATGGCTAAAACACCTCTTCCAGAGAGAAGAGTTACCCCCATCCTTTGGCAGTTTTTGTCTAGAGAGATCTGTTTTAAGCTGCTTTACATTTTTGTAGCTTTATGATAAAACTACCTCAATCCAGTAAATAATGTATGGGGGAAAAAAAAGCCATGATCACGGGGAAGGATTTTGAAAAGTTTGGGCTCATTAAACCAGTAAAGGCGTCCAAGATAGTTTCAGCTTTTCCAAAACGTATGAAGACTCCAAAGAGGGGCAGCTAACTTTATCAGGTTTACTTTTTTGTGTTCATGGTCTAGATAAGATCTTGAAATAAGCATGCTCTTCAAATGTCCTGATTGTCCTCAGAATTACCTGACTCTCCCTTAATTCTGGAAGGCTTCCAGTCCCTAATAGCACCTATTTTATCTCACAAGGGATTTTGTTATCCCACCTTATATCCCAAACATTTGAACTCTGAAGTCCAAATTGGCTTTTACCACGTTTTACAGCCAGACCAGCCTTACAGAGCGTACTTAACACAAACATATTCCAGATGTCATCTGTACCCTGGCTGAAAAGAGCTGTGTTATTGCTGTGTATGTAGCAGACTCCTCTGTGTAGTGGGACTTCTTTTTTTTTTTTTTTTTTTAATTTATTTATTTTTGGCTGCATTGGGTTTTCGTTGCTGCACGTGAGCTTTCTCTAGTTGTGGCGAGCGGGGGCTACTCTTCGTTGCGGTGAGCGGACATCTCATTGCGGTGGCTTCTCTTGTTGCAGAGCACGGGCTCTAGGCGCACGGGCTTCAGTAGTTGTGGCATGCGGGCTCAGTAGTTGTGGCTTGTGGGCTCTAGAGCACAGGCTCAGTAGTTGTGGCGCACGGGCTTAGTTGCTCCGTGGCATGTGGGATCTTCCCGGACCAGGGCTCGAACCCGTGTCCCCTGCACTGGCAGGCGGATTCTTAACCACTGTGCCACCAGGGAAGTCCTGTAGTGGGACTTCTCCAGAGCAGGACAGGGGACATGGGCGTCTGTCCGTGTTTTGCGTATGGGACTTCCTCTTCCTCCTTTTCTCCTGCTCTGACAGCACTTTTCCCATCCTGTCAGTTCATTCTGGGCTATCAGCACCAAACCCAGCCAGCTTCCCTGTCCTGCCTCTACTGCCTGACCACTTGTCTGAGGACAAATCAGAAAATATTTTACAAAAATTATTCCCCAGGCTGATTTTTTTTAAAGAAATTTTATTTATCAAGAAAATAAATTTGCATTCCAGAAACTTATTGATAAATTTCTGGCTAAGCCTTAGCATCACTGTGAAAAAAGATCCTCACACGGTTTTCAGCTCAACATCAGGAAGGTATTTTCCAAATTCATCGTGTTGACTGACAAATTAAAATTTGGTAATTTGCCTTAAAGTTATTTTGAAAAATCTTGTCAAGTTGAGAAGATGAAGAAACATTTTCGTGCACTGTGGGATAGTATACATACCCAAGTGGGCTTGCCAAGATGTTGACAGAGTCAGATTCAAGGCCTCCAGCTTGAAGAACGTACGAGAATATGTTTATGCTACTAGAAATGTTCCCATACATATTTATACCCCTCCATCCTCCCAGTGTAGCTATGACACAATTTTTGGTTAAATTGATATTCAGTGTTTTTCTTAATATGACTGTGTTAGTATTGTCTACTGCTGAGCCAAGTAATTTTCTGTTGTTCTGGTTCTTTCCTTGCTTGTGTGATGTTTGCTCTTTTTGCAATTAACAATTACCTCACTATTTTTGTAAGTACACTATTCACTGTCATTAATTCTTCCAGACCAACCAATAAAACCCCTTTGAATAATATTTTCCCTCGCTATCTGACTTGTCAAGCATGTTATTGGTTTCATGTTTTTCTTAACGCTATCCCTCCTGGAACTCCCTGTCCTCTTGCTTCAGTCTGACTGGTTGGTTTCGAGGCCTGCTACCCAGGTGTCACCCTGGGACTTCTGTGAGCCTCTTTTCTTGTTTGATTGCCTATTTCTTTTGTCTTCCTGTTTCTTGGTTTATGTCCTCGTTTTGGTGGAGTGCATTCTTTAGTAGCTTTCGTAGAAACGGTGCATGGGAGGTAACGGTTTTGAGTTCCTGCATGATTGACAACAGCTGTTTTACACCAGTTGGTCATTTGGCTGGATTTGGAATTCTAGGTTGAAAGTAATTTCCCTTTGTTTTGGCTTCTCTCTTTTGTGTTGGAGGCTTTCCTTAAATGTCCGATAATCCACTGTTCATTCGTATTTGGGAGAGCCTTATTCACTTTGAAGAATTTTGACAGTTTCAAAAATAACACGTACTTTAGTGGAGATCTTCAAGGTTTGAAAAAACAGCATTTCTTCATCCACAATCTCTTAAAGCATGTATCACAAATGAGCACTTGATAATAATTTCCTTCATTGGGAGATTCCTCTCCAATAGAGGTGGAAAACTTGAAATGTGATATTATTTCCTATATTGTTAATTTAGTGCTTGCCTGGTAGAACAGACACAAAATATTCTGGAATTTTCACCTTAATATTCTTTGAAAGTAACATCTCAGTAATATTCAGGATGTAAAGTTTCATCAGAGTATCGTCAGGTTATGGGGCCTTTTATCCTCTGTGATTAAAAAGTGCAATTTCATTTTTTTTTAAAAAAGAAGAAACCACATAGATTTACAAAATCAAATGACTTTTATTCAAGATTTAAAAATTTTTAAGTATTATGTATTTTCTTCTGGTATTTTGTGATTTTAGTCTTTACATTTGGTTCTTGGATCCATTCGCAGTTTATTTTGATTTAGGGAGAGAAGTGCCGATGCAACTTGAGTTGGTTTTTTTTTTTTTTTAATCTATCCCCAGATGGCTAGTCAGTTGACCCAATCTCATTTATTGAACTGCTATCTTTATAATATAACAAATTCCCAAGTATGTCTGTGTCTATTTTGGGATTCACTATTCTGTTCAGGTAGGTCTATTTATTCATGTGCAGGGACCAAATTGTTTTTATTATTGTCCTCATTACTCTCCTTTTCAGAGTTTTCCTGGATATTTTAAATATCTATTTCTCATAAGAACGTTAGAATCTCTTTGTTTAGTTCCAAAAATAGTACTGTTCCTATTTTTTGGGGAACAAGGATTGGGTTAAATGTATATATTAACTTAAGAAGAATGAACATCTTTAAGACTGAGTCTTTCTATTCAAGAATAACATTTTTTTCTTTCAGTTTATTTAAATTCTGTTCTTTCGTTCATAAGACATTTTTTCCATACATATTAACCAATTAATAAGAAACGTTATAATATATAGTAATATCTTTTGATAATCTGTTAATTTGGGGTATTTTATTTTTATTGTTTTAATTATCATGGGTCTCTTTTTCTCCATGATATTGTTGAACTGGTTATAGTTTTTATATTGGAAAACTTTGATTTTAATAAGTTAATTTTGTACCCAGTCCCTTTTACAATTAATCTCTTTGTTTAAAATAGTTTTTTCCTTTTCAAAACATTTTTTTTTAAATTATGAAACGTATCATACACACAGAGAATTATTTAAAACTTACATGTTCAAGTTAACAACTAGGTATAAAATAAACACCCTTGCCACTATCACCCAGGTCAAGGAAAGAACATGGCCAGTAGTCCAGAAGCAACCCCACTTATAATTATTTTTCAGTTGAATTAGTTGTCAACACTTCAAATTCAGGAGATTTTATATAAAAACCCACTTTCTGGCCTCTCTTGAAAAATCAGACAATGCAGTCGCACTGGGCCCACATCCCATTTGGCAGCAAACGCCTGGAGCCCTGGAGCAGTGGCTCTTTTAGATAGACCACTCGCTCTTTCGCTCAATTTTAGGCCGAAACTCAGTTGCCATTTACCATGGCACTTGAGCTACACTTGCCTTGGAGAGATTGGAATTCCCGAACTTTGTCTTTTGATGATAAAAACCAAAGGAGCTGGTAATTGATTGGATGTTGGAAAGTCAGGGTGAGGGAGGACACGCAGTTCTGGTTCAGGCAGTGGGATGGTGCCGTTTCCATGTAGATCTGGGAGTCCTCAGCTTAGAGAAGCAGCTGAAGCCACGCAGTGGATGAGATCACCCAGGGCCAGCGTGTTGGATGTGCAGAACCTTGAGAAGCCCGCATGTGAGGGAGCTGCAGGGGAAGCAGATGCTTTGCTGAGTCTCCAGAGCCAGCTGAACGCGATTTCCAAGGGACCCAGGAAAGAAAAGCCTGCTTCTACTGAAGGGCAGAGCTGACAAGAGGAGGACCGCGGTTCAGAAGCCAGGGAGGGAGGGTGTCTGAGGAAGGTGGAGAGCAGTCCACAGGATGTGAAGATCTACAGAGGGGTCAGGGAGGGGTAAGGCTGAGGAGGGCCTCGGGGTTTAGCTACAGGAAGTCCCACGAGGAGTCCTGGGCGAACTTGATGAAAGCAGATTTAGAGGGGAAGGTGGGAGACAGCTCTCAGGGGACTGAGGAATGGGAAGAAAGGAAAGGAAGGGGAGGATGGTTCTTTACAGAAGGCAGGCTGTGAAGGGGGCACAGAGTGTTCTTTACAGAGGGCAGGCCTGTAGGAGGATATGGGGTCGAGGGGAGGCTGGGGTTTGTTTTTGTTTTAAGATTTTAGAAACCTGGCTTATTTAAATGTTGATGGGAAGGAACAAGTAGGTTGAGGGTGTAAGAGAGCTGGAGAAGATGGCATCTGAGAACGCAGGGGGAAACCGGATCAGAACATAGAGCCCAGGAAGAGGGCTTGGCCTTGGGTGGGAGGAGAGCCTCTTCTGCTATATATGGGAGAAATCGTAGGTGTGGAGTCAGGTACGTTTTTAAGTTTTATAGCAGGGAGGGCACAGAGTTCTCAACTGGTGGCTTTTGTATTTCTTTGATGGAGGAGGTGGGGCTTTCTGCAGAGAGGCAAGGGGCAGACCAGGTTTGAGAAAGCAGAGGATTTACAAACGGTCACTGTGAGAACAAGAGGGACAGCAGATTGGGGAAACCCCAGGGATGCAGCCCAGAGAGGCCAGCTGGGACCGGAGACCTTGAACGTGCAGCGTGCTAATCTGTGTGGTCATGTGATCTTCTCCAGCCTTGCTTGGCCACCTTCACCTGGGCCTGGCGGGGAGGACAGTGGATTGAGCCAGGGTTGGCGTTTGGCCAGGTGGCTTAGACTAAGGAATGAGGCAAAAGAGTGAGAATTGGCAAGAGAACAGTGGGAGTGGGCGGGGTCCGCAGAGGAGGAGGTGGAGGTGGAAGGGGACAAATAGGCAGCAAGAAAGGCCAGGGGTCAGCGGCCTGAGCGTCCCCATGGGATCAGACAACAGGAGCTTGGGAGGACTTGAGTGCACGTGCTGGAAGCAGGGCAGAGGCTGTCTGCTTGGTTACATCAGAGGTGGCGGAACACCAGTTCCAGGGTGTGGCCACTGAGTGGGGGGGGAGGGGAAGGTCACTGGGTGTCAGGTGGCAAAGGACACTTAGGACGAGGGCCACAAACGCAGTTTAAAAATTTCTGGTGTTGCATTTAATAAAGGAAAAAGAAACAAGTGAAATTAATTTTAATATTCAACCCACTATTTCCCAGATATTATCATGCCAGCATATAATCAATATAAAGAATTATTCACAGGGAGTTTTCTATTCTCTTTTTCATGCAAAGTCCTCTCTGCCTTCCATCTTTGTGTCTCTTTCTCTACTTTCTGAGGGATTTCTGTCAAATTTATATCTCTCTTTTGATTTAAAAATTTTCTGCTCTCATTTTTAACTTCCAAGAGCTCTCTTGGTGTCCCTTTTCTAGCATCTTGTTTCTGTTTCACGGATGCTCTTTTGTCTCTTCTCTCTCTCTGAGGATGTTAGAGGTGGTTTTGTTTGTTTTTCTTTTGGGGGTGGGCCGTCTTCTTTCTGCACGACCTCTGTCCCCTCTCCTTCCCTTCTGGTTGCTTTTTTCTGTTTGTTTTGACTCCCACCTTTTGTGCTAGGACAGACAGAGACCAGCGTTCTGTAACCCTTGGTTGTCTGTCCATATTTAAGGGACAGGGGCTGGAAAGCTGACTGGCAGCTCTGCTGAGCAGGAAGGGGGGCTTCTCAACTGGGAGCCTCACTGCAGGCTTGTCCGGGTGCGCTGTTTCCCGGCGACTCCAGAGGTCATCATCCGTGGGACTTTTCTATTTAGGCTGGTCCGAGGTCACAGAGAACCATCTTTCAGACTTTGCTCTGGAGGGTGTAGATCCAGCTGCCAGAGTGCCGGTTTCTGGGCAGGAAAGGGAGGCGGGGATCTTAACATTCAGTGTGTTCACGGTGACTCACCACCCCTGCTCCCAGTGTATTACTCTCTCCTTCAACGGGGCCTGGGGTTCCCCAGTCCAAAGACCCTCTGTTTGTCTCTGCACTGCCTCCTGAGACAAGAAGCCTTCAGTCTTAGGCTGGGGTGAGGGAGGGCAACTTGCTTAACTACGTAGAGTAGGAGAGGGGACATGGGTAGAGCTGCTTCCTAAACCTTCAACTGCTCTTCCTGTTATAATCCCACCTTCACCCCTTTCCTGAGATACTTGGAGCCACCCGTCCCCAGGCCTCTAGAGAGGCTTCCTAGCTGTCTCCAGCGCCAGCCGAGGACTCCTCTTCTCCTCCTTATCCATCTGCTTTTCCACTTTCAGATGTTTTCGGTTGTTGTCTTCTTGTATTTGTGGGCTTATGCCTTAGACAAGCGAAACCCCCCTTCACTGTTATTTTGGTTATTTGGGGGGGGGAGCAAAAGTCAACGTGTCCAGTCCGCCTTCTTTACTCGGAGGTTCTGCTTCATTGCTTACCTTTAAGGGTCTCCATGCGCCCCAGCCCCGTGCCTCTTGGTCGGGTGCTGGTTCCGGTTTACGCCCTTGGGCGGCCCCCGCAGCTGCTCTGCCTCGCTTCCTCCCCAAGGTCCCTGTTGATCCTCTTTGTGGAGATCGACTACTGGGAGCGGCTGCTGTTCGAGACGCCCCATTACGTGGTGAACGTGGCTGAACGTGCCGAGGACCTGCGCATTCTTCGAGAAAACCTGCTGCTCGTCGCTCGGGACTACAACAGGTGGGGCCTGCGCTGCCGCCCTCCTGAATGCCACTTCATGCTCCCCCTTTGTCTTATCCGCCCCACGATGTTGTCCATTTCCTACAGTGTGCGTCCTTCACATTTTGTCCATCTCAAAAAAAAAAAAAAAAAGGTTCTCGTGCTCTCTCGTACGGCCCTACGATTATTCCTGTCCCTTTCAGTGTTGTCTTCTGGCTTTAGAGTAGAGAGCAAAAACACCACGTCCCCTCCCACCCCACTGGGCACCTGGACCATATATACTGTCGGCCTGGGTGACTTCTCTAGGAAGGAAGTTGATGGCGTTAGGTTTATGGGCCCAGAACAACATAAGATTCGTTGAACCAAGCAAGGCCATGCTGGCACTCCTCTTAACACCCTTTGTACTCATCTCTGGAGTGAGGCTTAGTTCGGGGTTGGGTACCTTTCTCAGCCCAGTTCAAGTCCGAGGGGATGGGACCGGCAGTCTTGTTTGGGTGTCTAGAACTGCACGGTCCAATATGGCAGCCACTAGGTGCATGTGGCTATTTCTATTCAAGTTAATTAATCGAAATTAAATAAAATTTAAAATTCAGTTACTCATTTGCACAGGCCACATTTCAAGGGCCCCACAGCCACGCGTGGCTTGTGGCTACCGTACCAGGCAGCACGAATGGTAGACCATTTCTGTCATCGCAGAAAGTTTTATTGGAAAGCTCTAGCCTAGAATCATGAACTTTCAGAGTTCTCCACCAAGTGTCCTGGTGTGGAGGAGAGGTCGTCAGAGCTGATAGCTCCCTATCAGCTACCGGTCTCCTCTTATGCGCAGGATTATTGCCATGCTGTCCCCAGATGAGCAGGCCCTGTTCAAAGAACGTATCCGGTTCCTGGATAAGAAGATCCACCCTGGGCTCAAGAAACTGCACTGGGCCTTGAAGGGGGCCAGTGCCATCTTCATCACAGAGTGCCGCGTACACGCCAGCAAGGTGGGCCGTGGTCATTAGACCCTAAAAGTCTGCAAGGCAGACTGAAAGGCTGGCATGTGGGTAATTAATACCTGAGTCATGGGTAGTGGTGGAGAGACCAAGGAGTCGTGTGAAAGAAATGAAGTGTGCTTAGGGAAGTTTTTTTTCCTTAATGTCAGCAACTCTAGCCAGAGGACAGTGGGAGGATAGAATTAGGCGCAGAGGGTCTGTTCCCAAGCTGAAACTCCCCCATGGCTGGGGTCTGACTCCAGGTGCAGACGATGGTGAATGAGTTCAAGGCGTCCACTCTGACCATTGGCTGGCGAGCCCAAGTGATGTCAGAGACACTGCTGGTACGCATTAGTGGCAAACGGGTGTACAGGGACCTGGAATTTGAGGAGGACCAAAGAGAGCATCGAGCAGCGGTGCAGCAGAAATTGATGACCCTGCACCGCGATGTGGTGGCCATCATGACCAACTCCTATGAAGTCTTCAAGAATGATGGCCCCGAGGTAGGGGGTCCTGTGGTCAGGGCTTTGTGGGTGGGCAGGTCCTCAGCTCCCCCAGTCCCATCAGACCCTTCTCTTGGTTTTTCCCCTCCCCCCAACCCCCACGTGCTTCTCAAACATCCTGCTCTAGTCTTGGATTCACCCAACCTTTGGCCTTTCAAACCTCCTTCCTTCAGGACTCGGTGTCCCGTCTTTCTATTGAACCAGCTCGTTCCCCTCCCTGTTGGCTGGTTCTCATTTCCCAGGACCTGCCTTGTCTTCCCTGAGGGGTTCTCTTCCCCCTGCTCTTTCCACCAGATTCAGCAGCAGTGGCTGCTGTACACGATTCGGCTGGACCGCATGATGGAGGATGCCCTGCGCCTGAATGTCAAGTGGTCACTGTCGGAACTGTCCAAGGCCATCAATGGGGATGGAAAGACCACCCCCAACCCACTCTTCCAAGTTCTTGTCATTTTGAAGAATGACATGCAGGGAGGTGTGGCACAGGTGGGAACCACTTTGCCCCCAACACCCTGAAACCATCACACTTTATTTGCCAGTTTCCGTCAATCCTTAAACTTGGCTCTAGGCCCTGACTTTCTTCTACAGCCTCCAGGCCTAGTTCTGCGGTGTCCAGCCTTCCCAGTCCTGAGCTTGTGTCCTCCCGGGCCTGTGCTAAGCCCTCTCCACTGTGCTCCCACAGGTGGAGTTCTCACCCACTCTGCAGACCTTGGCAAGTGTGGTCAGTGACATTGGCAACCAGCTCTTCTCCACCATCTCTGTCTTCTGCCACCTCCCTGAAATTCTCATCAAGTGCAAGTTTCTTCGTGAGCCCATCTGCACAATCGTGGGTGAGTGGGCAGTGGGAGGGCACCAGGTGCAGGGGTAGCAAAAGCTTAGGACCTGGCAGAGCCAGGAGGAGAGACCAGGGCTGTTTCCAGACGTACTGGGCCAGTCATCTCCATGACTGGTGGAAAACCCAGGTCAAAGGGCTGGATTGGGGAAGGGAGAAGGGCCACAGAGGGGGGTCAAAACTAGGTGACTGATGCTCAAGGGGTTTGGGGTTTGGGGTTGGGAGACCAGGAAGGACTTGTTTGGGACTGGGGCTGGGCTATAAGAGCCCTAGACACCAACAGGTGAGACATCTGAATCCTACAGAGTAGAGTCATTCTTTTACTTTCGGCCTCCTCCTTCATTTCCTAATGCTCGTGTTTGAGCTGTATTTCTTTGGGAAGGTGCTGTTGGAGGGGGGGTTCTGGGGCAGTGGCCAGGGGCTGGGCTGCAGCTTGGGTTGGGGTGGAAGTTAGTGAGAAGCATTTTGCTGGGTCTTGAAGAGCGGGATGAGGACATCAAGAAGATCCAGGCCCAGATCAGCAGCGGCATGACCAACAACGCAGCCCTGCTGCAGAACTACCTCAAGACCTGGGACACGTACCGCGAGATCTGGGAGATCAACAAGGACTCTTTCATTCGTCGATACCAGCGCCTCAACCCGCCGGTCTCTTCTTTTGACGCCGACGTTGCTCGGTAAGGAGCAGAGGTGGCTGTGAGGGTCTGTCTGGAAGAGGCGGAACACTGCAGGGGGAGGTCTGACCTGCAGACTGGGGGAGGGGCAGAAAACTAGAGGACAAGCACCGGACCT
Organism: Eubalaena glacialis; assembly: GCF_028564815.1. NCBI lineage: Eukaryota > Metazoa > Chordata > Mammalia > Artiodactyla > Balaenidae > Eubalaena > Eubalaena glacialis. The sequence continues at coordinate 9,916,249 of NC_083734.1, read as the reverse complement.
AGGGCGCTGGACCTTTGTTTCTCAAGGGGATAGCGATCCGATAAGAGCTGGGCAAGATTTAGGGAAAAAGCTGCTTTGGTGCGGAGTACCACAGGGTCCTGCTGGGAAAGGAGAGATGCTAGGGATCTGAAAGGTGAGAGACGTGAACACTTTCATTTTAAGAACGCAGATGGGAGTTAAATGGAAGAAGATTCTTAAATTCTGATATGAACTCCTGTCTCTTTGTCCTCTAGTCATTCATTCATTCATTCATTCATTTGTTCAAAAAACACCATTGTTATGATGGGTTGTGAGGAATTAAAAAAAAAGAAATGAACAAGTTTTTTCCTCCCAAGGGCTCTAGTGCAGTAGGGAAGATAAGAATATTGCTGAAAGAGCAGTGGCCGTGGCATCTTGAGGACAGTTGAAATTCCAGCTCCACCACTTACTAGTCGTGTCATCTTAGGTCGGTTATTCACATTCTCTGGGCCTCAGTTTCCTGTGAAATAGGTATTATACTACCGACCTCATAAGGTTGTGAGACTGTTAAGTATATGTGGAAGCTCTGTGTGAACTCTGAAACACTAATGTGCTGATGTGCTCAGTGTTCTTATACAAGCTTCCACGCAATCAGCGCCGTGAGTCAGGTATGCAAGATGCGGGGCAGTTCGATGAAAGGAGAGAGAATTTTCAGCCGGGGGCGTCAGGGGAAGGAGGACGTGGATGAAGGGAGTGACTCTGGGGCAGGGCTTTTCAGGATGGGTAGGACATTAGCAGGCAGAGATGGGAGGGCATTCCAGGCAGAGACAACAGCACGAAGATGGGACCACGTGAGCATGTTCACCAAATAGTGAGTATCCAGAAAGGAAGTCAGCAGAGGGATAGATGTACAGCAGCCAACTTAATCCTCTCAGCAGCCTCGCAGGGTGGGTTCTGTTACCGTCACCAGGTTGCAGATGAGAAGACTGAGGTTCAGAGTCGTTAAATAACCTGCCTGGCGGCACAGAGCTAGTGAGCAGCACAGCGTGAAGCCAGCCCGGATCGCTGAGCCTCTAAAGCCTTGAATGCAAACCGCGGAGTCTGAAAGCAGCGGTTGGGAAAAAGACATGATCACAGCTGTCTGCTGGGGGACGGGTTGAAGTGGGAGACACCCCGGGGGGCAGAAGAATGCTTTAGCGCTGCTGGCTGGGAGGAAAATATCACCCAGGCAGGGCATCCGGCACGTCTGCAAAGAAAAAGACGTCCTAGCGGGGATGTGGGCCTTTTCAGCTACACGGAGGTGGCTAATAACGTGCAGAAGGAGGAGACGGTCCTCAACATCCAGTTTGTGTTGCTGGACTGCTCGCACCTCAAGTTCTCGCTGGTGCAGCACTGCAATGAGTGGCAGAACAAGTTCACGACCCTGCTCAAGGAGATGGCGGCCAGGCGCCTCCTGGAGCTGCACACCTACCTGCAGGAGAACGCGGAGAAGTACGGCGGGTGGACGTGGGCTCAGGCCGCGCGGGGGGGAGGGTAGGCCCGGCCTTCCCGCCCGCCCGCCCGCCTGCCCACGCTCTCTTCGCCCACGCTGCAGAATCAGCCACCCTCCCCAGACGCTGGAGGAACTGGGGGTCAGTTTGCAACTCATGGAGACCCTGCAGCACGATATGCCCAACTTGGAGACCCAGATCCCTCCCATACACGAGCAATTCACCATCCTCGAGAAGTACGAGGTGCCGGTTCAGGACAGCGTGAGTTCCTAAGGCGCGCGGCCCACCCACCCGAGCCCGGCCCATTCCAGCCCCAGGTTGCGGGGGACGCTGACGCCCCACGTCGGAGACCCTCGGCTGTCAGGAGGGAGAGCAGAGAAGTGAGCAGGGGAGAAGGCACAAGGCCCCAAAGCCTCTGAGAGCCAAAGCTAACTCGAATGATCTTTCGGGTCACCCTGAGGATGTCTTTCAGGCCCAGCAACTGCTTGATTTCTTTGGACCTCATTGCATGTGGAACTTGGACACAGATGCTGGTCCAGAGGATCGGAAAAGAGTTCTTCGAAGTGTTGGTGGGACGGGCAGAGCTCCTGCTCGTGGGTCACCTCCACTCTGTGATGTCCCCAGGTGCTGGAGATGCTGGACAGTCTCAGCGGGCAGTGGGTCGCCTTCCAGCAGGCTGTGCTGGACAGTGAACAAATGCTGAAGAGGCACAAGGAGAAGTTCAAGACAGGCCTCATTCACTCAGCTGACGATTTCAAGAAGAAAGCACACAATCTTCTGGAAGAATTTGAATTCAAAGGTACCCATCTCGCAACCTCTCCCCTGGCTTTCCCTTTGTCTTGACCCAGTCTTTCAAAGCCTAGGTCCCGGGGGAGGTGCAGACAAGGCTGAGCAGGGGAAAGAGCCTGGCACATCTGTCGGTGACACTCCTGTTGTCGCTGAGTCTTGGCTGGAAGGCAGCAGCCCAGCTCATAGCCTCTCCAGTTTTCTTACACTGACTTTTCATGTCCCACCCGTTTCTGACTCTCGAGCCACAGTTAGTAGTTTCAATGCATTCTTTCAATGCGTTCCCTCTTGTTTTCCTTCTCTTGTGGGAGGAGAGAAGTGAGATTTACCCACAAAGAGGAAGGCAAGCCACGGTGGCCTTTCAGGGGACCTTGGCCTTGAGTGGGAATCTGAACTTCACCTTGGACTCCCCACAGGCCCCTTCACCAGCAACATGGGGCACCAGGCGGCCCTGGAGCAGATAGCCGACATACGGGCTATGCTGAACGCCATGCGGGAGGAAGAAAACAATCTCCGTGCCAACCTGGGCATCTTCAAGATTGAGCAGCCAGCCTCCAAGGACCTGCAGAACCTGGAGAAGGTGGTGTGCCGAGCAAGGCCCTTGTGGTGACCAAGGGTAGGGGGCAGGAGGCAGGAGAGTGGGTCCCAACCTGCCTGGGAAAACAACCGGGTCCAGGAAGATGGGTACACGAGGAGCTTTTTTTAAAAATGGGGGGAAAACTCAGGTAACAAAAGAACCATTTTAAAGTGAACGATTCAGTGGCATTTAGTACATTCACAATGTTGTGTAACCATCACCTCTAATTCTAAAACATTTTCATTACCCCCAAGAGAAGCCCTATACCCATTAGCAGTAACCCCCCATTCCCTCTCCTCCCAGCCCCTGTCGACCGCTAATCTATTTTCTACTTACAGTTGACCCTTGAACAACAATGGGTTTGAATTGAGCAGGTCCGCTTATACGCGGATGTTTTTCAATAGTAAATACTACAATACTACACAATCTGTGGTTGAATCCACAGATGGGGAACCATGGATATGGATGAACTGCGGATGTGGAGGGCAGACTATAAGTTATACACAGATTCTCTTGACTGCGTAGAGGGTTGGTGTCCCTAACCCCTATGGTTTTTAATGGTCAACTGAACATGGGTTTTGCCTATTCTGGACATTCTGTGTAAAGGAAAGCATGCAATATGTGACTTTTTGTGTCTGGCTTCTTTCATTTAGTGTAGTATTTTCAAGGATCATCCATGTTGTAGCATGTGTCAGTACCTCATTTCTTTCTATGGGTGAATAATATTCCATTGTATGGATTTTGTTTATCCATTAACCTGTCAATGGACATTTGGGTTGTTTCCACTTTTTAGCTACTGTAAGTGGTGCTGCTGTGACTATGCGTGTACTTGTATTTGTCTGAGTTCCCGATCCCAATTCTTGTGGGTATGTACGTAGGAGTGGAGTTGCTGGATCATATGGTAACTCTATGTTTAACGTTTTGAGGAACCTCCAAGCTGTTTTCCACAGCAGCTGCAGCATTTTACTCTCCCACTAGCAGCGTACGAGGGTCCCTACTTCTCCACATCCTTGCCAGCATGCCCCCCCTTTACTTTTGGTTCTAGCCATCCTAGTGGGTGTGAAGTATCTCACTGTGGTTTTGATTTGCATGTCCCTACTGACTAATGACGTTGAGGATCTTTTTCTTTTCTTTTTTATATTATTTATTTACTTATTTATTTTGGCCGCATTGGGTCTTCATTGCTGCACGTGGGCTTTCTCTAGTTGCGGCGGGCGGGGGCTACTCTTTGTTGCGGTGCGCGGGCTTCTCATTGCGGTGGCTTCTCTTGTTGCGGAGCACAGGCTCTAGGTGCGCGGGCTTCAGTAGTTGCAGCACGTGGGCTCAGTAGTTGCAGTGCACGGGCTTAGTTGCTCCCGGGCATGTGGAATCTTCCCGGACCAGGGCTCGAACCTGTGTCCCCTGCATTGGCAGGCGGATTCCTAACCACTGCGCCACCAGGGAAGTCCGAGGATCTTTTCATGTGCTTGTTCCCTGAGGCGCTCTTAAGGCAAGAGAGTGGAGGGAAAAAAATGTGAACTGAAGAGGCAGCTGTATGTTGCCAGGAGGGAAGAGCTTCTCAGAATGAGAGGAGGAGAGGCCCTGTGTGTTTGCCAGGGAGGAGGAGGGCGAGAGTCACATCACTCAATGCACCTGTCTGCTCTTGGCCACGAAGGAGCTGGACGCGCTGCAGCAAGTCTGGGAGATCACCCGAGACTGGGAGGAAAACTGGAACCAGTGGAAGACCGGCCGGTTCCTGACCCTGCAGACGGAGGCCATGGAGACCATGGCCCACGGGCTGTTTCGCCGCCTCACCAGACTGGCCAAAGAGTACAAGGTGTGTGGGGAGAGGGTGGGGGGGCCGCAGGCAGGCCGACTGAGGAAGGGGCCATGTGGGAAATGTGGTCAGGTCTTTGACGCCTCTCGCTTTTACTCAGGACCGAAACTGGGAGATTATTGAAACCACTCGCTCAAAAATAGAGCAGTTCAAGAGGACCATGCCTCTCATCTCGGACCTGCGAAACCCCGCCCTTCGAGAGCGGTGAGGCTGCCCCTCGGCTCCTGGGGGTCGCCCCCTGGCCTGGCCGTCACCTGGTTCTCCCGGTTGTCCCCTCCATGGCGTTCCTAGCTCTCTCTGCCCCTCTGTTCACCAACACACGCCTTGAAGAAGGCTTCCCAAGAGCCCACCGCCGTCCTCTGTCTGTCACATTGTCCTGGGTTCTCCAGCCTTCTTGGCTCTTTCCCTTCCCGTCTCCCCTCAATTTATGTTGTCTGTCAGAGCTAAGCTTTACGTCTTCTGTCCTACAGACGCTTGCATGTTGTAGCCCAAAGCCTAACTTTTGTCCTTTAGGGGTTTTGCTTTTGTGCCTTGTTTAAGAAGACCCCGTCTACCCCAGAGCTGTAGACACACTCTCTCCATACTTTCTTCTCATACTTTATAATTTTGCTTTTCAAGTTTACCTCTTTTAGTGCATCTGGAATTTATCACATGATAGAAGAGGGCTTTGAAAACATTGAGGCTAGAATAAACTATTTTATAAATGGTGTTTTAATAATTATCTATCTATTCATTTAGGAGTAAGTAATTTTACTTCTTTGGTATTGCCTCCAGCATAATGTTTTTGGCAATGCTTCACTAATAAGTATTATGCAATTAAGTATCACCTAACCGCTTTATTTGCTTAAGTTATTTACCCTCTCTAAGCCTCAGTTTCTGCATGTGTAAATGGAGTAACATGTATAGAGTGGTCCTCATTTATAGAGTGGCCATGAAGATGAAATGGTTCATGTAAAGCAGTTGGCCCAGTGCATCATCTGTAGTGAACCTGCAATCATCCGTCCTAACTCCCTCTCCAGAGAGTCAGCACCTCAATCTCTGTATTCCCCACAGTGCCTAAGATTGTATTTTAGAGGCTATTTAGTAAATACCTGTTGAATCGTGAATTAATAAATACACGGAATCATAATATCCCAGTGGGAGAAAGCCATTGGGGAGCGATGCTGACACTTTCCAGTAGGCTCTGGTGCTCCAGCGTCCTGATCTGACCTTTTGCCCCTGGCTGCAGGCACTGGGATCAGGTCAGGGACGAGATCCAACGGGAGTTTGATCAGGAATCTGAACGCTTCACCTTGGAGCAGATCGTGGAGCTTGGGATGGATCAGCACGTGGAGAAAATTGGGGAGATCTCTGCCTCAGCAACCAGAGAGCTGGCTATAGAGTTGGTATGACAGAGTCCTTTCCCATGGGCCCTCATTTCCTAAGCTTCCTGGAACAAAGGCTTCCAGCTTTTCATCACCTGATGGCCCCTCCCAGCTCCTATTACCCTTGGGGACTAAATACCTGATTGATCTGTTCCCCAATTTCTTTCCGCAGGCATTACAAAACATTGCCAAGACCTGGGATGTGATTCAGCTAGACATAGTCCCCTACAAGGATAAGGGCCATCACCGGCTCAGGTAGACAGGGCTGTGTGACCTGGGCTGCAGAGTGGGGACCGAGGCTTGGCAGATGGGGCTAGACTATGATTTTGATACCTTCCACCGCAGAGGCACAGAAGAAGCATTTCAGGCGCTGGAAGATAACCAGGTGGCTCTGTCTACCATGAAGGCATCTCGTTTCGTCAAGGCCTTTGCGAAGGATGTAGACCACTGGGAACGCTGCCTCTCCCTCATTTTGGAAGTTATTGAGATGGTGCTCACAGTGCAGCGTCAGTGGATGTACCTAGAGGTCAGGATTCACTGCCTGAGCTCTCCCTACCTGCTGTTTTGACTCCTTTATTTGTATAGGGCCTAGATAGTTGCCCTGTTATCGGCCCCGTTTTCCCACCTCTAAAGCCATTCTTCATCTGGGACCTAGGCATCTGACACTTAGTTATTACCTCTCATCTTCAGCCCCCTCCTTGAAAAGCCTTTGTTCTTTTTCCATTTTTCTTCTCGGACCCACAAACCTGGCCTCCCAATCCCAAGTTTCCTTCTAGAACTTGAGCATCTTGCCCTTTGGTTCTGATGCTCTTTATCTTCTCCTCAACTGTCAGTCCTGGTCTGAGAGCAGGGAGCAGAGTGTGGAGAGTGTGTGAGAAACAGCCTCTCACACCAGTTGTTGGCCCTTCAGAATATCTTCCTAGGAGAGGACATCCGCAAGCAGCTGCCCAATGAATCAGGCTTATTTGACCAAGTCAATGGCAACTGGAAAGACATCATGGACCGGATGAACAAGGACCCCAATGCTCTCCGGAGCACCCACTATCCAGGTCTGAGCCCTGACATAACCTCAGCTGGTGCTATATGTATGTGAAGTCATGGCCACATTCTTCATTTACTGAAAGATTGACCATTGCACCTGGCTGTCCTACCATCACCACCACCTCTTCTAAGCATTAAATAGTAGTTCCGTAAATTAAACTCCACACATATTTGAGCAGAGTACAATATAGTGGTTAAGAGGATGGGCTATGGAATCAGACAGACTTGAGTTCAAAATCTGACTCATGCCTTACCGATTGTGTGCTCTCGGGCAGCTTGCTTCCTCCGTACTGCAGTTTCCTCACCTGTAGTGTGTGTGGGGTTAATGATAGCTATTTCTCAGGGTCTTTGTAAGGATAATAGAGGAGTATGTAGCACTCAGTACAGTGTCTGGCATAAAGTTAGTGCTCAATTATTAGTACTGTGCCTCAAGAAACACTGATCGAGGAATCACTCTTCTTCTCTAGCTGGTTCATTCGATGAGATGATGCAGGTAAATGAGATAATGCAAGTAAAGCCCTTGTCACATTAAATGGCACAGAGAAAATCTTTGGTTACTATGAGCTATTGTTATTACCTTGACTTTAATTGGTTTATCAGATTAGCTAGTCTTTAATGTAGACATTTTGGTAGGCATGGGGATTGGGTAAGGGGATGGGGGAGAGATGTACACATAGTGAGGTCTGGTTGATTGTGCTCGATTGGGGTAAAGAATCAGGAAGTCATGTTTGGGGATGGGTACCTACAGTGTGTGTCCTGAGAAGAGTTTTGGCATGGGGTACAGAGGACCTCTTTGTTTTGCCAAGGGCCAATCTAACAATTCTTCATTTTCCCAAGAACCTTAAGTATACACATCAAAAAAAATTATTATTCAATTACTCTGGTAAAATATAAGTATTAGGACGTGCAAAATTGAGTGACAACATGAATTTTTTAGAAATAATATTTGAGATAATTGACATAATTACATTTTAGAACAGTTTATAAGCAGAGTCATCTCTTCGTTGAACACACAGAACAAAGCTGTGTTGTCCACTGCTACCGGGTCTCCCTGTGGTCTCCAGGGGCCACTCAGGTGGTCGCTCAAAGGTTCTAACAGCCTGTAGGCTTTGTACTTGAAGGCCTGAGGGTCACCTCAGAGTTCAGACTCCATGACATCCATGCTTTCTTCAGAAAGCTAGAAACTTGGAAGACCAGGAGATAAGCTAATCAAAATCTAATGCTGGGAGGAAACTAACATTATCAAGAACCTACAAATATGAACACATTTTATTTTATATCTCGAGTTTTTCTTTGAGGTGGATCTTATTACCATTTTATGAAGAGGTAAAAGCTCCCTGAGGTTAATTGACGTGCTAATTAAGTGAAAGAGCCGCAGTTTGGATGGCCATCGTCTGCCTCCCAATCTAGTGCTCTTTTTGTTTGTTTGTTTGTTTGGCCACGCCGCACAGCTTGTGGGATCTTAGTTCCCCAACCAGGGATCGGAACCGCGCCCCCTGCAGTGGGAGCTCGTAGTCCCAACCACTGGACCGCCAGGGAATTCCCTCTAGTGCTCTTTTTGCTCTGTCGCGAGGGACACTGGCAACCCCAGTGACTGCAGACCCCTTTCATTGTGTGCGTGTGATATGCATTTAAATCTAATGTTTTTTTTTCCAATTTATTTATTTTTGGCTGCATTGGGTCTTCGTTGCTGCACACAAGCTTTCTCTAGTTGCGGTGAACGGGGGCTACTCTTTGTTGCAGTGTGTGGGCTTCTCATTACGGTGGCTTCTCTTGTTGTGGAGCACCGGCTCTAGGGGGCACAGGCTTCAGTAGCTGTGGCACATGGGCTCAGTAGTTGTGGCTCACGGGCTCTAGAGTGCAGGCTCAGTAGTTGTGGCGCACGGGCTTAGCTGCTCCACGGCATGTGGGATCTTCCCGGACCAGGGCTCAAACCCGTGTGCCCTGCATTGGCAGGCGGATTCCTAACCACTGCACCACCAGGGAAGTCCCAAATCTAATGTTTTAACTTGTTGAATTGTTTATGTGCAGAACAAGCTCTAATTTTCAGAAGCTCTTGGGATGATCGGCAGAGCCCCACTTCTTTGGTGGAAAAGGACTGATGGGAGATGTAGTTATATTAATGGAATTGTATATTTAATACATAATGTATAATACGTACAATAGTGTATAATGAATACTTAATAATGAATTAATGAAGAGGATGGGAAAAGAGTGATTGGGGACACTGCATCTGCTTCCAAAAACCATATGGCAGTCTGTGCCCCAATACTCAAGAGCTGGCAAAATGGATATAGTTGGAGGCTCCAGATCTACTCAGGGCAATGGTAAAAGGGCCACCAAATATCATTCACTGTTCTCCTCTCCAGGCCTCCTGGACACATTGATAGAAATGAACACAATCCTGGAAGACATCCAGAAGTCTCTGGATATTTATTTAGAGACCAAGCGCCATATTTTCCCCCGCTTCTACTTCTTGTCCAATGATGACCTCCTGGAGATTCTGGGCCAGTCCCGCAACCCAGAGGCTGTGCAGCCACACCTCAAAAAATGCTTTGACAACATCAAATTGCTGAGAATGCAGAAGGTCAGTAGAGGTGGGCATGATGTGAAGGAGGGCAGGAGAGGGATGGTGACGTCAAGGTGTTCAAGGCCTCGGAGGGGACCGTGCCCTCCCAGCAGGAGGGGGATATAATGATTCTGGGTATCTGGGACAGAACTTTCTAGAATTGGTAATATAGAGGGGAGGGGGGAGGAGCAGAAATTACCCTCCAAGGGCTCAAGAGCTTCCTGTTTCTGCAGGTCGGGGGACCCAGCAGCAAATGGGAAGCAGTGGGAATGTTCTCGGGCGACGGCGAGTATGTCGATTTCCTCCACTCGGTACTTCTAGAAGGGCCTGTGGAGGTGAGCTGCGACGAGGGCCTAAGAAGCAAGCTGACTCTTCTAAGTTTGCTTGGCTCTGTGAGGAGAGGGCATCTCTGTGAAGGGATATTAGTCACTTTTTGCCCTCCCGCCTGCCATTCCTAAAACTCTTAACCTGTACCCTGCACCCGAAAGTTGGACAGTCTGCCCCCTAGTCTCCATTTCCCTCCGGGACGCAGGCCGGCCGCTGCCCAGCTCCTGCTCTTCTCTTGGGCCCCAAAGCCCCGGAGTCCTGTTTCCCAAGCACCTTCACTCTGGGGACTCCTGACTCTGGCCCTGAGGGCGAACCATCCTGTTCTCACCTCCCCCCAGTCCTGGCTTGGCGATGTGGAGCGGACCATGAGGGTGACCCTCCGGGACCTTCTCCGGAACTGCCGCCTGGCCCTCAAGAAGTTTCTTAACAAGAGGGACAAGTGGGTGAAGGAGTGGGCTGGCCAGGTGAGCTGGGGTCAGTGGAAATGAGGCAACAAGGAGGGCCGAGCCGAAAGGAAGCAGCCAGTGTAAAGACAGGATCTTCTTCTTCTTTTTTCCTTTTAAATATTTATTTATTTATTTATTTGGCTGCATCGGGTCTTAGTTGCAGCATGTGGGATCTTTAGTTGCAGCATGTGGGATCTTTAGTTGCAGCATGTGAGATCTAGTTCCCTGACCAGGAATGGAACCCAGGCCTCCTGCATTGGGAGCGCGGAGTCTTAGCCACTGGACCACCAGGGAAGTCCCTAAGGACAGAATCTTGAGTCGCACAAAAGGCAGGTTTCCTGCCCCCTGTTCTGGGCTGTGGCCCCGGAAGCCTGCACCGCGGACCCTTAGCTCCTGAGTTGGGCACGTGCCCATCCTTCAGAGCAGTTTAGGCATAGTGAGAGGAGTAGCACCTGGTCCCAGAAGAAGCTGGGTTTTGGGAGCCGGGCTGTGTGTGTGGCCAGGGACAGGGCTTTGGAATAGAGCCTCTACACGTGCCCCAGGTGGTGATCACTGCCAGTCAGATCCAGTGGACGGCTGATGTCACCAAGTGCCTGCTGACAGCTAAGGAGCGGGGAGACAAGAAAATCCTCAAGGTCATGAAGAAGAAGCAGGTGGGGAGCCCTGCCAGGATAGGAGAGGCCTGGAGTTAGAGCTGGAGGGAGAGGGCAATACATTGGGTCAGAATTAGCGATGAGCTGGTGGGAAAGGGTCCGAACGAGGGTGCGTTATGGGAGGTGTCCAGCAAGAAGAGGTTGGGTGGGTCAGACGTACGTCTCCCTGTGCTGATGTTGGGGGCCAGGAGCTGCAGTGGGGGTGGGGTCAGCATTGCGGTTGGATGCGGAATGATGCTGGGACGAGGCGTGATTAGGGTTTGGTGGCATTGCTCGGGCCACCTTCTTCTCTGGCACCTCGTTCCGCAGGTGTCAATACTGAATAAGTACTCGGAAGCCATCAGGGGGAACCTGACCAAGATCATGCGCCTTAAAATTGTGGCTCTGGTGACGATAGAAGTCCACGCCCGGGACGTGTTGGAGAAGCTTTATAAGAGTGGCCTCATGGATGTCAGCTCCTTCGACTGGCTCAGCCAACTGCGCTTCTACTGGGAGAAGGTGCCGAAGGGCCAACTTCCCACTCCCGTACCCTAAACCCGATCCTAATGCTTTAACTAAATTCATGTTCTCTAAATACAGTAATATCCCAACCCAACCCTTAGTCCTATCGCAGCACCCTTATCCAGCTCGTAACTCTCTCTCGAATCTGCCAAGTAAGGAGTGGCAAGTGGCACTTTTCCAGGGAGTGCCCACTCTGGGTGTCACTTGATCGGGACTCAGAAAGACTCCAAGCAGCTGCTGCAATAGTTTGGGCTGGACACGTGCAGCGTGACCCCCCGGTTCCCGTCTTGGCCGTAAGCCCGTCCCTCCTTCTAACTCTAAACGGAGCCCTCAGTCTTCTCCCTGCAACTCCCCTGCCGCTTCCAGCCCTCCTCTCAGCCATCACTGCAGCTCTGTGTCTTCCTCCAAGCCTGCCCCTCTCTTACTCTGCCCTGTTTCCCTAGGATCTCGATGACTGTTTGATCCGCCAGACCAACACACAGTTCCAGTATGGTTATGAGTACTTGGGTAACTCTGGCCGGCTTGTCATCACGCCGCTGACAGACAGGTCGGCCGTGGGGAGGCGAACAAGGGGCTTGGGGTAGGGGCAGCGAATGCTGAGCCAAGGCTTCCAGGAGTCCGGCTTGAGTCCTGTCCTCCATCCCCAGGTGTTACACGACACTGACCACGGCCCTGCACCTGCATCGAGGTGGATCCCCCAAAGGTCCCGCAGGCACAGGGAAGACCGAGACCGTCAAGGACCTGGGCAAGGCCCTCGGCATCTACGTCATCGTGGTCAACTGCTCTGAGGGCCTGGACTATAAGTCCATGGGCCGGATGTACTCAGGCCTGGCCCAGGTGAGCGTCCTGCCAGCCTGGCCAGGAGGCCCCTTCAGTATCTTTTAGTTCCAGAAAATCAGCCGAAACCCAGATCTGGCTCAGTGCTTCGTAGCTGATGACACTGCATCACCTCAGTTAGTTCTTACAACTGGGGAAGTCCCTGCGCCTCCCTGAGCTTCACTTTGCTTATTTGCAAAATCACAAGATTATGTAAGGATTCAATAACTCATGCACACTGGAGGCGCTCAACACCCACAAGTTCCCTACCCTGGTCACTTTCCCACCCACACCTCTCAGGCATTCCCCTAGATCCTTCCTGTCTGATGGAAAGTTCTGGCCAGAAACCACAACAGTGCTATGGGGCCCCCTACACCACACACACACAAACACACACACACACACACACACACACACACACACACACGCACACACATTCATTTTAGAGGCTGCTGCTCCTATCCAAACATTTCAGGGAGAAAATGTTAGTCACAATTTTTAGTTTCTCCCAGTCTGGGGGTACTTTTCTTGCTCCCAGCGACTCCCCCCCACCCACAGATGGGCGCCTGGGGCTGCTTTGATGAGTTTAACCGCATCAACGTGGAAGTGCTATCCGTGGTGGCCCAGCAGATCCTGTCCATCCTCTCAGCCCTGGCTGCCGGCCTCACGCGCTTCTATTTTGAGGGCTTTGAAATAAATCTGGTGTGGTCCTGTGGGATCTTCATCACCATGAACCCTGGTAAGGGCCTGGGAGTGGATGGGGCTCCTGGGGGGAGAACTGAGTGTTCAGGGCAAATAACTGTGCATCCCCCCACCCCTGCCAGTATTTTTAGCCGAGTGAAATGTGACTAAAGACCATAAAGTGTGAGAGAAGGATAAGCATACACATTTCTGGGAGAAGGGGTGGCAATCTTACTGTTCTCCCTAAAGGGATTAATAACAGCTTGCGGGCATATATGTAGCCCTAGTCTTTTAAAGTGCTTAGCCATCTTCTTTTGTTGGACTAGCTCCCAGAGTTCTGGTCTGTCTACCATCCCTTTTGCTGAATGGGAGAATCTCCCCCAAAGTGCAGGGCCTAGGGTCTCTCATTACTGTTGCCTGGGAACAGCTCTGGGGGAAGGAACTAGGAGAAAACAGGAAAGGGTTTTGGTACTGAAAGAATCAGATAAACAGGTGCGATTTCTATTAGCACTAACGTGAGTTATACATGGAACTTGGAGAGATGGGAACTTGACAGCTCTGTGATTTGAGTTTGAATCAGGGCCATGCAGAAGGTTAAGGAAAGGACCAGGGGTAGGAAAGAAGAACAAAGTGGTGTGAGAAGAGCCAGGGCTGAGATGAGAAAGGAAGAGGTCTCAGAGTTGGAGCTGGGGAGAGAGTTAGGGATGGAGCTGGGGATGGGGAAAATGGGACTGAGTGGGAAGTAGGTCTTTGGGAAGCAGTATGGATTCTGAATAAATGGCGCTGTTTTCCAGGCTATGCTGGTCGCACAGAGCTTCCTGATAATCTTAAATCCATGTTCCGTCCAGTTGCCATGGTGGTGCCCGATTCTACCCTCATTGCAGAAATCATTCTCTTTGGGGAAGGATTTGGCAACTGCAAGGTATTCTGATAATCTCTTGTCTCCAATACTTTATTTCCCTTCCGTGATTATTCTCTGGACCGAAGAGCCCCCTGGAGGCCTCATAATCAGTTTATCCTACAAGGAACTTACATGGCTGTCAGTAGGATATGGAGGGAGGTCTCCCCTCTACGGTGTCACTAGTCCTTGATGGCACGATTCACAGGATCTTCTCATTAGGATTGTCCATAGAGCACTTCCCAGCTGCTCCAAGTCCTGGGACCTAGCTTCTTGGATCTGTAACTGTCCCTAGATGAAGCAGAGGGATTGGTGGGGAGATGGATTGTTTCCTCCTCTATTTTGTTCTCCAGATTCTGGCCAAGAAGGTGTACACACTTTACTCGCTGGCCGTGCAGCAGCTCTCCAGACAGGACCATTATGACTTTGGCCTACGTGCCCTCACCTCCCTCCTGCACTGGGCTGGCAAGAAGCGCCGCCTGCAGCCGGATCTGTCTGATGAAGAGGTAGATTGAGGACACGACCGTTGGACCTTAACCTTCATTGTCACTGGTCCTATGCGCCTTCACTGAAGTTTTTGAGATCCTTACTTTTCGCTAGATTAGGTTTCCCACCCTCCTGCCCCTCCCCTCAGGTGTTGCCTGAGTTCCACCTGTCCTATCGCTAAAGACTAGCTCGGACGTGTCCATTGTTCTTAGCTCCTGCCTCTCACCCAGTTGGAGAGGAAGGGCCTAATGAGTACCTTGGCCCTGGCTCCGCGAGCCTGAGTCTCTGTCTTTTCCCATTCAGGTTCTGCTTCTCTCGATGAGAGACATGAACATCGCCAAGCTAACTTCAGTGGACGTGCCACTCTTCAATGCCATGGTGCAAGATCTATTCCCCAGCATCGAGCTGCCGGTCATTGACTACGGCAAGGTATTTGTTCCTCAAGACTCTCCCTGACCTCATGTGTGAATGTGGGTCTGGAAACAGGACACCTGGCCTCCAGGCCTTGTTCTGCCCTTCACTAGCTGTCCATTCACTGGCTGTGACTTTGAGCAACACAGTTGGCCTCTCTTTGGGCTTCCTTATCTATAAAACCATACAGGCCTATTCAAACGTTCTACTTTCTCACCTCAACTCCCTACTCCCTGACTCACCAGCTCAAGTACTTCTACTCATCAGTTCCTTGACTTCACTGAGACCGCTGATCCCGTGGCCTTTCTACTTTCTACCTGGTAGCCCTCTCCTGTCTCTACCTCTCTCCTCATTCAGGGAGTTTTGAGGAGAGACTGCTAGGAGCTCTTTGATATGTGAGCGGAGTGGGATGGAAGAGGCCAGGGAAGGAGAATTTTAGAAAGTGTAGGAATTTTCTTCTCTGGCAGTATGGTAGTTTAGATACCCTGAATGATTCTTTCAGTTGAAACCACTAAAATGCTGGATAAAAATATAAAAATACATCTTTTAAAATGTATTGCTAAACTGGCAAGAAAGAAAGAATTCTGGGATGAGGAGGGGGAGTAAAAGCAGGGAGGCAAGTGAATGAGAAAGCTGGCTTTCTCCCCGAAAGTTTTTTGTTGAACTTAAGGCACTGGGGGTAGGAGATAAAGCAGCCCACATTTTGAGGTATAACAGAAAACCCAGTCATGCATGAACTTCCGTCCACAAAGGAAAACACCTTCAGTAAGTGGGAAAATGAGAAACCCACCACTGAGGAGCGTCCATGCAGTAAAGAAACATGCTTGTCGTGACCTTTGATGATGAGAGGAAGGGGCAAAATCTCCTTTGAGGTTTCCTAACCACAAGTCAGCCCTCACATGGTTTCTGGTCATAATTAATTTTACTGTGTAATGCCCCACATCTCAAATTTAGAACTTAATTTTAAGTATTTCCAGGTTGTTAGTGTCTCCCCCAAGTGACTGGCAGAAGCAAATGCAAATTATTTCTAGAATAATGAAGCTTCAACTTAAGCCTCAAAGAATTCTCATAAAAGTCCAAGAAAATGAGCAGCTTCTGGTCAAAAATCACAAAACGCACAAGGAAATAAGATACTGTGAATGGGATGCCAAAGAACAACAGAACAGCAGAATCAGATCCACAAAGACTTCAAACATGGAAAATAATCAGCACAGAATTCTAGAAATAACTAAATTTAATATGTTAAAAGAAATAAGAGAGGGGAATTCCCTGGTGGTCCAATGGTTAGGACTCTGCTGTTTCACTGCCAAGGGCGAGGGTTTGGTCCCTGGTCGGGGAACTAAGATCCCGCAAGCACAAGCCACACACAGCACAGCAAAATAAATAAATAAATAAATAAAAATAAAGAAACAAGAGAGAAGCTTGAAACTGTGATCCAGGAACAAGAGACTTCTAAACAAAGTAGGATTGAAAAGAACCAACAGCATTCCTACAAATGAAAAAATATTATAATTGAAATTTTAAAAATCCAGCAACTCACAGAGAGGACTTCCAGGTAAAAAGGTGGATTAAAAACAATTTTGTTTCCTTTTGAAAACCCGCTACAACTACTCGAAAGAGATTTTTACAAATAAGGCATCTATACCCGAAAGGATGGGGAGAATGGGAGAGGCAATGACAGCAAAATTGTGACATGGGAAATAAATGAATCAAGTTGTGACTTACTCAGCAAACCTGAGAGGCTGGAAGTGGGGAGCATTGTGAGTTGGGAGTAGGTGGAGGGAGTGAGTAAAGGAGGTGTAGCTGAAATGAGAAGGATTGGAGGCAAACAGTCTTGGGAGCAGGTCTCCCCTTCTCTGCGACCCTGGATGGCCGTGCCTCTCTCACTTTGGTGGAAGACTAGAGGGTAACAATAGTAGGTCTCTGGTCTGGGGGACACATGGTATAGTTGAGGGTGGGAGAAAACTCTATTAAAAATGGGGATTAAGTGAATGTTTACACATTGAATGCTGAGACCCTTAGCCTTCTCTGAAGCCCCCAGAATGCCAGCAGCCAGACAGGAAATTGGAAGAGTTCTCTCTGGGGAATCTCTCTGTCCCAAGAGGAATGAACAAGACATCGACGATGGAAATTTCCCAACGAAAGTCCCAGATAAATCATCTACAGTGACACTCACAGTCTACAGGCCCCACACACACACTCAGAGCTTCCATTCATCTCTTTAGTCCTCCACCCTTATATATGAGCCGAAAACCAAGGCTCACCACACATCTGAGGAAGGCCTCGAACGTGAAAGCAGCCAAAACAAATAGGAAAAAGCAAATTGGAGAAAATAGATAATGGCGAGAGAAGAAAAGTTTTTTAAAAAAATCTATCATTAGTATACTCAGAAGATTAAGGTATTGTATCCATGAAACACTGATGAAATGCTATTGGAAAAGGAATATTCCGGAGAATAGAGCAGAGCAGACAAAGCGGGAAAGAGATTAAGATTCACGTGCCAGTCTAGGAAAGACAACACTGAAATACCAGCAGTTCCAAAAAGTAGGAACAGAGAAAATGGAGGAGGCCAGGATCAGTAATGAAACAATTCACGAAGAATCCCCAGAACTATAGCATCTAAGTTTCCATAATTAAAGGATCTATAAATGCATGACATAATAGATAAAACAAATCCTTACCAAGGCCCAGCATTGTGAAATTTTAAAACACTAGGAAAAGGAGAAGATTTCACGAGCTTCCAAAAAGGGAGAAAAAAAAGAGATGACATGCAAAAGATCAAGAATTAGAATGTTGGACTTCTCAATAGTAATATTGGCTCTTTAAACAATGAAGCAGACTTCAACATTCTGAAGGAAAATTATTTCCAACCTCAAATGCTATACCCAGACAACCTGTCACATAGGAAGCTAGATCAGAGATGTTTCAGGCAAGCAGACTCTCAAAAAAAAAAAAAAATTACCTCCACTGCATCCTTTTCTCAGAAAGCTACCAGAGGATGTGCTCTACCACAATGCAGGAGCATTCCAAGAAAGAGGAAGATAGAGGACAAGGGATGACAGTTGTGCACCAGACAAAGAGAGAAGCCAATCCAAACTGAAGCAAATCTGAAGGTTCAGGCAGACTTGTTTTTTTTTTTTTTTTTAAGATTTTTAAAAAATTATTATTTATTTATTTAATTTATTTTTGGCTGCACTGGGTCTTAGTTGCAGCACATGGGATCTTTGTTGAGGCATGCAGGATCTTTCGTTGTGGCACGCGGGTCTTTCTCTTTTCTAGCTGTGGCGCGTGGGCTCCAGGGCTCCAGAGCACGTGGGCTCTGTAGTTTGCAGCACGCAGGCTCTCTAGTTGAGGCATGCGAGCTCAGTAGTTCTGGCGTGTGGGCTTAGTTGCCCCATGGCATGTGGGATCTTAGTTCCCTGACCAGGGATCAAACCCACGTCCCCTGCATTGTAAGGTGGACTCTGCACCACTGGACTACCAGGGAAGTCCCCAGACTTCTTTAAGAAGAGGAAATCAATACCTGATGATAATAAAAGTTTTGAGAGATTTAGTCAACTGGCAGAGTTTGGAGTTGAGTTAAAGATCAGTATATTAAACACTAAGCAAACAAAAAACCAGAGCAACTATTGGCCCCTAGGGAAAACCAGAAAGTTGTGCAGGAAAGGAAAAATAATCATGTATTGAATAGTATACATTTTTATACTAATATTTAATACTGTTTACAAGAGACACACGTAAAACGTAAAGACAAAGGGTGGAGAGTCAAAGACTAGAAAAATACATCAGGTAGACACTAATCAAAAGGAAGCTGGGGTAGCAATATCAGACAACATAGATCTTAAGGCAAAATGAATTACCAGAAATAGTCGCTTCATAATAATAAAAAGTTCAATTCACCAGGAAGATACAACAATTCTAAATTTGCATGCATCTAATAATATGGCCTCAAAATCAAAGAGAAATAGACAAATCTACAGTTGTAGTGGCGCTCTTCACATCTCTCAGTAACTGATAGGCCAAGCAGATTAAAAATCAGTTTTGTTAAAGAAGATTTGAACAACACAATCAATCTTGAGTTAATCAAGACATTGACAGCAATTGCACTCAATAACTGAAGAATAACCATTTTTTTCAAGCATACGTAGAATATTTAGGTTACTTGACCATGTAAAGGTCATAAATCTGCCTCAAAAATTTCAAAGGAATTTATTCAGAACACATTTTCTGATCACAATGTTAACTCTACTGATATCAGGCAAAGTAGACTTCATGGCAAGAAGAATATTAAAGATAAAGGGGGACATTTCATAATGATAAAAGGGCCAATGCTCAGAAAGATATGGCTTTCTAAATTTGTATGCACTTAATAATAGAGCTAGAAAATGCATAAAACAAAATCGACAGAACTAAAAGTAGAAACAGATAAATCCACAACCCTAGTGGGAAATCTTGACATACTTCTCTCAGAAATTGATAAAATAAGCGGATAAAAAAATCCATAAAGGGAGTTCCCTGGCAGTCCAGTGGTTAGGACTCAGTGCTTTCACTGCCGTGGCCCGGGTTCAATCCTGGTCCAGGAACTAAGATCCCACAAGTTGTGCAGTGTGGCCAAAAAAAAAGAAAAAAGAATCCATAAAGATACGGATTTGAGGGACTTCTCTGCTGGTCCAATGGTTAAGAATCTGCCTTCCAATGCAGGGGACATGGGTTTGATCCCTGGTCAGGGAACTAAGATCCCACATGCCACGGGGCAACTAAGCCCGCGCGCCACAACTACTGAGCCCGCGTGCCACAACTAGAGAGAAGCCTGAGCGCTGCAACAAAGAGCCTGTGCCCGCAGGGAAAGTTCCCACATGCCACAACTAAGACCCGACACAGCCAAAAATAAAATGAATAAGTAAATAAATATTTTTTTAAAAGATACGGATTTGAGGGCTTCCCTGGTGGCGCAGTGGTTGAGAGTCTGCCTGCCAATGAAGGGGACGCGGGTTCGAGCCCTGGTCTGGGAAGATCCCACATGCCGCGGAGTAACTGGGCCCGTGAGCCACAATTACTGAGCCTGCGCGTCTGGAGCCTGTGCTCCGCAACAGGAGAGGCCGCGATGGTGAGAGGCCCGCGCACCGCGATGAAGAGTGCCCCCGCTTGCCGCAACTAGAGAAGGCCCTCGCACAGAAACGAAGACCCAGCACAGCCATAAATAAATAAATTAAAAAAAAAAAAAAAAAGATTACTAAGAGCTTATAACCAATTAACATTCACTAATAAAAAAAAAAAAAAAAAGATACGGATTTGAATGCTTTTAACAGATTTGACCTGACACATGTAGAACATTATATGCATATAATTGCAGATACATATTCTTCTCAAGTATGCATGGAGCATTTACCAAAATTGACTGTGTGCTGGATTATTAAGTAGCGGTCTCATAAACTTCAAATGACTGAAAATTATACAGAGGATGATCTCTGACCACAATAGAATTAAACTAGAAATTGGTAACAAAATATAATTATTCCAAATGTTTGGAAATTAGGCAATACAATTCTAAATAACTCATGGGTCAAAGAAGAAATTACAGGATATTTTAAACTGAGTAAATAGAAAATGTGACATTTTAAACTTTTGGCATGATGCTAAACAAGCACACACACACAAATACACCCAAACATGCTAATACAACTAATTCTCAGACAGTGGAGGGAAGTAGTAGGGGTGAGGCCTCTTAGTGGTGTTTGAGAGATACAAGTAAAATCTTGCATTTGTTTGAACTTACTTGGTTGCATTGGCTGTGTATTTTAAAATGTCACACTCTTCTGGGACCTACATGGGTCATGGTTCTATAAGCATTTCTTTATTTTTCATTTTTATTTTTAAAATTTTTAATGGAGTATAGTTGATTTACAATGTTGTGTTAGTTTCAGGTGTACAGCAAAGTGACTTAGTTTTTTCTATATATATATATTTTTTCACATTCTTTTCCATTATAGGTTATTATAAGATATTGTATATAGTTCCCTGTGCTATATAGTAGGTCCTTGTTTATTTTATATATAGTAGTTTGTATCTGTTAATCTCAAACTCCTAATTTATCCACGGCTTTCCCCCTTTGGTAACCATGAGTTTGTTTTCAATGTCTATGAGTCTATTTCTGTTTTGTAAATTAGTTCATTTGTATCATTTTTTTAGATTCCACATGTAAGTAATATCATGTGATATTTGTCTTTCTCTGTCTGACTTACTTAAGATGATAATCTCTAGATTCATCCATGTTGCTGCAGATGGCATTATTTCATTCTTTTTTATGGCTGAATAATATTTCATTGTATAAATATACCACATCTTCTTTATCCATTCATCTGTTGACGAGCATTTAGGTTGCTTCCATGTCTTGGCTATTGTAAATAGTGCTGCTATGAACATTGGGGTGCATGTATCTTTTTGAATTTGAGTTTTCGTCTTTTTAACTTACGTGATGATTTGTTTAATGTCTGGCTCCCTCACCAGACTGTGGGCTCTGCGATAGGATGAACACTAATTTGTTCTCAGCGCCCAGCACACTGCTTGGCACATACTTTACAGACTTAATAAATATTTGTTGAATGATATTAGAAAAGATGTGTAGAGCTGTGTGTCAGACATTGTGTTTTACATTGACTATCTTATCTAATACAACAGCCCTACGTGGGAAGTACCATCATTACTCCCATTTAACAGATTAGGAAACTGAGGCTCAAAGAAGTTAACTTGCTCAGGTTCACATAGCTGAAAGCTGGGGACCCAGGCTGGCTGACTCCAGAGCCTAGTCTCTTAACTCTGCAATTGGCCAGCCTCCCAAGGAACAAACAACTGCCAGGGTGCAAAGGGCCCTGGTGCGATTTTTAATGGTTTGCACATTATCCTTCTGGATATCGGGGAGCTTTTGAAAGTCCTTTACAAGCCGCACCCTTTTTCTTCTGCTTCCTGTATTTTCCCTTCTCTCAGCTGCGGGAGACCATTGAGCAGGAGATTCGGGATATGGGCCTGCAGATCACCCCGTTCACCCTCACCAAGGTTATCCAGCTGTATGAAACCAAGAACTCCCGCCACTCCACCATGATCGTGGGCTGCACAGGCAGCGGCAAGACTGCCTCGTGGAGAATTCTTCAGTCCTCCTTGTCCTCCCTGTGCCGCGCCGGAGAGCCCAACTTCAACATTGTCAGAGTACGGACCTGGGACAGTGGGGCCACTGGAGGAGACTTGAGTAGCAGGAAGACAGTGAGGCTGGGGGCAGGAGTGCGTAGGTGTCTGGGAGGGCGGTGCAGACCAGGAGGTCTGCCTGGGAGGGATGAGAGAGACGGGCCAAATACAAATACCTGGAAATAAAGGGAGGCTGGAAATAAAGGGACATCTTGGGATTTGTGTCAGCCGGCAGCTCAAAACCCCCTTCCTGTGTCATTTTTAGGAGTTCCCTTTGAACCCTAAGGCACTGTCCCTAGGGGAGCTGTATGGGGAATATGACCTCAACACTAACGAATGGACAGACGGCGTCCTGTCCAGTGTCATGCGGACGGCTTGTGCAGGTACCCAAAGGATCTTGGGGCAGGGAGAGCAGATGCCTAAATCTCCTGCGGGGGTGGGCAGTCTGGGGATAGAAAGCTCATTTTGGGGGAAAAAATGCTTGGGGAATGCAGAGATCACCAGGAAGCAACTGCTTGCGTCTCCAGGGAGATGAGTGTGGAGGGAGGGCTGGGTAACAAAGCCCTGGTTTCCTTATCATCCACCTCCAACCAAGACGAGAAGCCGGATGAGAAGTGGATCCTTTTCGATGGCCCTGTGGACACACTGTGGATTGAGAGCATGAACTCTGTCATGGACGATAACAAAGTGCTGACCCTTATCAACGGAGAGCGCATCGCGATGCCTGAGCAGGTTCGGGACTGGAAACTGGAGGGCCCGGGGCAGGGCTGAGGGGAGAGCAGGGGCGTCCAACAAGAAGAGGAAGCTCTATAGGAACGCCCAGGAGGAGGATGCCTGGGTTCAGGGCAACCTGTGACTGAAGAAGAAATGCCTGTCTTACCACAGACGCTGAGGACAGCTGTATAGAAAAAACTGTGTACTAGGACGCACCGTGTGGACCGAGGCAGCCTCATTGCCACCGACATACGAGGGATGACCTTCCGTTGTGCACCCAGAGTTACAATTCGTGGGCTTTCGTAAAGCCCACCCTTTCCCACCCGCTCAAACAATGTGAGCGAGAGAGTGACTTTTCATAAGGATGACCTTGACTAAACCCTGATTTCTTTTAACGAACAAATCATTTGTAAAGCTCAGGTCTTTATTCATCCTGCCACACGTGGTACTCAGTAGAGACACCTTGGGGCATCAGAATTCTGGGTGTTTTTATTACTGAGGGAAAGGCAAGGTTCTGACCAAATATATCCATAGGTGTCTCTCCTGTTCGAAGTGGAAAACTTGGCCGTGGCCTCCCCAGCCACCGTGTCTCGCTGCGGGATGGTATACACTGACTACGCTGACCTGGGCTGGAAGCCCTATGTTCAGTCATGGCTGGAGAAGAGGCCAAAGGTATGAAGGGAATGGAGGAGAGGAAAGGAACCGGTGGGGCCTGTGGGGGACACAAGAATAATTCAGAGCCCCTGCTTATTCAACTCCAGGTAGAGGCAGAGCCTCTTCAGCGCATGTTCGAAAAGTTCATCAACAAGATGCTGACCTTTAAAAAGAACAACTGCAACGAGCTGGTGCCCCTCCCGGAATACAGCGGCATCATCTCCCTCTGCAAGCTGTACTCAGCCCTGGCCACACCGGAGAACGGGGTGAGGGGGGACCAGGGCAGGAAGGGCTCTCGACCTCCCGGGACAACTTCAGGGAAACGGTGTGTCTGAGACACAATTGGAACATGAGGCTTGAGTGGAGCAGAGACTCCAAGGGGAGGCCTCACCAACCGTGGAGGCAGTGAGCGGTGTGTGCGTGTGCATGCACACTGGGAGGCCAAACTAAGGACTCTAAATCAGATATAGTACACAATGGGTCTCACTCTAATTTCCTGCCCATATTTGGGAGCTGAGGATAGTTCATTTGGTTCCTCATTTCTCCATCCTTTCAAAAATTAAATATTAAGTCTTGGAATCTGTGAGGCCTTGGAATACTGTTTCTTTTTTTGTTTTTTAAGATTTTTTTTTTTTTTTTTGGATATGGACCATTTTTAAAGTCTTTACTGAATTTGTTACAATATTGCTTCTGTTTTATGTTTTGTTTTTTTGGCTGCAAGGCATGTGGGATCTTAGCTCCCCAACCAGGGATCGAACCCGCACCCCCTGCATTGTAAGGTGAAGTCTTAACCACTGGACCACCAGGGAAGACCCTGGGATACTGTTTCTGCTGGGAGGAGCTCCCCACCTAATCTGATGAGGGGTTTTAGAAATTTTCAGATTAACTGATATTTAAGAAAATTTTTGTTTGGTTTAGAATTATGGAGTAAGGACCAAAATTGGGTATTTTTCTGTTGAGATTAAATCACTGCCTAGAAATGGTTCATATTGTTTTTAAGGACGTTGCCAGATCACTCAACTATTAATATAAAGTTATATAACAATTAAGATCTATAACAGTATGTGTCATTCCTGGTACGGTTAATATAAATTAAAACTATGTAGGTGAAGTTGCAAAATGACATAGGGGAAAAGGACAGTAATATAGTGTCAGTGGCACCCAGCTGCTGAGGAGGACTGGGTAAGGGGAAGAACGCTGATGAACAAAACAAAGAGAAGAGGGCAGTCTAGGTAAAGGGAATGGCTTTTGCAAAAACATAGAGACACAAGAGTCAGTCCCCGCTGGGCAGGGTGGGTGATGGGTGGATGGTGTCGGCGGTGTCACAACCCCTCTTCGCTGCAGCAGAGACCCCGAGAAGAGGATGGTGAGATGTGTGTTGAGCTGGAAGGACAGACTAAGGACTCTGGATTCAATATGGTAGACAGTGGAGTCTCAACACAATTTCCCACCGTGTCTCTGTAACTTAGTAGGTTTATTTAAATGTTTTGATTTAGCTTTATCTACAGCCATATGGTTTTCCAAACAGAACCAGGAAGGGAGGGAAACTCTAAGCCTTTGTGATGAGCTGCCACAATTAGACGCCTCCACCTCTTATAGATTTACGGTATTTCCGCTTCTCCTTTTCCACCCAGGTGAACCCAGCTGATGGTGAGAACTTTGTCTCCATGGTAGAGCTGACGTTTGTGTTCAGCATGATCTGGTCTGTGTGTGCCTCCGTGGATGAGGAGGGCCGCAAGAAGATCGACAGTTACCTCCGAGAGATTGAGGGCACTTTCCCCAACAAGGTCAGGGCCCTCAAACCCAGCTGCCCTATTTTTCTGCATCCCTGATCCTTAGACTCTTCTTGAGCCTCAGCCTGCCACCCAGCTCTCTTTCTTCTGCCCAGTGGTCTGTGAGCGCTTTTTCTGGGCAGGGAAAAGCTAAAGGAAGGCTTTGGTAACCCGCCACACGTTCCCTCCTCAGGACACAGTGTACGAGTATTTTGTGGACCCCAAGATGCGGAGTTGGACATCATTTGAGGAGAAGCTCCCTAAGAGTTGGCGCTACCCTCCAAAGTGAGAGCCGGGCTTGGGGGGGTGGGTCAGGCTTGGGGCTGCGGTGGGTGGGAGATGTGGTGAGAGAGCAAAAGAGGGGTGCAAAAGTGAGCTGTAGGAAGAGAGGGTGGATCCCAAGGCAGAGGTGACTTTCCAGTGCAGGAAGTGGGATCTAGAGGAAATGGGACAGGGTCCTTCAGGAGAATGCCTGATCCCCAGGCCCCGCAGGAGGCAGGCTTGGTGATTCGAGAGTGGTGATGCCGGAGGAAGATAAACACTGGGGGGCAGAAGGAAGCGGGAGTTAGAAAGGAGTGGGCCACGATCTTGAGACACAGTCCCTTTCCCCACCAGCTTCCCCTTCTACAAGATCATGGTGCCCACCGTTGACACTGTCCGCTACAACTACCTGGTGAGCACCTTGGTGGCCAACCAGAACCCCGTCCTGCTGGTGGGTCCCGTGGGGACTGGAAAGACGTCCATCGCTCAGAGTGTCCTGCAGTCCTTGCCCTCCAGCCAGTGGTCAGTGCTCACTGTCAACATGTCTGCGCAGGTGTGTGGCAGGACCCAGGGCCAGGCCGCCAGCGCCCTGCTCTTTCCCTGCCTCTGCTCCCCCTTGGGATCCAAGTGCCTGGTCGACACTCCTCTCTAACCCCGTATTTCTCCTGGGGGACCCAAGCATTCATTCTGTGCCTTTTTCACCAGACCACATCCAATAACGTGCAGAGCATCATGGAGAGCAGGGTGGAGAAGCGAACCAAGGGTGTCTATGTGCCATTTGGAGGCAAAAGCATGATCACCTTCATGGATGACCTAAATATGCCAGCTAAGGACATGTTTGGGTCCCAGCCCCCCCTGGAGCTGATTCGCCTCTGGATTGACTATGGCTTCTGGTATGATCGAACGAAGCAGACCATCAAGTACATTCGAGTAAGCATCCCGAGAATTTGTTCTTCAGGCCTCCGTTCCCGCCCATGATGGGTTCAGTCCCCGCTCCTCTGGGACCCCAGGATAGAATCCTGTAAGCCTATGTTCCTCCCCACACAGGAGCGTCCTGCCTTTCTCAGGACCCAGACATCTGGCTCCTAGGTTATCAATTCCTGTTAGTAACTCTCCTCACTGACTGTCCTGTGCTTCGTGACCAAGGGAGCCTGTCCTTCAACTTCCACTCCTTTCCCAGGCCTCTTACACCTCGGTCCCATGGCAACGCTGATGCCAACCAGAGCTGCCCATAGCCCCGTCTCCAGGCCTCTCCACCTCCCACTGTTTCAGTAACCACCTCCGCTCCCCACCCAGAATCCAGGTGTCTCCCTTCAGTCCTGGCTTTTCTCTCGTGGGATTCTGAGCGTCTTGTTTCTTTTTCCTGAATCAATGGGCAGCCATTCCAGCCTGATATCTGGGGCACTCATCTATCTGGCCCTCGGGGTCCAAAACTCACCTAATAATATATTCATATGTTTCTGAGAAAAAACACGCACATACAGATACGTGTATATATATATATATTTATTTATTTATTTAAAATAGAAAAGAAGAGAAAGTCTAGAAGATGTAATCAAATGTTGTTTTTTTAAGTTACCTCTATTTTCCAATTTGGGAACATGGATTATAATGATGAAATAAGAACAAATACATTACTTTAGTAATTCTGTAAAAATGTCCCAAATCCCTTCCTTCCCCTCACTTTTCCCTGCCCCTACTGCTCCATGATTCTTCCTGCTTTTTCTGCCCCTGTCTTCCCTCTTCCCGTTTGTCCCTCCGTCTCCTCTCTTCCTCCTGGCTCCTCTCACATCCTCCCTGTTTCCATGCTCCCTCTCTTCCCGTCCTCTCACCTGTCTCCACCACCACCCCCCCACCCCCCGCCCCATCTGGTCTTTGCTCTCTAGGACATGTTCTTGATGGCTGCCATGGGCCCTCCCGGGGGTGGACGGACCGTCATCTCCCCAAGGCTACAGAGTCGCTTCAACATCATCAACATGACCTTCCCTACGGTGAGGGCATCCTGAGGGCTGGGGGAGGGAACTGTAGAAGGCAAAGCCATCTGTGGCTCAGAGAGCGACGGGGCAGATCACGGAGGGGCCCAAGGACCCCCAGGCCTGAGTTGCATTCAGGGAGCTATGATACACGGAGGGGAGACTGCTGTCCGTAGGAGCCTTGCTTCTGCTGAGCTAGGAGAGCTGCAGGGTGACAGTGCAGCCTGGCTCTGGCATGTGAAGCCTAACAGTCCCAGTGGGCAGAGAGTGGGGGCCAAACGGACCAGGAAGGTAGAGCCTCAAAGCAGAGAGCTGGGAGCGGCCCAGGGCTAGGGTGAGGTGAGGGAGCCACTCAGGGGCACCCAAAACCCTCGGAAATCAAGATAAATAATATTTTCATGCAACGTTAAAAAAGATTAATGCCAAAAATTCACGATGAACAAGACACCAAAATTTTAAATAAGTACAAGATCAGTATAGTACCGTGCTGAGCCGCATGAGAGCCTGAGGCAAAAGGAAAAACCAGCAATACGGATCCCGTCTTTATTTAAAATGTTCGTACTTGTTCATCGTGGACAGTTTGCATTAATCTTGATTTTTAAATATTACACTAAAGCATTATTTCTCTTGATTTCTGAGGGTTTTTTGTGCCCCCCTTAAATTCTGCCCCCAAGACAAGTGCTTTTCTCCCCTGACCCTAGTCCCCCCCCTTGGCTGAAAGGTCATGAGCCTGCAACGTTGAGTCTGAGAGCCTGTTTCTAGGAGTCCCAGATCATCCGGATATTCGGCACCATGATCAATCAGAAGCTCCAGGACTTTGAGGAAGAGGTGAAGCCCATTGGGAATGTGGTGACCAAGGCCACCTTGGATGTGTACAACACCGTGGTACAGCGCTTCCTGCCCACGCCTGCCAAGATCCACTACCTCTTCAACCTTCGAGACATCTCCAAGGTGAAACTCTGTCTGACCTTGCCCCTTTGGCCCAGCACAGCCTCCTTGGAGGCATTCTCCTCTCCTCAAAGTAAGCCTTGGAGCTCAGTAGCATCCCACACACCCCAAACCACCCCCATCCGGGAATGCTGCTTTCTCTAAAACTTCTGGAGGGACTCTCTTCCCTCCCTCCTTCCCACTAGCCACGCCCCTTGCCTAGGTGTTCCAGGGCATGCTGAGAGCCAGCAAGGACTTCCACGATACCAAGTCCAGCATCACACGACTCTGGATCCATGAATGTTTCAGGTGAGGTAGCTGTGCCTGCCAGATCCAGGCCTTCCCAAGCCCAAGCCTCCACCCCCCACCCGCCTGTCCCTTCCCCAAGACCACGCTCCTCTTCGTTCCCAGACCTCACCCCAGCTCCCTCCCAACAGAGTCTTCTCTGACCGACTAGTTGACACGGCAGACATGGAAGCCTTCGTGGGCATCATAAGTGACAAACTCGGCTCCTTCTTTGACCTCACATTTCATAACCTTTGTCCCAACAAACGTTCTCCCATCTTTGGTGAGCTGGGAGTTGTGGCCCCTCTAGGCTGGAGACTCTTAGGAGATGGGTTAGAAGGGGAGGCGGGGCACCAAGTCCCATGGATGCGTAGGGCCCTTTGGGGAAGCCTGGGGAGGACCAGGCATTTGAGATCTGCCCCCCTCTTCCCATGACCCAGGGGACTTCCTGCGGGAGCCCAAGGTGTATGAAGACCTGACGGATCTGACGGTCCTGAGGACAGCCATGGAGACGGCGCTAAATGAGTACAACCTGTCACCCGCCGTTGTGCCAATGCGGCTGGTGCTCTTCCGAGAGGCCATTGAGCACAGTGAGCACCTCCTGCTCCCGTCCGTTCTCCAGCGTCCTGGTTATGGGATATTCCAAGGAAATGGGGATCTCTTCCCCATTCCAAGGAAATGGGGATCAAGTCTCAGAAGTTGCCTTCCTCCCTAACCCCAGATGTGCTTGTGGCCATGGGTGGGGTTTTCCTTGATGATGGTGTTTAACAGAGGTGGTGGAGGTTGAGAGTTGAATTGCTACCAGTGCTTCAGGCACCAACCTCTTCCCACGCTGCCTGGTTCCTACGCTGCAGTTTTAGTCGTCCCA
The DNA here is from genome assembly GCF_028564815.1 of Eubalaena glacialis. NCBI lineage: Eukaryota > Metazoa > Chordata > Mammalia > Artiodactyla > Balaenidae > Eubalaena > Eubalaena glacialis. The sequence goes on along the minus strand of NC_083734.1, from coordinate 9,886,796 downwards.
GTCCCCAGCCTAGGGCCTGGAGGTCCCCTGAGGTTGTTCAACCAACTCATTACCCTCACCCCCTACCCCCTACCCTCCAGTCACACGGATTGTGCGGGTCATTGGACAGCCTCGGGGCAACATGCTCTTGGTGGGCATTGGGGGCAGCGGACGCCAGAGTCTGGCCCGCTTGGCCTCATCCATCTGCGAGTACATCACCTTCCAGATTGAGGTCACCAAACATTATCGAAAGCAGGAATTCCGAGACGGTAACGCTGGGTTTCTGAGATGGAAGAGGGTTTGGGGCCGGGAGTGAAAGATCAGATGCCTGAACTTCCTGTGATGACAAGTGAGAGGAGGGATGGAAGCCGGGTAGGGAGCCGCGCCAGGCCCGGGTGGGGTACAGGACAGTGTCCTGTATGTGTTGCCAGCTGGGGGAGGGCTCCTGAATCTCAGAAGGGGAAGGAGGGACATGATGGTGAATCTGAAGAGTCTTTCCGTCTCCTCTGGCCCAGATATCAAGCGTCTGTATCGCCAGGCTGGGGTAGAGCTCAAGGCCACGTCCTTCCTTTTTGTGGACACCCAGGTTGCTGACGAATCATTCCTAGAGGACATTAACAACATCCTCAGCTCAGGCGAGGTCCCCAATCTCTATAAGGTGGATGAATTTGAAGAGGTGCGATCCTTCCACACCCACTACCAGTTGGTTCTTTGGCCATCCTAACTAACCCCGTCTCACCTAATCCCAGAGGATGCTGCTGTGGCACCCCCTCCCCCCAGCCCCCCATTAGGTGGTGCTTCCTCTTCTGCCACCTTGCCTCGCGGGACGCTAGTGGGCCGAGCTGCTTTAAAACCCACACCCTGTCAGCCCAGCCCCACCTGCTGCTCCCTCCTCCCTCCCGCCCTGGGTTCTGCCCTTGAAACCTCAGCCCTCTGACTGTGGCCTCCGCGCAGATCCAGACGCTCATCATAGAGCAGGCCCGCGCCGAGCAGGTGCCCGAGTCCTCGGACAGCCTCTTCGCCTACCTCACCGAGCGCGTGCGGAACAACCTGCACATCGTCCTCTGCCTCAGCCCCGTGGGCGACCCCTTCAGGTGACTCTTGTTACAGCCTTCTTCTCCCTTGAGGCCCCCACTCGTCGCGGGGTCCTCCTCCCCGGTTCTGGCCTCCGTGCCTTCTGCCAGCGAGACTCAGGAATAGCGCTGGCCTCTCCAGCCCTGTACACCCCGTCTCCTGGCCGTAGCCTGTGTTTCTTTCAGCAAGTTCCTGCTGCTTACATGGGAGCCTTTTGGTGTATCAGATTTCTTTATTTTTCTGGAAGATGGAGGTGGTTTTTTTGTTTTGTTTTTAAATTTTTAATTGTGGTTAAAAACACACATAAAATTTAATCATTTTAGCCATTTTTTTTCCAGGTTTGTGGCTTGTCTCTTCACTTTCTTTAAGTTTTTTGTTTTTTTGCTAAAGAGAAGTTCTTAAATTTAAAAAAAAATGTTTATTTATTTATCTTGGCTGCCAGGTCTTAGTTGTGGCACACAGGATCTTTAGTTGCGGCATGCAGCCTTCTTAGTTGCGGCATGCATGCAGGATCTAGTTCCCTGACCAGGGATTGAACCTGGGCCCCCTGCATTGGGAGCGCAGAGTCTTAACCACTGCACCACCAGGGAAGTCTCTAACCGTTTTTAAGTATACAGCTCAGCAGTGTTAAGTATATTCACACTGTTGTGCAACAGATTTCTGGAACATTCTCATCGTGCAAAACTGTAACTCTATACCCACTGGACAACTGCCCATTTCCCCCACCACCCCCAGGCCCTGGCAGCCACCCTTCTACTTTCTGTTTCTGTGAGTGACCACTCTAGATACCACGTAGAGGTGGAATCATACAGTATTTGTCTTTTTGTGACTGGCTTATTTCACTTAGCATAATGTCCTCAAGGTTCATCCATGTTGTAGCAGGTGTCAGAATCTCCTTCCTCTTTAAGGCTCAATAATATTCCATCGTGTGTATACACCACATTTGATCCATTCTTGGTATGACTAGATTTTCAAGGGCATCGGAAAATAGGAGGACAGAGAACTTGTGCAGAGAGGCAGTTTGGGTTACCATTTTGTTTATCTTTTAATATTTTTGGTTTATGGCATATTTACCATGTACCAGGCTCTGTGCTAAGCATTTTACATGTGTCACCCCATTGAATCCCCTAACAACTCTAGTTAGTATGTTTTGTTATTCCCATTTTAGAGCTAAGGAAAATGACGTTCAAAAGATTACATCACTTGCCCCAAGATCCACACCTAGTTGGTGTGGAATCGGATCTTTCTGACCGCAGAACCTGTTTCTAAATCCTGCACTGAGTCAGCTCTGAGGGGAGCAAAACCTGGACAAGGAGATACAGGGGCACGAGGGTGGGGCTTTTAGGTTCCTGGGGAGCGGGTGGAGCTGTGATGAAGCCCGTCGCTGGAGGCTGAGTCTGCGATTGGGCTTAATTGCCTCTCGAAACCCGCGCCAGGAACTGGATCCGCCAGTACCCAGCCTTGGTGAACTGCACAACCATCAACTGGTTCTCAGAGTGGCCCCGCGAGGCCCTGCTGGAGGTGGCTGAGAAGTATCTGGTGGGAGCAGACCTGGGGACCCAGGAGAACGTGAGGCCCTCCTCCCCACCTTTCCTCACCCCCCTGCACCTCCCGCCCATTTCTGTTCTCTGTCTGCCTTTACTCTTGCTCTGTCTCACATCCTCTACGAATTGGCCTCAGATCCACAGGAAGGTGGCCCAGATCTTCGTCACCATGCACTGGTCGGTGGCTCAGTACTCCCAGAAGATGCTGCTGGAACTTCGAAGACACAACTACGTCACACCCACCAACTACCTGGAACTTGTATCTGGATATAAAAAGTATGATGAAGAGTAGGGGGCACAGAGGGCCAGGGAGCTTGGTGTCTTTCGAGGGTGCTTGGTGAAATGAAGTCATGGAAAATATCCAGGAGCTGGCCAAGGGGACCCGCTCGAGAACTGGGATGTTGATGTGGAAGGGCAGAGATGCCAGAGACCTTAATTCTGTCCAAGAAGTTAAACAGAGAGATGGGGTTTCCAGGGGACGTGGCCACCTCAGGGGCCCTCTGGCTGTGACCACTTTATACACCTCTCTGTCCTTATCTTCTGGAATGATGTCTCTCTTCCCAACCACAATACAACTGTGACATTATATTATGGGTATATATGACAATGTAGGTCCTCTTCTCTCTGCCTTTAACATCTTCTAGACTTTCCACCATTGCCAAGAATTGTATATTCATTCATTAAGTTGTACTGACTGAGTTTTTATGTGCACAACACAATAATTTGCTTTGAAGGATATAAGAGTAAGGTAAAAAAAAAACCTCACTTATTGGATTTAGTATTTCAAAGGTGAAGAAAAAGCCATTTGTAATAATAATGATAGCCAACATTAATTCATTCATTTAAAATATATTTTTGAGCACCTACTCTGTGCCAGGCACTATTTTAGATGCTTGTAATATATATGCCAGTTAACAAAATGAAGTCCTTGCCTTCCCTGGGTACATAGGCTAACATCCTGTTTAGGATTTCCCAGTCACTGTGTTAAGTTCTTTACATGCATATTATTACTTAATCCAGAAAACAATCTTGCATAGACATTTTTCTTTGGCTGTACGATGTTAAAACTCATTTTTGAATGAGTTGCCAACATTTAAAACTTGGGGAGCCTTAGAAAACTCCAGATTTCCAGTCTGTCTTGAAGCATCAGAAATTGTGGCGATACTGAGCCCATATTCATTCTCAAATGGAAAAAAACAGGTTGGAGCCCTGGGATGGCCACCCTCTTGAGAGAAGTTTGTGTTTTCTGGTTCACTGCAGCCCCCCTGTCTGCTGCACAGCGGGGAAGAGTCTCAAGTAGGGAAGTGGTGTGATGAAAACAGTAGCAAGCAAGCTGATTCTGACAGCGGTGTGTAGAATAAATCAGAGGCACGAGAGTCTGGAAGCAGAAAGACCGGTTGGGAGGCTGTTGGCAATGATCCAGGCAGGAAATGATAAAAATCTGACTAGGATGGTGTCGGTGGCAACGGGCAGGAAGACAGGGACCAGAGCCGCTCTGGGAAGGAAGAGACTAAATAAATGGGCCTCTCCTTTCTGGGCGCCCCGGCTCCTGAGGCACCGATCCTACTCTGTCCCCTAGCTTGCTGGCAGAGAAGCGGCAGGAGCTGCTGGACCAAGCCAATAAGCTGCGGACGGGGTTGTTTAAGATCGATGAAACTAGGGAAAAGGTGGAAGTGATGTCTTTGGAGCTGGAGGATGCCAAGAAAAAGGTGGCTGAGTTCCAGAAACAGTGCGAGGAGTACCTGGTCGTCATCGTGCAGCGGAAGCGGGAAGCGGATGAGCAGCAGAAGGTGCCCCCGCCCCCTTCCCCTGCACTGCTCCCGCCCCGCGTGCCCCCTGCTCCCCGCGCCCACCGGGCAGGGGCTTCCCCGTCTCCACTGGTTACAGGGCAGGGAATGGGAGTTCCACTCCTCATGTTTTCTTTAGCTTTCTCTTTCTCTTACCAGCAACACCGTCCCCGCCACTTTTGCTCAAGGTGAAGTCAAAACCCTCGTTTTCTTTTCATCCGTAGGCTGTCACAGCCAATAGTGAGAAGATTGCGATTGAGGAAGTCAAGTGCCAGGCACTGGCTGACAATGCCCAGAAGGATCTAGAAGAGGCATTGCCAGCCCTGGAAGAGGCCATGCGGGTATCGGGGCGGGAGGGCTCAGGAAGGGGGTGGGGCCGGCCTTCTTTGTTCTCAAAGTCCCTGGGGAAGTAGGAAAGAAGAGGGGAACTTCAGCTGGGTCCTATCTCCATAAAAGGAACCTGTCTTGCCACCTGAGTCGACTCTCGTCCCCAAGTTAATCCCTTTTCCCAGGCCCTGGAGTCTCTGAACAAGAAGGATATAGGAGAGATCAAGTCTTATGGACGGCCCCCTGCCCAAGTGGAGATGGTGTTGCAGGCAGTCATGATTCTCCGAGGCAGTGAGCCCACCTGGGCAGAGGCCAAGAGGCAGCTAGGTAAGCCAGGGATCCGGAAGGTAATTAACGTGAGTCCACCCAGCGTTCCCTAATCATCTGCTGGGTGTCAGGCACTCGGAGAGACAGAGATGAAGGATGCATTGTACCAACCCTCAAAGCACAGAGCCTAGTAAGGAAGAGAAGGCATAAATGTCAGTCAAGTTTCTTTGGTTGTAAGTAACAGAAAATGACTCATCTTAATTTAAGCAAAAAAAAAAAAAAAAAAGAAAAAAAATTTTCATAAAGCTATAGGAATTATAGGAATATATCACAGAATCCAAGGACAGGAATGTCTTCGCTCGCCCATCCTCCAAAAACACAAGAATCAGAAAAGGGAAAACAAGAGTCTTTCTGTTTTATTCTTGTGATAGTTTTCCTGCTCTGAGTTCTGGTGGTAGAATGTAGCCTGTAAGCTGTAGTTTGGTGGCCCCTGCCCTAGAAGAAGGTGCAGAGTATATAGAAAGAGTGGTGTGTGGGGCAGTCGGGCTGAGAGTGTTGAAGGTAAGTGATGGGAGAGGAGGCTGCGGAGGCCGTGGAGGCCCTGGGAGCTTCGAGGGTCTAGAGAAGGGAGCAAGGTCAGCGGAAGGAGCTCAGGATGAGGGCAGATATGCTGGCCTTGGGAACTGAGCCCAGGAAGCATGTGGCCTGGATGAGGAGGGGGGTTGGGCCCTCTGGCTGAGGCCCCCTATCTTCATCCCACAGGGGAACAGAACTTCATCAAGTCACTGATCCACTTTGATAAGGACAATATCTCAGATAAGGTCCTGAAGAAGATCGGGGCCTACTGCGCCCAGCCAGACTTCCAGCCTGACATCATCGGCCGCGTGTCGCTGGCTGCCAAGTCCCTCTGCATGTGGGTTCGCGCCATGGAGGTAAGCGGTGGTCAGTGGGGAGGGGAGCAGTGAGGCCGGCCCAGGAGGAGGGGGGATGGAAGACCAAGTGGGAAGGAAGGATCACGGGCAGGTGAGTGGGTGGCGGGTAAGAGGGTGCCTGCTCTCTCCCCGCAGCTGTACGGGCGGCTGTACCGGGTGGTGGAGCCCAAGCGGATCCGCATGAACACTGCGTTGGCCCAGCTTCAGGAGAAGCAAGCGGCCCTGGCCGAGGCCCAGGAGAAGCTGCGTGAGGTGAGCCTCACACCCGCGTTTTCCGTTTTCCGAGGTGGTCCCTCTCCCAGATTTCCGAGGGATGCTTCCTGACTGTTTATTTTTCCCTGTCAAATTCTACTCCCCTCTCCCTTACAGTCCTGTCTGCCTCCCCGTCTGTGCCTTGTTTAGACAGGCTGCCTCTGGCTCAGAAAGCTAAGCTGACTGAGAGGGTTACAAAGGCACAGGGGCACTGTCCCCAAGGAGCCCTTCCCAAGACTGACCGGGGAGCCGGCAATGTCTGCTATCCTTCGTTGGGGGCCCTTTGGAGAGGGACCCTGAGACAGTAGCCGAAGAAATCTGTGCGGCAAACGTGTCTTTGCCAGGGGGATGGGACAAAGGTGTCACACTGCTGCTTGGACCTGGAGGAATGTGAGGGCTTTGGAGGCTGGGGAGGGGATGGGGTCGTCTGGAGGTAGAGAGGGGTATTTCCTGTGAGCGGGCTAGACAATCCAGAAGGTGATTTCCTACAAGCTATATGCACAAGTAACTCCCTAACCAGGCAGAATATAAGTTATTATCAAGAGTTCAAAATTCTTCCAGTCTATCATTTAATTTTCTATCATTGATTTATAGGTAATATAAATACATCCACATGGTTTGAAATTTTAAAAGTACAAAAGCATATCCAGTAAGAATTCTCTCTCCCACCTTCTACTCTCTAGCCACCAGCTCTGCTCCCTTGAAAGCAACCCATATTACAAATTATTGTTTCTCCATCCAGGGATGTTCTGTGCTTGTATCGGCAAAATTTCTTTTCTTTTTTTTTTTTATGTTACTTACACACACTGTTCTGCACCTTCCTATATTACTGACTTATATATCGAAGATTGTTCTATATCAGTGTATAAAGAGTTTCTGCTTTCTTTTTACCACTGCATGTTATGCCAGTAGATAGCTAGACCATCATTTTTCTTTTTTTAAATGGCCGTGCCACGCAGCTTGCAGGATCTTAGTTCCCTGACCCGGGTTTGAACCTGTGCCCCCTGCAGTGGAAGTGAGGAGTCTTAACCACTGGACCACCAAGGAAGTCTTTCTTTTTTTTTTTTTTTTTTTGTAGACCATCATTTATTTAACCATTTACCTTTTGGAAAGACAGATTCATTGCTTCCAAGTTTTTCATCTTCACTTGCCCTCTAACTTGGTTGATGCTATCTTTTTTTTTTTTTTAATAAATTTATTTATTTACTTTTGGTTGCACTGGGTCTTCGTTGCTGTGCCTGGGCTTTCTCTAGTTGCGGAGAGCGGGGGCTACTCTTCACTGTGGTGCGTGGGCTTCTCACTGCGGTGGCTTCTCTTGTTGTGGAGCACAGGCTCTAGGCTCACGGGCTTCAGCAGTTGTGGCTCATGGGCTCTAGAGCGCAGGCTCAGTAGTTGTGGCGCATGGGCTTAGTTGCTCCACGGCACGTGGGATCTTCCCGGACCAGGGCTCGAACCCGTGTGCCCTGCATTGGCAGACAGATTCTTAACCACTGTGCCACCAGGGAAGCCTACTGCAATACTCTTAATTAAGGCCACCCTTGCAGACTATATCTTTCCTCTGCCCAAGTCCAGTTTCCTAGAAGTTGCCCTCCTTCAAACATCCTGCTTCTATAGAACTAGCCACTCACCCATGGATAAAGCTGCAGCCACCTGCCAAGGTCAGAATATCACAGGGTTGGCTTAAAGACTTCCACTCAGAGGCTTCCCTGGTGGCGCAGTGGTTAAGAATCCGCCTGCCAATGCAGGGGACATGGGTTCGAGCCCTGGTCCCGGAAGATCCCACATGCCGCGGAGCAACTAAGCCCGTGCGCCACAACTACTGAGCCTGTGCTCTACAGCCCATGCACCACAACTACTGAGCCTGTGCTCTACAGCCCGTGAGCCACAACTGCTGAGCCCACATGCCGCAACTACTGAAGCCCGCATGCCCTAGAGCCCATGCTCCGCAGCAAGAGAAGCCACCGCAATGAGAAGCCCACGCACCACAACAAAGAGTAGCTCCGCTCGCCGCAACTAGAGAAAGCCCGTGTGCAGCAACGAAGACCCAACGCAGCCAAAAATAATAAATAAATAACAATAAATTAAAAAAAAAAAAGACTTTCACTCAGGCCATAGAGGTTAAAAGCCAACCCCACAAGCGTAGAAACCCACTGGGCTTAATACCAGCCTCTGCAGGTCACCTAGGTCAAAACACCTGTCCACACCCTGCTGTCTGCCCAGGAAACCCCCAGCCCCGCCAAAAATTTTGTGGTGTGTTTTCTGGTCTGCAAATACGTATACTCTTGAATGGATCTGAGAACTAGCAGCCTTCTTCTATACCCAAGTTCTAAGCAAATTGAGAAATAATACAAAAGGCATTTGGCCAAAATATCACCTTTAAAGGCTAAGTTGGAGGATGTGGCTGACGTCTGTGAACAAGCGGCCCCCCTAGTAGGGACCCCATCTTCAGACAGACTTACCTGGTCTTGGGCATTGCTGGGGGGCTAGAGTGGGACTTGTGCTCACCCCTAAAAGGAAAGGGCCTGAGCTCAGTCGAGCATTCCCAGTTTATTCTTCCCAATTTTACCAGTCAGATCAGTCACCACCTCCCCTGGAGAAGGGGTGAGAAAAAGTCCTGGAGGAAGTCTTCCAGCGCACAAGGGAATGACCAAAACAAAAAACCGTAACAAGACACGACCCCAGAGGAAAAAATAAACCCAGAGAAAATTCAGGTTACAGAGAAAACTTGAAAAAGCAGACCTAGTCTAATTGGTATCATCAGACAGAGTGATTAAGGAAGAAATGACATCCACAGAACAAAAATAGGATGATGAAAGTCCAAACAGAGAAAAAGAAAGAATTCTGGGAAATTTTAAAATGATCAAAGTATGACATTGGGTGGAAGGGTAGGAGGACAGCGTCATGGACTATAATATAAAACCCCAAACCAGAAACAGACAACGTGAGAGAGAGATAAGAGACACGATCCTACCCATAAGAATTTCTGAAAGAGAACACACATAATCAGGGATAATACAAGAAGTATTTAACAACCAGCTCGGCACACAGTGACCTGTCAGAATGTGTCTCAGCCACGAGCTCACAGCCAGCCACCTGGTTCACACTGCGCACCAACCCGGGTCACAATGACATCGACACTGTTTATTGGCATTTGACCTTTATAATCAATCTACAGACAGAGCACAGAAGACCGAGGGCGGCCTCTGAATGGGAATGTTGTCAACCTCGACGTTATAAAAATAGGACATACAGCCTAAAAAGTTGGGAAGTGGACACAGGTCCACTGGGGGCTGAGGGAAAGACAGGGCAATGCTTTTGCAGTAGATAAAATAGAACTCAGTTTTAACGTGTTTGGACTTCCCTGGAGGTCCAGTGGTTAGGACTCTGCGCTTCCACTGCAGGGGGCACAGGTTAGATCCCTGGTCGGGGAATTAAGAGTCCACATGCTTGGAGGAGCTGTAGAAAACAAAGAAACAAAAAACGTGTTATTTAACATTATAAAGGTAGCCAGTAGGAAAGAGAAAACTATTAGGAGTAGAGAGAAAGGGTTGGTGGTATGGAGGTATAAGGGAATCAGATCTTCATCTATCACAGCATAGAGTCCATAGAAATAGTCTAACGTTGATAAACCAGGAAACAGCTGTATAGAATATACTTGTAGTATCCGTAGAGGATGCACTGGAAGAATATTCAAGAAACAGGTCACATTGGCTACCTCGAGAAGGAAGCTGGGTAGATAGAGAACAGGGCTGGGAGGAAGATTTTTCATGCTCTTATTTATGCCTCTTGAATTTTTAAGTTACTTATTCACAAAGTAAACAATTAAAATAGAAAAGAAATAGCAGCGTCAAGATGTGCTTATGCAAGTACATGGAGGAGATTCATTACAGCATCATTATAATAGAAAATGTTGGGAAGACGCAAATGTCCATCAGCAGGAGACTTGTTCTATAAATTATGGTTCCACCATACACAAAATTATTTGCAGCTGTTAAAAAGAATGAGGCAGCTTGACAAGAACTGATTTGGAGACAAGTAAAAAATAGTAAAGTACAGGGACTTCCCTGGTGGCACAGTGGTTAAGTATCTGCCTGCCAATGCAGGAAACACGGGTTTGAGCCCTGGTCTGGGAAGACCCCCCCATGCCGCGGAGCAACGAGGCCCGCGAGCCACAACTACTGAGCCCGCGAGCCACAACTACCAAAGCCCGCGCGCCTAGAGCCTGTGCTCCGCAATAAGAGAAGGCACCTCAATGAGAAGCCCGCACACCGCAACGAAGACCCAACGCAGCCAAAAATAAACAAATAAATAAATTTATATAGAAAAAATAGTAAAGTACAAAACAGTGCTATTGAATGTTACCATTTATCTTTTTGAAAAAAATTCATCCATTCAAGAAATATTTATTGAGTGCTGGGCACTACCCTAGGTAAGGATTCAGTGGTGAACATGATGCTGCCCTCACAGTGCTTACATTTTCTTTACTATTGATGGACTCTGTCTGGAAACTTACGCTAGAAACTGGTGATAGGGCTTCCATGGTGGCGCAGTGGTTAAGAATCCGCCTGCCAATGCAAGGGACACAGGTTCGATCCCTGGTCCGGGAATATCCCACATGCCGCGTGCTAAACCCGCACGCCTAGAGCCCATGCTCTGCAACAAGAGAAGCCACTGCAATGAGATGCCCACGCACCGCAAAGAAGAGTAGCCCCCGCTCGCCGCAACTAGAGAAAGCTCTCGTGCAGCAACGAAGACCCAGAGCAGCCAAAAATAAATTAAAAAAAGAAAAGAAAAGAAACTGGCGATAGTGGTTCTCTCTCAGGCTGGGGCTGGGGGCTGGGGTCAGGAGTAGGAGGAAGATGGACCCTTCACTGTATACGTTTTCGTTGCTTCAGAATATTGATTCATGTGAAACATATTCACTATTCAAAATTATACCTCAATAAAGATGTTTAAAAAAAAGAAGAGGGCTTCCCTGGTGGCTCAGTGGTTGAGAATCTGCCTGCCAATGCAGGGGACACGGGTTCGAGCCCTGGTCTGGGAAGATCCCACATGCCGTGGAGCAACTGGGCCCGTGAGCCGCAATTACTGAGCCTGCGCGTCTGGAGCCTGTGCTCCGCAACAAGAGAGGCCGCGATAATGAGAGGCCCGCGCACCGCGATGAAGAGTGGCCCCCGCTTGCCACAACTAGAGAAAGCCCTCGCACAGAAACGAAAACCCAACACAGCCATAAATAAATAAATAAATAAATAAAGAAAACATCATACAATAGAAAAACTGTATTACACAGCAAAAGAAATTATTATAAAATCTTGTTTCTTGAAAAAAAATAAATAAAATTTCAATGGTATAAAAAAAAGACATAAATGGGAAAAGTTATTTTCAAAAAAGATAAAGATGATGTTAGGTGTGATAATGATGTTATGATTATGTCCTTTTTAAAAAAAGAGATGCCTTATGAGGTATTTAAGGTTGAAATGTCATGAGTTTGCAATTTACTTTAAGATACTTTGGCAAAAAAACAAGTTGATGGAATAAATATAGCAAAATGTTAACAACTGTTAAATCTAGGTGATGGGTATATAGGTATTGCTTATATTAGTCTTTTTTCTAGGTTTGAAATGTTTCATAATAATTTTTAATTAAAAAAAAGATTAAAACTGCAAAAATTTAAAAACTGTGTGTATGTATATATATGTGTATAGTAGCGGCATAAGCGTAATAGTCAGAGATATGGAAGTGATTACCAGAAGAAATAAAAAGAGGAATGGTTAAAAAATAATTTGCTACTGAAGGATGGGACTGGGTAGGAAAAGTGGGCTAGAGGACTGTTGCTTTTCATTATAACCCCTTTTATTATATTATTTAGGTTTTTAACCTTGTGCATATATTTCTTGCATGAAAAATAAAAACAGTGAAGACAACACCACACACAAAATAAATAATGAAATATAGATCCGTCATGTGGGCTGGCTGCCCCCCCAGAGACCAGTCTCCATGGGAAGCCGAATTATAATCAGAGTGTTGCTGATGAGCATGGCCTCAGCGCATGGAGGGGGTCGCGTGAACCTGATGACAGGGGTCACGCGGCAGAGCCTGCCAGATAACCCAACACGCGTGTGCAAGGGGACCTACATTTCCCTGTAGGTCCCCAGCCTCCAAGTGGCCCAGCTGATCACTGAGTGACACCTTCTTTCTTTAGATGCTAATGCCTTCCAACAGATTCCTACCAAGGCTTGACCTATAAGCCGTCCTGTCACTCAAGGGTGACATTTTGAATCTCCACTTTGCCTTAAAAAATATTCCTTGGAGAGCTACCTTTCCCATTCCCAAGTTCTCGGAGGTCCACCTCAATAGCTGAGCCCAGGTCCTGCCTGCTTACTACACAGTAGGCGTTGTGCTACAACCCACATTTATCCTTACAGCCATCACTCAGTAAAGTGGGGCAAGGATCTGAGCACTCTTTGCACTGCTGCAGACTGCCTCTCCCAGTGGGGATGCAGCAGGAAAGAGAACTAATGTGTATCGTGTGCACACCGTGTGGCAGGCACTTGGTGTAAGGCCAGCCCCCCGTTCCTCTTCATGAAGAGAACAGGTGACACGGTGTGTTCACAGACACAATTACTGTTCGCCAGTCAGGCACACATACCGGGTCCTGGAAAAGACTCAAGTTCTTTTTTTTTTCCTTCCAGTTTTATTGAGATATAATTGACATACAGCAGTGTATAAGTTTAAGGTGTACAGCACATTGATTTAACTTACATACATCATGAAATGATCACAATAAGTTTAGTGAACATCCATCATTTCATATAGAGACAAAAGAAAAGAAAAAGAGGAAAAACTTTTTCCTTGTGATGAGAACTCAGGATTTGCTCTCTTAACAACTTTCATATACAACATACAGTAGTGTAATTATATTAATCATGTTCATTACATCCCTAATACTTATTTAGTTTATAACGGGAAGTGTGTACCTTTTGACTGCCTTCATCCAATTCCCCTCCCCCACCCCCTATCTTTGCCTTTGGTAATCACAAATCTGATTTCTTTTTTATAAGTTTGTTTGTTTGAAGTATAATTGACCTACAACACTATGTTAGTTGCAGGTGCACAGCATGGCGATTCGATATTTCTAAACATTACAAAACAATCACCACACAGTCAGTTCTTGACTTCAGATTTGAGTGATAAGGAGCTCCCTGGCAGTCCAGTGGTTAGGACTCTGTGTTTTCACTGCCGAGGGCACGGGTTCAATCCCTGGTCCGGGAACTAAGATACCACAAGCTGCACGGCATGGCCAAAAAGAAAAAAAAATTATTTGAGTGGTATATTCCAACCTCCAATGAGTCGAGGTGAGGGAGGCTTCTCTAAGAGGTAAGGCTCTTCCCAGGTCCCATCTTCGGTGGAACCTCGGACCTGGGCCTTTTTCCTGAATGGACTCCCTCTTCCTCCCTCCAGCAGCTCCTGGCTTCATTCTAACTCCTTCTTCCTCTCTCAAGGTCTCACCTTAGGTGTGGCCTCTGGCACGGAGTGGCGGTTATTTCTGTGCTATCTGGTCCTCTCTGGCCAACACATCCTGTGTGCTTTATCACTATGCTACGAGAGGTCTGTCTCCTACTCAGCCTTGAGTCCATTACCAAGTAGTTTCCAGGCTCAAGGAAAGGGTGGTGGAGGGACGGGAAAGAAAACGCAACTTATCACACATATTTGATCTTGTTTTTCTCCTCACAACAATCCTGTAGGGCAGGTGTTGATTGTTCTTATTTTGCACGTGAGGAAACAGGCTCAAAGAGATCATTTTCCCCGAGGTTCATTTTCCCACAACCCGGCAGACTGGTGATCTGAAGCCAGAACAATCTGGCCTCAAGCCCCGTGTTTGATCCCTGTACTCTGATCCCTCCCAGGTGGCTGAGAAACTGGAGATGCTGAAGAAACAGTACGATGAAAAGCTGGCACAGAAGGAGGAGCTTCGCAAGAAGTCCGAGGAGATGGAAGTGAAGCTGGAACGAGCCGGGATGCTGGTGTCTGGGTTGGCTGGCGAGAAGGCCCGATGGGAGGAGATGGTGAAGGTGAGATCATTGCACCACCTGGCTATCCTTCTTCCCTGCCCAACAGTGCCAAGAGCTCCCGTCCCGTTTAGGTTGAGGGACAGGCGGGGGAAATGGGGATACTTGGGTGTAGGGACATCGAAGAATGGGGCATGGGAGTTCTTCCCCTCCACCTCCTCATATTTGGTGAGAATAGTAGAAGGAGAGACTTTTTGTACCATGGGGGATCTGCTTCTGTGTTTAGGTAGGGCTGGAAAGCACACACGAGGACCCTTGACATAGCCCACTGGCCTGATTGAAGCCAACCTGGGGCATGTCGTCTCTACCCTCGGTGAGCTCCTGGCTTCACAAGAGGGTTAGGCCTTATCATAAGAAATAAACATTGCTGTTAAAGATGGGGAACTCAAGGGAGTTCCCTGGTGGCCTAATGGTTAGGGTTCGGCACTATCACTGCCATGGCCCGGCTTCCATCCCTGGTTGGGGAACTGAGATTCCTGTAAGCTGCATGGCATGGCCCAAATATGAAGAAAAGGGAAAAAAAGATGGGAAACTCAAAAGTTGTGAGAGTAGGTTAGAGTTCTCAGGGTGCAAGGGTCTAGGAGAGGCAAAGACTCTCTCTGATCTGGATAGTGTCCAGAGGAGAGTGCCTTCAGAGCAGTCCAGGTGTCTCCAGGCTGGGGGCCCAGGCAGCCTTACACCTCCCCTGCTGTCCTCCAGGGCCTGGAGGGGGATCTGGGCTACCTGGTGGGAGACTGTCTCCTGGCAGCTGCCTTCCTGTCCTACATGGGACCCTTCCTGACCAACTACCGGGATGAGATCGTCAACCAAATCTGGATCAGGAAGGTGAGGCAGGGCTTAGGCGTGATGAGTGAGCTCATGGGCTCTGAGATTGTGGCCTTTGGGAGTAACAGAGATGTCGGGAAGGGGCAGGGGTGCTGGGCTCAGATCTCCAGGCTGAAGCTTGGGGCTCTTCTCACCCAGATCTCGGAGCTGCAAGTTCCTTGCTCACCCCACTTCACCTTTGATAAATTCCTGTCCAATCCTACCAAAGTTCGGGACTGGAACATCCAAGGGTTGCCCTCGGATGCCTTCTCCACTGAGAATGGCATCATCGTCACTCGTGGCAACAGGTAAGGAAGCTGCTGGGAGCACGAGGCTGAGTAAGGGGAGAGCCTGTCTTCTGACTCACGCTTCCTCCTTCAGGTGGGCACTGATGATTGATCCTCAGGCCCAGGCCCTGAAATGGATCAAGAACATGGAAGGAAGTCAGGTATAAGGCTGGGGGACTGACTTGTCCCCTTAGATTCTCTTCCCAAGCCTAACTCTTCCTGAGGTCCTTCCCTTAGGCCATTACCCCCCTTGTATCCTGCAGCATTTCTTGCATCTTTTCCCTTGCTCTCTAGGGCCTACAGATCATCGATCTGCAGATGAGCGATTACCTTCGAGTCCTAGAAAAGGCCATCCAGTTTGGACACCCAGTACTGCTCCAGAACGTGCAGGAATATCTGGACCCCACACTCAACCCTGTGCTCAACAAATCTGTAGCTCGAACTGGTGAGGGCCCAGGCTTATTGTGGGGTTGGGCTGGAGGACAAATCCTAGAGCCCAGACGAGTCGGACACAGGGGAAGAAAGGGCTGGGTCTTTGGCTCTGTCCTCTACTTACCTGTCCTTGTATTCAGACAGCCCTGGGCTGGGGCCATTAGGGCAGGCTGAGTCACTGCTACTGGATTCCAGTTGGGGAACAACGGGTCAGCCCACACCTGGTCACGTGGGGTCCTTGCCCTTGACCCTCCTGCGGGTGCAGGTGGTCGGCTGCTGATGCGCATCGGCGATAAGGAGGTGGAATACAATACCAGTTTCCGATTCTACATCACCACCAAGCTCTCCAACCCCCACTACAGCCCAGAGACCTCAGCCAAGACCACCATTGTCAACTTTGCTGTCAAAGAACAGGTGGGTGGGAGCTAATGCTTAGACTGAACTAGGGTGAACCCGGAAGGGCTGTAGAGTCCGGCAGGACTGAGAAAAGGCTAAGATTGTGTCGGGCAGCTGCGGATGCGGGGCTTGAGAGGGGTAAAGGGATGAAACGGGTAAAGGTCACCGCAGTGGGATTCTCACCACGAGTCCTGGCGATCCCAGGGCCTGGAGGCCCAACTGCTGGGCATCGTGGTCCGGAAGGAGCGGCCGGAGCTGGAGGAGCGGAAGGGCTCACTGGTCATCAATATCGCCGCTGGCAAGAGGAAGCTCGAGGAGCTGGAGGACGAGATCCTTCGGTGAGACCTTGCCTCCGCCGACCCGCGGCCTGCTGGTCTCGCAGGCCTGACTACAGCCCCGGGGGGCTGATGGGAGGGGCCTCCCCACCCCCCACCCCAGCCCAGTACCCCTAAAGCCTCTCCATCCATGTGCCTCTTGGCTTCCCTCCAGGCTGCTGAACGAGGCCACAGGCTCCCTGCTAGACGACGTGCAGCTGGTGAACACCCTGCGGACCTCCAAGATAACCGCCACGGAGGTGACAGAGCAGCTGGAGATCAGCGAAACCACGGAGATCAACATCGACCTGGCCCGCGAGGTGAGCCCCTGCGCCCTCCGGCCCAGCCCCCTCCTTGCCCGAGCCCCCGCCCCTCCGGCCCTGACTCCGCCCCCTCCGCAGGCTTACCGCCCGTGCGCCCAGCGGGCCTCGGTGCTGTTCTTCGTGCTCAACGACATGGGCCGCATCGACCCCATGTACCAGTTCTCGCTGGACGCCTACATCAGCCTCTTTATCCTCAGCATCGACAAGAGCCATCGCAGCAACAAGCTGGAGGACCGCATCGACTACCTGAACGAGTACCACACCTACGCCGTCTACAGGTCTGCGCGCCTCCCCGCGCGCCGCGCGAGCTCGGCGGGAGGCCCGGTGGCTCTCCGCCGACCCCTCGTGCTACTTGTGCCTTCGTGCTGCCCCATGCCACCGCTCCTGTCCCCCTGCTCCTCTCTCCATACACTTGCCCTGGGTGGCGTCCGCGGTCGGGGTCTAACCATCATCCACGGGCTGACTAGTCCCTGTTCCAGTGTATCTTCTCTTCAGGTCTCCCTTGAGCATTAGCCTTGTGTGTAGGACCGTCTCCTATACCAGCACTTCTCAAACGGTTCACGTGCCCACGACGCACTGGGAATCGTGTTAGAATGCAGACTCAGATTCAGCAGGTCTGGGCTGGGGCCTGGGAGCCTGCATCTCTAACAAGCGCCAGGTGAAGCTGCTGCTCTTGGTCTGTGGCTCGCACTTTGAGTAGCGAGGTTCCTGACCCCTCTGCCTGGACATCCCACAGACCCTTCAAGTTCAGCTTGTTTCACATCAAACTCGTTATCTTCCCTCTTTCTTCGGGGCCACACCCCTGAGTGGCACCAACACCCACCTCCCAGGCACCCAAGCCAGAAGCCAGGAGGTGTTCCTGACTCTTCACTGTCCCTCACCCCTCAGATCCATCACCAGGTTTTGCTCATGATTCTTTCTGCAAACTGTTCCCCCACCCCACCCGGGTCTCCCCAGTGCCATGACTGCACTTCAGTGGAGGCCGCCGTGATCTTTCTTTCTGAATTCCCCAACGGGCTCGCAACAGGTCCTTCTGCCTCCAAGTCTGTCCCTCTCTAATCTGTCCTCCTGCAGGCGCCAGCGTGAGCCTTTCAAACACAGAAATCTGGCCATGCCACTCCCGGCTTACACTCTTTGGTGGTTGTTTCGTGTCCAGTGGCCACAAAGTCCTCCGTGCCTTGGCCACCACCTGCCTCCCAGCCTCACCTTTCCCCTCCTTACGCTGGATGCCTGAGCACCGCTGACCGCCCTGCACGCCATGGTTTTCCCGCCCCCACTGCCTGCTTTGCTTGTGCTCTGAGCTCTCCCTGGCGTCCTCCCCTCTCCACTCTGCCGCATCACTCGGTAACTCGGCTGTACCTCCGGCAGCTCTGCTCCAGGCAGGGCGGGGGCTGCCACCCTTGTACAGGACTCATCACGTCCTATGGTAGCCGATGGCCTCTCGCCTGTCCTCCCCACTCTACCTGACTTCCTCCAGCACAGAGACTGCGCTTGTTCATCTTTGTGTCTTCAGGACCTGGCAGAGTACCTGGCACATAGCAGGGGTCCAGTCGTTGTTGAGGAAACTCTGGGGAAACCACGTCCTCTCTCTAGTGCCCCGAATGCTTGGCTGTTTACAGGAGGTTTGGATTCGAAGCTGAGTAAGACCCTCCTTCTGTGTAGGGCTCTGTGATGGTCTGGTCTTCTCTCAGGAGGCATTCATGCTGAGTACCCTGCCTCCCGCACCCCCATCCCCTGTCCCCTCCCAGGTACACCTGCCGCACCCTTTTCGAGCGCCACAAGCTGCTGTGCAGTTTTCAGATGTGTGCCAAGATCCTGGAGACTTCCGGCAAACTCAACATGGATGAATACAACTTCTTTCTGCGCGGGGGCGTGGTGAGTGGAGCAGAGGGCACATCCGAGGGTGGGGCGGACGAGGCTGGGGATGGACTCCAGACCCAGAGGGTAAGGCCCGAGGCTCCAGCGAGTGCGCGTGCGCGGAGGAACGCTGGCAGGAGCAGGCGCCTGACAAACTCCTGGGGGGGCCGCGGGGGGTGACTTGCCTTGTGCCTCCTTGCCCAAGTTACAGGCGGGGCTTTGGGCCCCTTACCTGTGACCAGCTGATTGGTATGAGCTGGCCACTCTTTCACTGCTTCTCAGGCCACTCCTTCCCCAGCCTAATTTCGTGGCCACCATTACACTTTCTCCCTTGTAAACAGCCTCAGCCCCTTTGCACACCACCCCCCCTCACCCCCGGCACGGTGTGGCATTTGCTCGCTGAAGCTACCGCTCTGGTAAGATCCAGTTCTCCTTCGCCTCTGTCCCAGTGTGGCCCATGCAGCTGAGCTTGGCTGGAGAAAAACATGCCCACACCGACTGGACTCACTTTAAATCCATGACCGTACACCTCAGGTGGGCCCTTAAAGCTGCCAACCATACCACGGTTCCCTGATCCGTCAGCACACCCTCCTTGGACAACAGTTTTGTTCCTTTTGCCACCTTCACTTCACCTCTCATCTGGATTTTAGCAAGAGCCTCTGCCACCCCTAGTCTCTCAACACAGCGACCAGAGAGATTCTTTGAAAATGGATGCCCCATCACTGATGTCATCCCCCGCTGCCCAGCTCCACACTCCGTCCACTCCAGCTGCACGGGCCTCCTCCCGTCGCAGACATATCCCACCCCAGGGCCTTTGCACTGGCTGTTCCTTCTGCCAGAAAATTGTTCCCCCTCCCCTCCTTCAAGTCTTGATTTAAATCTCACCTCACTGAGATTTCCTTGACTCTCTTATTTAGTATTTCAGACTACCCCCCAGCACTTCCAATCTGCCTTATCCTCCTCAACCTATTCTCTTTTTCCATGGCACTGCCACCTTTATCGTACTAGATAATTTACTTGTTATGTTTTTGGTTCAGTATCCGCTGTCTCATGTTGGAAAATAAGCTCCTCAAGGGCAGAGGTGTTTGTCTGTTTTGTTCAGTGGTGTGTCCCAGGTGCTTAAAACACATAGTTGGTGAACAACAAATATTTGTTAAAAAGGGTAAATGAGTGAGTGAACAGTTAGTTTGTGCTTCTCTGAAGGGTGAGGCTGCAATTGAAATCATTCGGCTAGGAGGCATTATTGCCAGGCAACCACCAGAGGGCGCCCTCTTCCTAACTTCGGACTGTGCCATCTCCGCACAGCGTCTCAGAGACCTAGCCCCCCCACCGCCCCCGCCACCCCACTTATTTCCCCAATAAAGGTGGATTCCGATCCACCTCAGATTCCTGTATTTATTTCTTCATTTTGTTTCATGAAATACTCATCATGGCTTTTCCACCTTGAAAAAAGAGATAATTCTTCTTTTGGGGTGTTCCCGGTCAATCGTTTTCTCCTCGCCACCGTCCCCCGCCAGGTCCTGGATCGCGAGGGCCAAATGGATAACCCCTGTACCAGCTGGCTCGCAGACGCCTACTGGGATAACATCACAGAGCTGGACAAACTGACCAACTTCCACGGGCTCATGAACTCCTTTGAACAGTATCCTCGTGACTGGCACCTGTGGTACACCAATGCCACCCCGGAGAAGGCTATGTTGCCAGGTGCCTGGGCGCCAGGCCTCCCTCTCCTGCCTCTCTCCTGCCCTCGTTCAGCCGCGTGCCCGCTCTTCACCCTCTGATTCCTCCCCTCTCTCTCCCAAGTTCCCTCAGCGCACCTGCCTCCTGACCCAGCGTTCCTGCAGGTGCCCCTTTGTTTACATCCCCTGCTCTTCCCGACTCACTCTCCCTGCGATTACTCACCTCACCCCCAGGTGAGTGGGAGAACGCCTGCAATGAAATGCAGCGGATGCTGATCGTTCGCTCCCTGCGCCAGGACCGCGTGGCGTTCTGCGTAACCTCCTTCATCGTCTCCAACCTTGGCTCCCGCTTCATTGAGCCGCCTGTGCTAAACATGAAGTTGGTCAGTGGCTTGGTTTCCTCCCCGCCTCCCTCTCCCTGTCCCAGTCGGCCGCCCGCATTTCCTCAGTCTCTGTCCCACTGCCTCACCCGGCCTTCTGCCTGAGCCCACGCCCTGTGCTGCCGGCAGGTGATGGAAGACTCAGCCCCGCGGACCCCACTCATATTTATCCTGTCCCCCGGCGTGGACCCCACCAGTGCCCTGCTCCAGCTGGCAGAGCACACAGGCATGGCCCAGCACTTCCATGCCCTGTCTCTGGGCCAGGGCCAGGCCCCCATCGCGGCGCGGCTCCTCCGAGAGGGTGTGGTTCAGGGTCAGTGTCCACCCTGTTCTTCTGCCCCTATCTGTGTCCCTGGCCCGACTGCCCACCACCTGCCACCTCCTTCGCCCTGCTGTAACGGCAGCTCCCACTTCTCCAGAAGGCCCCAGGGGTGGCACCTGAGCATCTGGACCCCATCTCTCCCAACCACCACACACACAATCAGGTGGAAAGTGGGGGGACAGGTGGGGCATAGGGAATGGTTGCCACTGCATCCAGCATCTCCTTGCAGGACATTGGGTGTTCCTGGCCAACTGCCACCTGTCGCTGTCGTGGATGCCTAACCTGGACAAACTGGTGGAACAGCTGCAGGTGGAGGATCCCCACCCTTCCTTCCGCCTCTGGCTCAGCTCCAGCCCCCACCCAGACTTCCCTATCTCGATCTTGCAGGCCAGCATCAAGATGACCACAGAGCCGCCAAAGGTATGGGCAACTGACAGCCAGCAGCGACCGTGCCATCTGGCCTACCTTTCCTCTTCCAGGCCTCAGAGAGAGGGTTTAACCTTAACAACAGCACGGCTTTTTTGGATTCTACTGTCCTCTAAAAAATTCCACCTCCTTTCTCTCTTCTGTGCGCCAAACTCTTAGAACATAATAGTAATAGCTAACATCTCTTGAGTGTTATGTGCCAGGCATTGTTCTAAATGCTTTACATTTATTAATCCATTTAACACACACACACACACCTATCAGGTAAGTACTATCACCCCCATTTTACAGGTAGGAAAAGGAGGCAAAGAAAGTGTGTATAACTAGCGCTTGGACCCTTCAGACCCTTCCTCCTCCCGACATTTCCTTACATTCTTTCCCTGCTGTCACTTCCCGGCCTTTCTCCTTCCTTCCCTCCAACTCTATTGAAAATTTTATCTCCAATATTACAAGGTCACCATTGAATGCAATCAGTGAATTGCAGATTTAAAATCTGATCATGTTGCTGCATCCTACCCACTTACCTCCTACTTAAAACTATTTTAGTCGCTTTTCATTGCTTTTAATCAAGATCAAAACCCTATTCACATGGCCTGTGTGCCCCAGCGGGCGCCTCCCCAGCTTTGTCGGTCGCTGCTCTGTTGATTTTTAAATTGCTTTGTTGTTCTTCCTTGATAGACCCTGTATTCTCCTGCTTGGGGCTTTTGCATGTGCTGCCCTCCCTGCTTTCCTCCCCGTCCCCTCCTTTGCCCCTTCAGGTCTCAGCCCCACCAGCACTTTCTCAGGAAGACTCTGACCTCCATGTCTAGGTAACACTCCTAAAACCTTCACCACTCCCTCTGGTCTTCCCGCTGTGGGGAATTTTACACGTATTAGTGTGATTCTGGTTGATGCCTGACTTCTTCTCTAGACTGTAAGCTCCAAGAAGAAGGCAGAGGCCATGTCTTTTTTCTCCCCTCACCGTTTTGCTCATCCTATGACTAACACAGGGACGCGCATGTAGTAGGTGCTCAATAAATGAGGACCGTTTGAATGCACAGGTGTGTGGATGTCTTTCATCATTAAATCCTTTTTGACCACCTGGAGGCAGCTGGCACAGTTGACTGTCCCTCTCCCTGGTTTCCCCGACACACACTCCTGGTCCCCCCCTCTGTTTCTTGCCACATTATTTATTACTTCTGTGTTTCTTTCTCCTCCTGTCCTGTGCTCATTCTACATTTCCTCCTTTCACAAGTTGATGGAGAAATTGTCCTCTTCCTAATTTCAACCCCAATCCCCATCTCTGGCTCCAGTATCAAACTCAGTGCCGGGTCTGAATTCCATCTGGTTATGAAGCATTTCTTTTCGGCACACCAGCACCATAAATCCCACGCTCTCAAAACAAGTCATCCTCTGCGTAGATTATCTCCTCATCCCATTTTTGTTAATGGTGCCACTAATTTTTTAAAATATGTGTTTAAAGTTGATTTTTATTTATATTCTTTTCTGCCAACAAAAGCATTCTGTACCCCCATTTAAAAATGTCAAAACAGTCCAGAAATGTGTTGCCAAAGAAACAGAACTTTTTTTTTTTTGGTTCATTTTTTAAGAGCCTTTCTTATTGCCTTCTAAGAGAGGTGTGTGCGTTGGTAGCCCGTGGGCCCTCTGTTGGCTGAGCCCAACCCTCTGTGATGGGTAGAGATGTGTTGGCCCTGAGGTAGGTGCTGTTTAGGTCGGCATGATAAGCAGTGAGCGTGGAGGCAATGATGAATTGGAGCAAAACCCAGGAGGAGAGAGGAATCAGAGAGGATGGCTCTGCCGTGGTTGGGTCACCAGAGGAGAGGGCCCTGTTCTAGCTCAGCCCAGGAGAGCCTCCTGTGAAATGCTGCTTGCTGGTGACGCTGAACCTTCCTGCGACCCACCAAACCTTCAGAGAAAGTAGGACGTTCAGGGTATAGTTGGTGCAACCAGATTTCTTTTGGAAGCTGACAAAGAGGCCAATATTTTAAAATATTTTATTTGGAAATAATTTTAAACTTACAGAAAAGTTGTAAGAATAATAGTACAAAGAATCCTCACATGTATGTTACCCAAATTCATCTGTTGTTAACATTTTGTCCCACTTGCCTTATCATTTGATCTCTCTCTGTTTTTCGCTCTGTTCTCACTCACACTTCTTCTGAAACATTTGAGAGTGCATTGCATGTATCCTGGCCCTTTACTGCTACATACTTCAGTGTATTTCAGTGTAAAGGGCTCAGTCCTAAGAATAAGAATGTTTTCTTATATAATTGCAAGCACAGTTGCCAACTTCAATAAATTGATACACTCTTTTAATCTAAATGTATTATATATTCCAATTTTGTTAAATGTCCCAATCATGTCATATATATACAGATGGGTTTCTGGGCCCTTTATTCGGTTCACTGGTCAACTTGTTTATCCTGGGGTCAATGTACACTGTCTTAATTACTATATAGCCCTATAATAATTCTTGATAGCTGGGAAGGCAAGTCCCCTCACCAATGTCCTTCTCCAGGCTATTCCTGACCTTTTATTCTCCAACATAAATTTTGGAACTAGCTTGTCAGGTTTTCACCAGAAAAATTCTATTGATCAATTTGGGGGAAATCATCATCTTTAGGATATTGAGCCTCCCAATCCATGAGTATAGTAGGTCTCTCCATTTATTCTTTTTTTTTTTTTTTTTTTTGGCTGTGTCGGGTCTTTGTTGCTGCGCACGGGCTTTCTCTAGTTGCGGCGAGCGGGGGCTACTCTTCCTTGTGGTGCGCGGGCTTCTCATTGCAGTGGCTTCTCTTGTTGTGGAGCACAGGCTCTGCGCGCACGGGCTTCAGCAGTTGCAGCATGCGGGCTTCAGTAGTTGTGGCGCGCCGGCTTAGTTGCTCCGCAGCATGTGGGATCTTCCCGGACCGGGGACTGAACCCGTGTCCCCTGCGTTGGCAGGCGGATTCTAAACCACTGCACCACCAGGGAAGTCCCTGTTCTTTATTTCAATAAAGTTTTGTAAGTTTCTCTATAAAGATGTGTAAAGGGAATTCCCCGGTGGTCCAGTGGTTAGGACTCGGTGGTTTCACGGTATTTTACATAATTTGATGATGTTATAAATGGTATTTTTAAAAATTATATTTTCTTTTTGTTATTGGTCTATCCAATGTTCTTACTTCTGTTTTCTCCCTGCTCCATTCTGTCCATCATATATGAGTCTTCTTAAAATACTCTTTCAACGTATCACTGTCCTACTTAAGACAGAAATGGCTCCAGGATACCTGGTGAATCAGGTCCAAACGGCTCAAACTGCCCTTCTTATTGCCCTCCATCTGCTCGTGGCCATTCTTTCCCCACCTGAGCACTTGACTTCAGTTAGACTTCTCACTTTATCTCCCCTTTGTGCCTTTATTTCTTCAATTCTTCGCATCTCTGGGAAACTAAGGCCCTCCTCTCAGCCTCGTCACATCCTTCCCATTTGTAAGACTTAGGCCAAATCCCAACCTGTTCATGAAGCCTGATAAATCCAATCACATAGAACGTTCCTCCTTGATGAGACACTATCTACTGACCCTTTGCCCATAGTTGTGTACATTTTTGTTCATCAGTAGTGCACATTTATGTTTCTGTGCATATTTTCTGGCACTCCCAAATTGAGTCGGCCTACCCACCATTGAGAACATCATGGTTGAGGGGATCAAAAGGCGGGGGGGCGGGGTGCGGAGACAAGAAGACAGGGCTGCCACTAGCCCATACAGTGTCCGTGTGTGAATCAGAGAAAGGCACGCAGCCCCGTGAATGAGCACACACCCTGGCATGCAGCTCAAGGGCTGGATTTCAGCCTCCACTCATCCCTTCAGCCAGTGCCCTTGTGCAATGAGCAACCTCCACAACTGTACACGACGGTGCTAGTGGCAGGGCCAAGCAAGATGCATGTCATCCCACCTCTGTACTTCATTGTCCCCAGGGCCTAAAGGCCAACATGACCCGCCTTTACCAACTGATGACAGAACCACAGTTTTCCCGCTGCTCCAAACCCTCCAAGTATAAGAAGCTGCTGTTTGCACTGTGCTTCTTCCACTCTGTGTTACTTGAACGCAGAAAGTTCCTGCAACTCGGCTGGAACATCATCTGTGACTTCAATGACTCCGACTTTGAGGTTTGTGCTAACCAGGGTCCCTCATCCCAGCCCTGTCTCCTTACACTTCCTGCCCCATGGCTGCCCTGCAGGAATAGCCACTGCCAGGAAGCCTGTGTTAAAGCGCCCCTGGAAGGGTTCCTGCCATAACTGTGCATGGGGCTGGGGGCTCGGGCTGGGACCACACACAGGTGTCAGAGAACTTGCTGAGCCTCTACCTGGACGAGTATGAGGAGACGCCCTGGGATGCGCTCAAGTACCTCATCGCTGGTGTCAACTATGGCGGACACGTCACGGATGACTGGGACCGGCGCCTGCTCACCACCTACATCAACGACTACTTCTGTGAGCAGGCTCTATCAACCCCCTCCTACAGGTGAGGGGGCGCGCTGAATGGGGTGGGGGCAGGGGAAGTGTGTGAGGAGAGAATGTGAGATTGGGAGAAGGCAGGCTTTGTGGGACTGTGGGGCAGGGGGTGGAGCAAGAGCCGGGAGTTGGAGGAATGGGGTCTTGGCCTGGCATGGGAGCCCCAGAGTCCCCACGACACAGGGATAATTATGCGGTGGCTCCCCAGGTTGTCAGTATTGGAGACCTATTTCATCCCCAAGGATGGGAGCCTGGCCTCATACAAGGAGTACATTAGCATGTTGCCCGGCATGGACCCCCCCGAGACCTTTGGCCAGCACCCTAATGCAGATGTGGCCTCCCAGATCACTGAGGCACGAACTCTCTTTGAGACTCTGCTTTCCCTGCAACCCCAGATTACACCCACCAGGGCCGGAGACCAGAGCCGGGAAGAGAAGGTAAGGACAGACAGACACCTGGGGGAGGGAAAGCAATGAGGACGAGGGGTCTGCACTCAGAGCTCAGAGCTCCTGCCTCGGCAGGTCCTTGAGTTGGCTGCTGATGTGAAACAGAAGATCCCTGAAATGATCGACTATGAAGGGACCCGAAAACTGCTGGCTGTGGACCCCTCCCCACTCAACGTGGTGCTTCTTCAGGAGATTCAGAGATACAACAAGCTTATGGAGACCATCCTGTAAGACGGAGGGCGGTTCTGTGGAACGTGGTGAGGGAGCACGAGGAAAGGCCTTCACTCCCTGCCTGTGATGGCTCTCCCAGGCCCATCCCATCCCTAACCCTCCACCTTACCCTGTTCAGGTTCTCACTGACAGACCTAGAAAAAGGCATCCAGGGCCTCATCGTCATGTCTACAAGCCTGGAAGAGATTTTCAATTGCATCTTTGATGCCCATGTCCCTCCGCTCTGGGGAAAGGCAAGATTACATTACTGTTGATCCTAATCCAACAATGAACTCTCCTTTCACCCCTGGGCCGGTGACCTCCTGGTTTTAAGGGAGCATATAGCAAAAAGCAGTGAGCCTGGGCTTTGGGGCCAGACAAGTTCAAGGTTGAAATCTGACTCTGCCCTTTACTGACTGACTTTGAAAAGTTATTTAGTTAGAAGCTTACTCAGGGTAAGTGCCTAGCCTCTCCAAGGATGTTTCAAGGATTCCCAGTACTGTGCACAATGCTAGAAGGTGCTTCATTAATGGTAACTGGTTAATATTACTGGTGCTATTGTTAATAGTTGTCATTTTATGCTTCTTTCCTGGGAGTTGGCTTTTGGAGAGCTATGCCGAACTATGATTGGGGAACAGGGGCTGACAGCATATATTCTTCTTATAGCTGCTCCAAGTGTTGAAACAAGGATTTGAATGCATGAATAAGTGAATGAATAAACACACACTGCCTTCTCCTCCTCCAGGCATATCCCTCACAAAAGCCATTGGCTTCATGGACCCGGGACTTGGCCATGCGGGTGGAACAGTTTGAACTGTGGGCCAGCCGCGCACGGCCTCCTGTGATCTTCTGGCTGTCTGGCTTCACCTTTCCCACTGGCTTCCTCACTGCTGTCCTGCAGTCTTCAGCTCGCCAAAACAATGTGAGCAATGTGGAAAGTGTGATGGGGACGGTTGCTGAGGATATGTATCTGCTCTCCTCTTTGGGGGTCCTCCCTTATTCTCACCTTCAATCCCCAGATTTCAGTGGACAGCCTCTCTTGGGAGTTTATTGTTTCCACTGTGGACGACAGCAACCTAGTGTATCCACCCAAGGTGGGAGCCAGATGTGCTCGGGGTTCCGAGCAGAGGGGTTCTGGTGGAGGAGGAGGGTGCTGGGAACAAAGGTGGGGAACAATTGGTTGAGAGGGGAGGAGAGGTGTCAGGACAGGGGTGCTGGCAACTGAGGGTCTAGATTTCCCCCCAACCTGCCCCCATGTCTCCCCAGGATGGTGTCTGGGTTCGGGGCCTATACCTGGAGGGTGCTGGCTGGGACCGGAAGAACTCCTGCTTGGTGGAGGCAGAGCCCATGCAGCTTGTCTGCCTCATGCCCACGATCCACTTCCGGCCTACAGAGAGCCGCAAGAAGAGTGCCAAGGGTGGGACAGTTCCCTCAAGCTTGCCTGCTCCATCCCTAGTTTGGATCCTAACCCAGTCTCTGCTCCACCCCTCCCCCACACTTGCTCCTGCCCTGCTCTGCCAGAGGCTCCAGGGTCTGA
Organism: Eubalaena glacialis; assembly: GCF_028564815.1. Lineage (NCBI taxonomy): Eukaryota > Metazoa > Chordata > Mammalia > Artiodactyla > Balaenidae > Eubalaena > Eubalaena glacialis. The sequence goes on along the minus strand of NC_083734.1, from coordinate 9,858,663 downwards.
CTCTTTCTCCTCTCCTTCCCCGAAGGCATGTACTCCTGTCCCTGCTATTACTATCCCAACCGGGCAGGCAGCTCAGACCGCGCATCCTTTGTCATTGGCATCGACCTCCGCTCTGGGACCATGACATCTGATCATTGGATCAAGAGGGGCGCTGCTCTACTCATGAGCCTGGATAACTGAGAGGACCTCCCCTTCTTCACCGCTTGAGGGAGGGTCGAGGACTCTAAAAGCCAAGGCTGATAATGCACCTCGGACAGACGCTGGACCTCACTCTGGCCTTGACCTTGGTGGAATTTGTCGTCTGAGGGGGCCCTGGTAGTACCCGGTTGTGCTAGCCATAAAGGTGGGAGAATTGTATTGGAGCTCAGTGCATTAAAACACCCACAACCACAAGCCTTAAGTCTCTCAATGGGATGCTGGGGGTTTGGGGAAGGAGGAAGCCCAGGCCTTACGGAGGATGAGAGCTCCTATGAGTAGCTACTGGACCGGGAAAGGAGCAACGGAAGTGGGAGGTCTTGAGAGGGAGGGGAGGCGTGGCCTTGAACGAATGGGCAGGGCCGTGGGGCCTAAAGAAGATGTGGCTAAATCTCTGGAAAGGACTTGAGCGAGTGGGGCGGGGCTTACTTTGGAAGGGCGCGTGATCCAAACGGAATAGGGGTTTGTCAGGCAGGGATCTGTGCTGGACCCCCGTACCTTGCACCCTGAACCCTGTACCCCGCATTCGGCATCCTATTCGGCACCTGTGCTGAGGCGAGCGGGACCGGCAGAAAGCGGGGCGGAGCCTGAGAGAGGGACTTAGGCGCGGGGAGGGGCGGGACCATGAGAAGGGGGCGGGGCTGGGGCGCGGGGGGTAGGGGGGCGGTGTTTGTGTTGGAAAATCCAACTGCGCCACGGGGCGGAGCGGCCCCCCCAGCCCCGGCCTGGGAGAGGGGGGGGCCGCTCGACCCCCTGGGTGACCTTGGGGAACCTGAACACCTGGGACACCCCAGAACCAGGTAACGGGGAGCCGCGAAGGCGTCTGGAAAGGGAAACCATCTCCGCGCAGTGGGGCGGGACTCCTGAGTCGCAAGAAGGGTAGAGCTGGGGATGGACGTTCGGGTCTCTGGAAAGGAAGGCACTGGGAAGAAGACTGGGCGTAGGACATCTGGGTCCCCTAGAAAAGAGCAGGGCGGGGGTGAGGGAAGAGCTGGGCGGCAGATGTCCTGGGTTCCGGATGTCGACAGGGGCCTGAAAGGACTGACTCCCTGTTCCTCTTGGGCTGGGATTCCCCTTCCCGACCCTAGGGCGGGGGCGGGGCGCGGCGGTCCCTAACTGAAGGGCAGGACCAAAGATCAGGGTTTGCAGTTAGGTCAGTGCGATGGCCTCTTGAGGGCGGGTGTAGTCAGGGATGTATCTCAGGTCCCGGGCCGCGCCAAGTCTCCCTCTGGTTCTTCCCACGGGTGAGGTATGTAGCCTCAGCTCTGACCCTCACACTGGGAGCCCCGACAGCTTCCCAGCGGCAGCCTTCGCCCCCATCCCGTCCACCGCACGTCACCTCCCTGCACTCGGCCTCACCCCGATAGTCTCCTCATCCCCGGTCCTGCCCCCACTCTGACACCTCCCGTTCCTAGCTTCTCGCCCTTCTCGGGCCCTTCTCCGCTGAACCTTCGCGACGTAGCCGCGAGATGGCGAGAGCGAGACGCACAGCGCGACTCAGGGGCCTGGGGTGGGGGATGTGGCCGTGAAAGCAGCCGAAGCCCCCCGCCCCGGCCAGAGGGAAAGGTGGGCTGAGGTGCTTGTTTGACTTCCTGTCATCTCGGTCCCCCTCACAGGAAATTGTGGTCGGGAGGGCAAAGGGCATGGGCGGGGGAGGGGGTAGGGACTCCGCCTCCCGGAGCTGGGGTAAATAGTGGGGAGGGGGCACGCGGGCAGGTTGCTAAGCAACGCAGATTCGCTTCCTGTCTGCCGCGGCTTGTGGCTGATTTAGGATGGGAGTTGGCAGAGTGGGGGGCTGGGAGACTGTGGCGAAGGTCGAGGGCAGGTCGCCTGGTTCTCGAGACAGGGAGATCCCTAGGAGGAAGCAGGGGAGCAGCGAGCGAGCTGCGCTGCCACAGAAACGGACTCGGCGTTGGTCCGGAGGGAGGCGGGACCCAGGCGCGGCGCTGAGCTCAGCTCCCCTTCCCTCCCGGGGGTTGCTTGCCCTGTTGCCAGAGTAACTGGAGAGCTAGACTCAGGAGCCGGATTCCCTAACTCTCGCGTCCGCCCAATCCGCTCCAGCGGCTGCCTCTGACATCAGGGCCTTGGCAGCCAATGTGGGGTAGGCATCGTAGAGCGACAGGAAGAGGGAAAGGGGAGGGGAAGAGGTGGAGGCTGGGAGGGGGTAGCTGCCCGGGACCCGCACGTGCACTCCCACACGCTCGCGCCCACTCCTCCTCCCCGCGCCGCACGAGCCCGAGTAACCACCCCCCACCCCGCGCCTGCGCGGCGAGTCAGCGCTCGCCGCTTCCCCCAGTTACCCCCATCTAGAGACTGTTCGCAAACTAGTACTGGGCTGTACTCACTCCTCAGCCACGGGGGGACCCAGACGTCTGGGTCCGCTAGCCTTTCTCTGGGTCTCAAGCCGTTACTGCCCAGCCTGGCGTGCGAGGAGCCAGCTACCTGTTCCCCACCAACCCCCAGCTGGCGCCCCACTCTCCCAGGTGGGCTGGGCGGAGCTGTGGTTTCCGGCCCCATATGCTCCGCCGCTGCCTTCCCGGGCTCTGGCTAAGGTTGCCTCTCCAAGACGAACGGAACGGGTATCAGCACCCCTTCCCGAGGCTTCACTCGCTCGGGCTCAGCTGCTGTTGGTGGCTGGGGAGGGCGTTGCGGGGAAGCCCCGGACGGGCCAGGTGACTCTTCCCGGACCATCACAACCCGTCTTCGCGTGAATTCCTCCCCTTTGATGTGCACCAAAATCTTTCTCATCCCTAACGTTTCTTCCCCCCCTCGCCCTGATGCTCTTTGCACCTCCCTCGGCTCCTTTCGGGCTGCCTCTCCCGGTCTTCACTCGTCCTTCTCGGCTTCTCCCAGTTATATAACTCTTCCTCTTGCTGTGTCCTGATTTCAACTCCACAGACTCCGCCCTGGAACAGCGCGGGGAGGGGCAGGAGAGTTGGGACCCAGACAGATTCCGGCTGGCGGCCGGCTGGGGCACGGGGGATCCCGCTGATGGGAGACGGAGCCCCGCGGGACCTGGTGCCCCCGCCCCCCACCTCCCGCCCCCCACCCGAGATCTCGCCCAGGAGAGAGAAGGCACAGTATCTCTGAGAGGCGTGTCGGGACTCCGTCAGAAATGTGGGTTGGGAGGTCAGGGCTGGAGGCGGAGAGGAGGAGCCGAGAGGCCCGAGTTCATGGGATTGGAGCCGCGTTGGGGGCAGAAGATAAGGGCGGCACGCCTGGGTTCCTTCCTTCCTCTCCTTTTTGGGTTCCCAGAATTCCTAAGGCTATTTCCCAGGAAGCTTAGCCTGAGGCTCCTCTCCGCCCCTCGGGGTCAAAGGTCTGTGTTAAAGGTGGCCTGGGATGATGTCACCAGTGCACGTGCCCTTTCCATTCCGGCCCCCTCCCCCCACCACACCCCCCGCCCCGAGTCCAGTTGCAACCCCGTGCCATCTTTTTTCCCTCTCCCTTCCCTTGGCCTTAGCGTCCTGCAGGTGGGAAACCCTGGCCTGGAGTCTTGTGAGGGGGAGGGGCACGGGTGTGGTGTGGTGGACTTTGCCCCTTTGCTGGGCGAAGCGAAGCCTGGGTCACTTTTCCCTAGACTGGCACGGAAGAGCTTTTCCTGCAAGCCCCCCGTCCCTCCTGGAAAGAATCTCCCAGCAGTCTTTTTACTTTCCCACCTGCTGCATTGCCAAGTGTCTCATTGCCCCCGCCCCCGCCCCCGTATTGAGTTGAAGTGGGAGTGGTTGACGGATAGCTACCTCCCAGGAGAAGAGCTGTGTGGTATACTGCTGGATACCAGCTCAGCCCTGACCTTAATCAATGGCACCCCACCCCCAGCCCCAACAGTGAGGAAAAGGGTCAAGAAACTGTGTTAGATTGAAAAGTCAGGGCCTTTATTCTGTG